>NW_018397268.1:3316138-3456011 GCF_002168275.2 Theobroma umbraticum | reverse complement strand
AAGTTCTATCTCCTACTGCTGTGACCTGATATTTGCTAGCATTGTTAATCCATTATTTACAATGTAATGTAGTTTATTCTTTTAATGTTTTATTCACATTGGCCTGTGGAGTAGCTTTAAAGCTTTCTCATCTGGCATCTAAATTTCATTTTGCTTTCCTTCTCCAGGCACATATTTGTTTTCTTTGATGGAGTCTGCATGATGTAGCTCGAAGGGAATATCGATCGTATCGATCATCTTGTGATTGGACAGAATCTGTTTATTCTTTTCAGGAGGATATGAAGCCCTTTTAGACTGTCTGAGATGTCTTTTAAATATTTAATACCATCTAAAAGATTGGGATGAATGGTTTTCTTGCCAGAGACTATGCACTGTATCTTCTTGAGTCTCTTGCAGACTTGACTTGAGCTCTTAAGTGCCTAATTAATGTTTATCATAACTTTTACCCTGAACTTTATACTTTCTCATGTCTATGACAACTCTTTGGCACCCCAGAGTGAAATGGAAGTATCAATGCGGTTTCAACTCTTCACAAGTTTTTTGGAGATATCTTTTGGTTCTCTTTGTTCACACTCGTGTGTATCGGCTGAGTTTCACACTTCCCAGTCATTTTGTTTGGAGAAAGAAAGGGATTTGACTTCGACTCTGCTTCAATCCACTGAAGGGTCCCATTTATTTGGCAACTGCCAAGTATGTCATATAGCAAAAACTGGATTTTCTAGTGGAATTCATCAGGGATTAAAGGCAGTTGGTCTCCGAGAGATGAAGATTATTCTATCCAAGAGAAGGAAAAGAAATGCTTTCTTCAATTCTTCGCTTCAGCCAGCAAGACATCCAGACGAAGCCCATTACAACCTTGCTGTAAAATGCTAGAAATTAAGATCCAGGCTTGGGTAAGAGTCTGGGCAGCCTATTTAAGACATTCCCAAGAAATCTAAAATTCTAGCGCATCAGAAAGCCCATATATCCAAAGTTTTAGCCCTCCAATTCATCTTTTTGAAAGGGCAAAGAAGAAATCAAAATGGCAGTGGCACTTCTCACCTGCACCTTTTTCTCCATTAAAATAATCCATGACAAGATCTAACATGCACCTCTGAACCCACTATCAAACCTTTTTTCTTTTTTTTTAAGTTTTCATCGATATTCTCCACTTAATGAAACGGCGGCTGGTTAGCAAATCCAAGCTTAAGATTCTGCCAACCACGATGAAAAAGAGTATAATTCAATTTGCTATAATCCAACAAGCGCAATCAATGCATGTATCAAAAAAGAAATACTATGGACGAGTAAATGAAACATTTTATTATAGAATGAGGTTTTTTGCCACATTTTCCGTAGATGGACAAAGACTTTCTCTCTCTCTCTCTCTCTCTCTCTCTCTCTATATATATATATATATATATATATACATATATATATTAGTAAGCTGCGGAAATTGTCCTCCATTGAAAAATATAGTTTAATGCAAGAAGATTTTTTTTTTTTATCACGTTGCTATAGGCCTATTCTAGTTTGCACTAGTGTATCCATTACCAAGTATTGTGTATTTGGTTTTGATTTTATAAACTGTACTTGATTATTTTTGTTTTTGAAGATTTCATTTCGTGCCATGGTATCAAATTAGCTCATATTATTTACACGTTTTTTTATGCAAAAGATAATGATGAATACCCAAGTTTTCGATTCTAAGAGGTGGGAGAAAGACGACATGTTCTTCATGATCAAAATGAGAGTAAAGTTTTGGACCAATAATGCAATTGAGAAAGAGAATGTTGTTGAGGAAATAAGGTGGTGGACGATGCCTTGGAGTTTGAGTAGGTCCCTTGATAAGATTAACATGAGGAGAGGGGTTTGTTTGGATTTCCCTCAAATAAGGATGAATTGATATTCAATGTTGATGGTTTTGTTAGAGGTAAGTCCAACCCGATGAGATGTGAGGGTGTGCTTAGAAATTGTAATAGTAATGTGATGAGTCAATTTTTTGGTCCATTGGATGTTCAATAGTCTAACCATGCTGACTATTAAACTTGTTTTACAATTTTATGCTGCTTTTCCATAGAAAGGCACGAAATTTTTGGTTCTGGAGTTAGATATTTGTATTGCACTCTCATGAGTTTTAAAATTAGATTCATGGGTATTGTGAAAGGCCTTTGCAAATATTGACAAGTTACAGAAACTGATTGGTGAAGTCAAATATAAGCAAGTTTACAAGAAAGCTAATCACTTTATGGATACATTTTTAATAATGAACGTTGATCAATATAACATGTTTAGTGCCTGTTGGTAATTGAACATATGTTGCGGCAAGTTCTTTGTGGGTATTCTGTGGCATTGTATATATGAAGGTTTCAGTATTTACTAGTGCATGTGCTATGAACGTTATGTAACCTTCCTTATGTTTTCTCAAGGCGTTTGTATGTTTTATTTTCAATTCATCTTCTTGAACTATGATGTTGTATAAGCTTTCTTATCAATAAAAGTGATTGTTTAAAACAAAAAAAACCAGTGAAATCTATCCATTTTTTGATCAAGTAGAAAGGGAGAATTTACATACCAAACTACCCACCCAATTGAGATTTACAAGTCTAAGTAGAGGTTAATGCTAACCAATTGAAAACTTGTCCTATTAAAGTTATAGAATGAAAATATGCCCCAATTAAGTTAGTGCACAACATCTAGAAAACCATTTTAGGAAGCATAAAATGATGTAATTTCGAAAAAGAAATTGCAATCCCTAGTTAAAAAGTCAAGTCCACATCCATTTATCAATTGCGGAAGCTATTGGTAAATGTGTTACTCCTCCCATTCCATGGCTTACTATTGACTGGCATTTGCTTCTCTCAACTCCGTACGGATGTGCATAACTACAATAATTTAATTTCTCTTTGTTGCTAAGAAAGAAATTTGATCCAAAGTATTAAAGTAGTGATTATTTAGGATCTAAGTGCAATCATTAAGTATTAATAAGCCAAAACAGCCCATAGGGTTTAGGCTAAACAACCTTAACAAAAACAAACCACTCTTAACTACCTTGGAAAAGATTAGTGAAATTATCTAATTGAGTTAGTACATCAAAAGCATTATCATGTTCATAAGTTCTTTAATTAGTCTTTGGCTTTAAAGTTAAATCCATCTTTCTATTAGTCATAACTGACAAAATAACTTCATTCAACTGTTAACATCATTATGAGTCACGATTAATAAAAGATTAATTGACAGATCAATCAGTGATCCTCGTTGAATTAAATTATAATAGATAAATAATCAAACAGTCACGTGAACTGTCGTGAATTTTGTTGTTAAATTGAATTAAAATTTATATGATTGATGTCAAAAAGAAACATCTTTAAACAAAATTAGGTGGAAGTCACTAAGATTCATAATCACTGTTGCTATTAACAACGATAAGTTACATATTATTAAATGAAAATTACATCATTAAGGAAAATTTAAGGACCCATGTGAACTTTCAAAAATTTTCAAACTGATCCCATTATTTTAATCCAAGTTTGAAACTAATCCTCATTGGAGTATTGGAGTTTTATGACACACTAAAATATGTGTTGAAACCAAGACAATATAGTTGGCTTGTTAATTCTGACTAGGTTTGAGATATCTTCCATTCTTAATTGGCCTTCCCTTCAAGATTAATTAAGAAAATAATACAAAAATGGAAGAAAAGAATGAATTCAAATGAACAAAAATCACTTGCATCCTGATTCCAAGAATTGAAAAATGCAGCTTAGACTTGAACTTAGCATGAACTAAAGTAACTCAACTGCATGCATGCTTCCAAAGTGAAACGAGTTAGCAAGCTTTATAAGTTACATTAACATGAATATTTGAAACATATTCTAGCTAGGAGAAACAATTCCTTTTGCTAACTCTCCTTTCCCATTTTCTTGGAAACCAAAACCTAGGTCAATTTCTAGACAGTCCAAGCATCTTCTATTAGCAATCAAATCAAACATGAGTGAAAGCAAAGCATGATATCTCGGTAGTTATTTCTCACTTTGTTTAGGAGAGTCTATGGCTTCCAAATTGTTTACCAATCCAAGGAGTGCCAGGGTGGGAATTGGACAAGTTCTACAAGCCAAAAAATAAAAAATAAAAACTATTGCATCTAAAATGTCTCTGAATCAAAAATTATAAGCAACATGTTATTTCAAATTTTATAAATTTTGTAACTCGTTTGCCTTTTTCAGAATTTTTTGTTTACCGACTCTTACGTGCATTATCTATTTTATACTTAATGAATTTTGACTTGATCGAGTAAAAAAAATTTAAAAATAAAAAAATTATCTTATACATTGGTGAATTTCAACTCCACTAACAAGATTTTTAAGATATATTTATCAAAATTAATAATTAATTAAATATTAAATGAACATATAATAATCATCTAATTTTACGTTGTGGACTTTAAAAATACCACAACTAATATACAAAATAATAATGTTTAATTAAGTTATACCAATTAACAAAACATAGTACTGATTAATTAATTAATTAAGGTTACTTAATCACAGAGCTGCTAAAACAGCCCACGGTTTTGAAACAAAACCAGACTACTAGGAACATGCCTATCTAACAAGGAATGGGATTTAATAGAAGACGAGCATTAAACTAAGACCTGGCTTAATTAATTAATTAACCCAAGGTCAGGTTAGCTATGGGTGCTTTGTTAAGTTAATAACCCAACATACAGTCCACGAGCTTCCAGAAATTAATCAACTGATTATTATTCAGGTCATTAGCAACAAATTAATATTAATCCCGCCACGTTGGGTCAGATTTATAGCCGACCACGACTCCATGATCGCGTGAATCAATTAATCATAGCCACCCACGTGAGCCATGTGCTTTGATCATTCAATCTCAATCACCATTTTATTTTAGATGCTTTATTTTGACAAGACTAAATATGAAAAACAGAGGAAACAAAAGAAGAAGAAGACATGCATAACTGGTCTTTAATCATTCAATTGATTTCCATGATTAGGATAAATGTATTTTAATTAAGAACATTTCATAATCATGCTATGGTATTATTCACAATATTATAACCTTTTTTTTTTTGTGAAAGATCAATCTTACATGACTTAAAAATTATTCAAATATTTGTTTTTTTTATTAAATGAATTTATTTAATTATTTATAAAAAAGTGATACAAAGTCAAATTTATATTAAAACTAAACAAATGGAAAATAAGTTTACCAACATTTCAATAAAGCACTGTTTGATCTAATGAAACATAACAACGGATTTTTTTTTTAACAAAGTTATATTTATAAATAAAAAAATCAATGAAAAAAAAATGATGTCAGACATGAGATTTGAAGTTATTTGGATTTGAACTTGGGTTCATTGGGAAGAGAAGAGAGAGATCTCGAAATATCTTAAACATGTCTGTTTCCTATTATGATATGATAAATCTCTTGATTTAATTAGATACCCTCATTCAATGCCCGCCACCCCCATTATTCATGATCATTGATAAATATCTTTAAATATGTGAATCACAGTCTAAATGGTTAAATGACATCATGGAAGTATTGAGTCACATAGATGCTTTAAATATTCCTGCAGACACATGGTAGAATAGCTATGAATAATGTGTACGAGGGAAACAAGTAGTCGTAACTGCAAATTTAATTTTCTGATGCGGATTGAAAGCTTATAATGTCAGGGAAAGAAATGAATGTCACCAATATAACTAGTTTACTGTATAGGCCATATGATAAAGCAATTTATTTCACAAGGCTCTCATATAATTTAGGGCTATGCTTCCAGTACGTAAACCAAATTAGCTAACTTTTTCTTTTCTTCATTTCTCATAAAGAGAAATTCTTACAAGTAAAGCCTAGGTATTTAATTTGCATTGTTAATGTTCTTACTGTATAGTGATATGGCTGTCACAAGTCTCCTACCTATCCAAAGCTTATATATATAATTTTTCAAAAAATTGTATGTACTGTGTCAGTAAATTATATATATAATCTGGAATGCATCAAGGCAGTAATATAATCTGATCGTATATCCTCCACAAGAGTTCCCTGACTCTATGCTTGGTTCCTCAAAAGTACATGCAAACCAATGTTAATTGTCTAAAAGGCCTTTATCAAATGCTTAATGGGCGTAAATAAAACACTAGTTTTTCCTGCATATCTATATATATAGTATTTAAAATCATGGTATCTCTTCTTTTTGACCTGCCTAGCTAAATGCAGATGCACTAAAAGCATCACCCCACCTTCAGAGAACACAGTTAAAAAAAATAATTATGTTATACTCCCATCATGCAAACTATAGTTATTTATATCCTTAGCATAACAAAGCTTTATGATCAAAACTCAAAAGTAGAAAACATGAGTATCTCTAGAAACAGAAAAAAGTCGGTTGATATCCCATAGTTACATGTGAATATATGAAGGCCAGAGGCAAAAAAATCTAATAAAGTAGTACTAGGTTGCTGGCCATGAGTAGGGCACAAAGCCTTCCTACCCTCTCTCTCTCACCAATTATTTTAAAGGCTAAAGTTAGTTGGCCGCACGGGCTTAACCTTAGCCATATAAAAAGTTGAAAACCTTATAAACAAGCAAAAATGCTTTTGACATTACACTTCATCATCATATGGCATCGTGTTAAGTGGAGTTGGGGCCATCTATGGCTTTTTTTTTTTTTCTTCCTTCTTTTCTCTCTTTTAAAAGATGAGATTTTGATGGAATGATTTTGTTTTTTTGATTTGCGGGAAACAAAATGACCCTTTTCTTTAAATCTTTATATCATCCTATCTGATTCAAACCCAACATATATTAACAAGAACTTTGGTGTTGGGCTGTTGGCTGTAGTTTTTGATGTTTTCACAGCTGGTAAAGTCTTAGGAGAATGAGTAAATGTTTGACAAAGTAAAAAGAAGAATAAGCCACAAAAGTTTGCATTTGAATATAAGGTTTGGTATGCCAAACGGTTTGTCCTAGTGGAAAAAATTTTAAATAAATATTATCTCACCCTTTGGGAGCTATATCCTCCATTTGTCTTGGGGTAAATGCATCTATACTAAGTTGTGGGTTTGAAAGTTTCTTTTGAAATGCTTGACAACTTTGTGACAGTGAGTTTTTTTTTTTTTCTCAGCTCGTGACAGTGAGTTGATGTAGTCACTCAAACCAAGGCCGGCCAAACTTAGAAAAAGCCAGAAATATGAGCGTATTGAGAACCATATGTTCATTCCCTTCTGTCCAATCTCATCTGTTTACTCGGTGCATTGATTCTAAGAATGAATTTGGTTTGAGACATTGAAGATTGCCTTAATTATCAGGAAAATATTAATATATATATATATGTATGTATCTATATTTTTTGGGGTTAGTTGACTTATTAGGCAACTCATGGATAGCAACCACTCGAAACTATTTGTGTTAGTTACGTATTCAAGGTAAATCCTACATAGCACGATGGAATAAAACAGTTTGGAAGATATTTTAAATTTTAAATCTTAATTTTAATTAAGATTCTATTTAATTGATATAAACTAAACGGGACTTAAGTGAAAGCTTGAATTGATATTACGCCACGAAAAGACCTTTGGATGCTATGTATACTGGGAGGAACACTCAAATCGCCATAAAATCATGGGTTTCGATCAAGAAGTGTGCCAACATAGCAAGTGCTGTACAATCTGGTGTTTTCATTTCGCTGGCCTCTTTCTTTTTTGGAATCTTCTTTTTACTTTGTCCACCATAAACTTCCAAAATTTAAAAAAAAAATGTTTTCTGCATTAAAAATCATGACCGAAAGGTGCTGGAAGAGAGCAGTGAGATTCTTTGTACAATTTTTCATATACGAAATTTGCAAATTTTAACATTAACTAATAGTTAAAAATTGGGCTTCCAACATGATTTTTATATTTGTCTCGAGTTGTATCTATGGAAACAGCTTCCTACATTGTAATTCAGAATTTTGGATGCAAATGCAACAAGGGGATGATTAAGTTGTTTTTTTTATATATATTGTATCCATATAATGCCTTGCATCCAGCTATATATGAATGATACTTTGTCTAAGAATTTCTTGTGCTCTTAACAGAAAATGATTTCTTTTTTCGCTTCTCTAGCTTTTGCATATGACTATGATCATTTAGTGTAATAAATCCATTCATTTAACAACAAATCGAACATGGTAATTTGTTAGTTAAACAACATCGAAATCTGCTGTTCATCATGCATAGGGCAATTATGTAACCTCACCTCCATTAACAGTTTCTTCACTCACCTAATATATTAAGTTTTGAATGAATCTTTGTAGGGTCACCAAATACCAACTGGTTTAGTCTGTTTTTGAATGGATGCGTGGGAATCATGAGTAGATATTGGTCAAAATATTTTTCCAGCATAGCTGGTTTGTGATTGAGACCTTAATGCAACTATGCTCACAATGGTACTAAAGGATAAAATCAAGGCATCAAAACCCAACAGCAACAATCATTGAGCATTCAATATAATATTTTGTGCAGAGCTGCAGTTAAAAAGTATAATTATATTTTATCCAAAATATATATATATATATAATTTTTTTTGAAAAGAATATATATATATATATAAATAGTTTTGATCACCATAGTTTTGAAAGCTCTAATATCTTTAGTATTGGCATAATTGGCCCCTTTTTTTCTGTTGAAAAAAGAATTGACATACTCAGAGTCTTGTCTGATTGTTTTTGTGTTCCTTTTCACTCAAGATATTATGTCATTTTCATGAATACAAAAAGATTGACGTCCAGACGACACAGCAGAGAATATGGATGATGCCCCATTTCAGGTGGGTGCCATTCTTGATTTTCTTTTGATTTCCTTTTACCTCTTTTTATTTTTTCTTTATGGTTTGGTGGGAATTCAGGTCTAAATTCTCACATAAAGGAAGGAACCTGCCAGCAATTTTGGTTTGCCTGTTTCTTTCAAGTTTTTGTAGGTTGATGACTCATTAGAATTTGTCCTTCCATAAACTAATCCTGTCACGCCAACCTAAAATTCAAAGACAACAGAGGCAGTACAGAATATAATTATTTAAGTCCTATAATTTTTTTGTGGATCCCTTGACCTATGAGCTTAATGACAGCTTGACAAATTGGTCTCAGAATTAAATAAAAAAAAAAAAGGGATGATGACAAACCAAACTATCACTGATTTCTGTTGTGCAAACAGCTTTTATAGTTCTACGAATCTATCAGGACTAAATATATATAAGGAATATATATGAACCACCGGCCTTTGTATTCTGGGATCATAGGATTATAGCAATTAATATTCTGTGAAGATTCAACTCTTTCAATAATCTAAACAATATGCTTCTCTGCTATTTAGGAAAAGAGTCATTTTCCTTTGCATTGCAGCACAGGAAACTGGTATAGGCAGGTTCTTATTGAGCGCAAAACAGAATTATGATCCCAATTAACAAAATCTACTTGTTTTTGAAACTGTAACTGGTAGATCTTTTTATGGAGGAAACAGTATAAATTCAATCTTTCGTGTGGTAATAGGACTTTCGACTTTCACTTGGATAAAAAAAAAAAAAGAAAAATAGCTGTTTTTAAGGTAATTAATTCTGTTCATAACAGTTTGATGTATCAAACAAACTAAGGAAGATACTCAGTGGAAGATTGATGATAATTATGAGGAAAAAGAAAGGATTATGATTAGATGACTGTGAAGAGGAAAATCATGATAATTAATCCTATATCTGACATTGACAAGGACAAAGGTTAGTGGAGGACGTAAGGCGGTGAAGATGATAATTATGGATGATTTTATCTGTTAATTTTCCTAAATGCCAATCTTATCATTAACTTGTTCTTGGATACTGTGTCATTAAATGACATTTAACAGAATTGCAGAAGTTTGCAAAGTTGTCAAGAGCAGAAAATCTTTTTCCATTCCGCCAATTTCTTCCATGGATATAACTAATATATCCTCTCTAGCAGAAGACAAACTTAGACGCATATGAAACTAAAGGATTGAAAATGAATGAATTATATACATACAGTTTTCCCATTATCTACAAGGAAGCAAGAGACCTAAAACTTGATCCAATTGATGGCATGCTGGGGAGGCAAAACCCTGGAATTAAGCAGTGATCAGAGCAAAAGCATGAAGACCAGCTGTTGAAAACAAATGAGAAGTAGATATTTTTGGGCTGCAACTTTTAGACTTGTATGAAGATTGAGAATTGAGATGTAAGTGAGAGTCGTCACCATGATTCATGCTTAGGTATTGTACTGTCTTGATTTGACTGAATTTTCCAAGATTCGTGAGCCAAGCAAAAGTAGTCTTCTCATTTATTTCTGTTACAGTTGATGAACTGTGATCAATTTGAATGAAAATATCAGATCATATATCTTAAATTATCTATAACAGCAATAGCATTGATATACTAGCAATCAACTGCATTAACTGTTGCTTGAATAAATGAAAAGGTTGTTTGTTATCATGTAATTAACAAATCCAATCTAAATATTTTCTTCTCACAAGCATCAGTTGATGGGAAAGAACAATTGCATACATACATACACATATATATATAGTTACTTCTCATTCGCTGTAGTAAATGATGTGAAGTGTCAATGAAGAGCTTAACTGCTAAAGCCAAGTTCAGTCTACCATTTGAGGCATATCTTCCATTAATAACACAGCTTGAATGAAACGATGACTATATATCTTAAGTAAAGTCTTGGTAATGATAACTAAAGGAGACAATGCTTTGAAATCACTCCATGTTAGTAGTTGCTTTATCAATGTATGGACTTGAGTACTCAAATCAAATTAACATCAGAATATACATACATAATATATATATATGTATATATATATATATCTAGAGAATTCATTTTTATTTAAATCTTCTGAAGGGAACTGGTTAGGAAAGGAACAGTACATAGGGAGGTACAAGCACCCACCCAGAAATGCATAGTTGATTTACAGAATAACTTTTTCATTTAAAGAATTAGTAGCACTGATTTTTTTCTGGCACTATATTTAAAGGCACTGCTGAAAGTTTTCAAATAAGGCAGGTCGATGTCCACATTGGGCTATTGAAATATTTATTCTGATAATTATTAATTCTTTTTACTTTATATATATATATATATATATATATATATACGTTTGTATGCATATTTTTTGGTTAACAAGATTCCTTTCTCTGTCTTATTCAACTACTCATTTCTTTGTCAATTGCAATGAGCAAGCCCTACAAAGCCATAAGCTTACCACATTGATTTAATTAGGGCTGCTTGTCTGCTATTGAAAATATTTTTCATTTCTTTTTTCTTTTTTTTAATCACATTAAAGAAGGAAACTTTTGAGTGACAATTCTACTATAACTTCAAACAAAAAACTTCCACACCTATCTAAATATTTTACAAGCATACTATATCACTAGCCAATATTTTAAAAAAAAAGCATTATTTTTCATACATATATATACTCAAAAACTAGGGTTTAAACTTTGAACCAATCAAGGATCAATCTTTTTGAATCAAGAAGTAAGCTTTACTCAACATATAATGGAGGTTTCTTTTTGCCAATAGATCTTCTATTATTGCATCTCAAAAAAAAAAAAAAAAAAAAAAAAAAAAAAAAAAAAAAGAAAAGAAAAGAAAAAGGAGAGAAACTAAAGAAGTTGTACAAATAATAATTTCTTGTCTGTCCAGACTAGCATGTTGGACCACAATGTTTGATGCTGTGATATATATATAAATTAATGATCAGAGCAAATATTGGGTCGAATCCTAGATTAACACAGTAATAAATTGAGTTGAGATGCTAAGCCAATGATTAAATATTCAACCACATAATATAATTTATTAAATAAATTATCTTTCACCAACCTTTGCTCTCAATTTAAAAAATTTTTTAAATTATTTTCCTTGTTGTCTAGTACCTTTCATTTTAATTGTCAAACTACTCCTTTTTAAACCGTTAGGTAAAGTTTTTTAGTAATTATTTAAAAAATTTAACGATTTAACCTCTCACAAACATCAAATGAATTAAAGAATTTGTTACATACTCAATCTATTAACATAGCAATTCAAATTTGATTTATCATCGTTTATTAATATTTTTAAAAAATATTAAAATTTATTATTGAAATCTTTCTTTTTGCTTAAAGTTTGTGGTAAATCGTTGTATTCAAAAAAGAAAAAGAGAGAGAGCATAGAATTTCCATGCATCTATAAGTAACTTAAAAATCTCTTTTGAGGATATCGTGTGTATATAAGCACCTCAAACAATCCTTTCCTCCACCTACTCTTCTCTCGTCTCTCATCATATATTTCTTTCTTATGTTATGTGCATTGACGCGGCTAGATCTTGACTATCTCAGCATCTCTTTTCCCTATGTCTTCTCTCTTTCTTTACTTAACAGCACTTCTTCTTTGAACAGTCTTCCTTTCGCCAAACCTTTCAAAACCGTTTAAGCCCAATTTTTGCCATTTTTTTAAAATTTTTTTGAGCTTTGGGTTTTCTCCAATCTACGAACTAAAGTAGATTTGTCAACTTTGATGATGGAAAAAATTTTTTTTGAACCCAAAAATTTAAGAAGCATGAACTATTACAAGAAAGAAAAGTAGTAATAGTAGTAGTAGTTGGCAAGTGTTTTGTTCATGATTTAACATTCAACAAAGACATATTACTTTCACTAATATATATGCTTCCATGTATATATTTTTCTCATTTTTGGCTTATTTTCACTTTGCCCTTTTCAGCAGGTTTTGTTTAGGAACCGTATATTCTACCTAGGCTTCTCCTTTGGACCTTGCATCCATTTGTTAATGCCACGTTAGCATATGCTTGCAGAAGCCACATAACAAAAAAAAAAAAAAACTAAAAGACCTCAGCCCTTTGCTCTCTCTTCTTTTCTTTGCTTTTTCTCTCTTTCCCTGCAAATTTCACATTCCTTCTGATTACTAAACAGTACTTAGATTATCAGTCGTTTTTTGCTGCTGCAGCATCATCAAGATTCACATGCAAATATAGTACGGCAGCCGTGGTCCCTGTACTGCGATTGTTTTTTTTTCAGATGCCATAGATTTTATTTGAGCATGAGAATCTTGATGATGCTGCAGCGGCCATAAATGACTTCACAAAAAAAATCCATATAAATCTTTATAGATCTTGATTTACACTGCTTTTGCAGCTATAGAAGGTGAACTCTTCTTAATCCAAAGGACTTTTTCGGGTTTCCTTCCTGTTTCCCTTGTCTTTTTTTGATATTGATATATATTTTATAGGAATGTTCTTGCAGATCTTTTCATATGATATTTTTGTTTTGCATATGTATCTGCATAAGCTGAATTATTCTATTGCTGTTTCTTGCTTTTTCTTTTTGCAGCACATGATGATCAGAGATGCAACTATCAAACTTACAGTTTGAAGAAATTAAGGTTAGATATGAAACTTGTAGTTTCTGTGGTCTAGAATTCTAGTTAGTGTGATTTTCTGTCCATACAATAACAGTTTCTTTTTGTGTTTTTATCTTTTTTAGGGTTTATGGAATATAGGGTTTTGTTTGCCTTAATGAAAATATTTTTCTCCATTTTTGTGCAATTTTTTTATCCTACCTTTTGATTTCTTGAAGCTTATCATGAAACTCAAATGGGGTCTTTTGGAAGGTACTAATATCTCAATGTTTAGTTTGGATTGGAGAAATTTTTGCTACCCATTGCCAATTTTGTTCTTGACCATGTCTCTTTAATTCTTTTAAATGTCTTATAATTTGTTGAATGATGCTTTTAGGTACCGTTTTTCATTGGCATCCTCAAATTTTTTAACTTGCTGCCAATGCAGATATGTTTCTGATTTATATTCAGTTTCACTTAAATCCGGTGTACTCAACAAAAAAGATTGAATCATAATCTTCCTTATCATCTGTTAATTATTAATTTCTTGAAATATAATGACTTTCAGGATAAATTCTTGGGTTCTTGAGAGCTACTTAATTAAGGCAATGTTTGCTTTCTTCCTCATTCTTCTCTTCCTTGCTGGCTTATTCTTCTTAATAGTTCTCACATCAGCTGATTCCTGTCAGCCCCTGATTTATTTCCTTTTCCATGGATGTTCTGTATTGAGCGGCAGCTTTCATGCTCCTGCGCTCATGGGTGGTACTCTCTTTTGTATATTTAAAAGCTATCAATGCGTTTATTTTCTTGGCTGAGCAAAAAGGAAGTTCTCACATCAGCTACTATCTGCGAAATATAATGGTTATTGAGACTTCACCTGAATCAACCCAAAGTTTCATTCCTTCTTTTTCTATTGCTTTATTCCCCTAGTAACCACTTCCCCTCCAAAAGAAACATGCATATATTTGATCTTCCCGTAGACAATTTATCTGGTGATTTTTTCTTTTACTTAACTCTTTATTTCCCTTGTGACGTTAGAATAGATTGGATACATATCTAATTTTAATTCAGGATATACATATGTTTGCTCTATTTCTAATATTCTTATTTTCTTTGACATTACCAAGCTTATGCTCTCATGTTTTAGATTGGGGATAAATTTCAGTGCACAGATTTCATATATATCCAGGTTAGGCATCTCAATCATCTTTCTTGTCGTTCTTTAAGAAAAACCTACAATAAAACTACTTGTTTTCAACATTCACATGAAAAAAAATGGGCAAAAGGAAAAAAAGGATTAATAAAATAAGATACTGCTGCTTGTTTCTGACTGGTTTGAGGACATCACCAGTCAGGAAAATCCTGGCTGAACGTCCCACGTGCAAAACAAACGAAAAAACAAAAAATACATACAGCATTAGCTGTAACTCTGAAAAATTGGAATCAATATGATTCTAAATGACAAATCTCCTTGCAATTATCTTTCAATATTTGCACATGATTATACATGGGGTCATCGATTTGGGGTAAATGATTTGATGGACTCTTGGGGCTATATAGGCTCCATTATATGTGAGAAAGGCTGCGAAATTTAACTTTATTATTATTATTATTATTATTATTATTATTTTTGGTATCAGGTTATATTTATCCTTGTAGCAAACGAATCCAAAGGAGGACCTTGAAAAGAGAAATAGGTCTAGAAGCCCATGCATTAGTTATAATCTTCAATGGAGTTTTTGCTCGGAAGCTGCTGTGGAAACTTGGTTGAGGAACCAGTGATGTACATGACATATGGTTTCCAAAGGCAAGTGGCTTTCTTGCTTATCAGCCATGGATTTTGAGGAAGAATCTTAAGCCAAATCATGTGGGGCATTTAGTGACAAAAGCTGTTATGTCATTTTGACAAGTGAAAAGGAACTGTGATGAATCATTCCTTCTTCAACAGGTCCACTCAGTCTGGGGAAAAACAACTTAAACATGCACGATGTGATCATAACAAATCAATCTTACTCAACAGATGTTCCATGCATTCATAGATAATTCATTTCTGATTTGTGTATCGGACTCTTTCATTTCTTGATCAAAGCTTTAATGGCGTAAGGTCATTAGATATCTTAAGTATACATCTAAGTTCAAAATCTTATGCCACAGCTTTTGCATGGCAATCAAATATTTGCTTGTAAGTAATTACAGAAAATGCATTTACTGCTAACAGTATTAATCTGACTAGTTCAAGTTCACAACATCAATAGCTAAACGTGTGGGGCTTTGGGAGATATTATCACTGTCCATTTCCTCCTCTTTTTGATCTTCATCTTTGGACAGAAGTTAATTGAATTATCATACCATTCACTATTATCAATGAATAAAATGGAATGGCAATGACTGATTTAATATAAGTATTAGCCATTAATCAGTCCTTTCTGAGTGATCTGATGCAGCCTTTTCTTTTTTTTTTTCTTCATTTTTTTAGTTTTGAATAATATCCAAAGTGTTGCAGAAGTTGTCTTATTTTGCTTTACTATTTATAATTTCAAAATGTGTTCCATATGCTATATTGCTATTTGATTAACATTATAGAATTAGTCAAGACTTCTTTTATATTATAGAGTTGTCTTTCCTGGTTAATTCCAGTTATAGAGTATTGCTTCAAAAGCAACTTCTAGGATATGATCAGTACAGTTGCAATACAAAATTTTATAAGCTCAAAATAAGATATCAATAATAATGCAGTGAATATTTGCAGAATCTAGATACATTTATATGCACTTTACTGAATTTCCTCTTCCTCCAACAAAAACAAAATCTTAACACTCTACTGCTTCATTGAATTTTGTGAGAAAAAGCAATATTCAGAATAAGTTCCAGATAGTTAAATGGTGTCATGTTATAGCCAGTTGACTATTTTTAAGTCCCCCAGTACTTTGCTCTAGCCAAATTACTTGGATTACTTAAGTCATGGTTATAAATATATAGCCCTCCATGGATTAATTCCTGCAGGCAAAAGCATGAATGATCCCACTACTTCTATATCTATTCAATTTAATACTTGTCACTAATAATGAATCTAAGACTTTGCACAAATAGTTAAAAAGTAATTATAAAAGTAATAATACTATATATATATATATATATCAAATTTTATACATATAATAATAAAGAAAATTAAAAATTGAAGTTAATGGCCGCCACCACACATGAGCCCTTGGCTCCGCCCCTGTTTTGTCAACCTATGTGTTTCATGTTTAGTACTTTCCATGTGCCACAGCTTTGTCTGCAGATTTTTTCTTTTGTTTGATCAAAATTGTCTGGTTCAAAGCACTCAAAAAAAGAAAAAAAAAGGAAAAAACCTTAACCAACCCATGTATCGACCTCATCCTCCTCCTATAGGCTAATTGCCCTCCAAGAAAAAATGGTTGGCACATTTATAGTGCATATCGACCAGTATTGATTGATGATCGGTAGTACTATGCCCCTTTTATTTGATAGCGATGCATCTTAATTCGTAGATGTCCTCCTCCCTCATCCCTTTGCAGCTTTTTCAATCTAAAATGTTATGCTATTTATACCAAATTTAAGAACTACACTGCAATAAAATTAATGGTCCCCCTCTTCATATACATTACCTTTTACCTACTATAGCACCAGCTGCCCTAACCCATCCATAACTTTCTCATCACTTTAATTAGACACCAGATGTTCAATAGAAATTCCTTTTTTTTTTTTTTAAATCTTTAGTCAATTTGAAATTCCAAGATTTACTCTTGATTCTCTCCTTCTCATAAGCTGTGCATTTAACATTAACGTTAAGAAAGAACTTATTAGTAAAATTTAAATCTAAAATTATTCGTTATCGAAATGAACAAATTTAATAATTAAGTCGATTTATTATTAATTCACTTGGATTTTTTCACCATGAACGGCCATAAGAACGGTGGGTCGAAGGGGGCCACACAGGGAATTCAATGGTCCCCATGGCAGGCCGTGATGACAGCAAGAGTACTATGGCTTGTCGCCCCCCTTTGACAAAGATACAGTAGCAAATATAACTGAGATGAGAATTGAATGGTGATAACCATTTACAATGTACGTGTCAATTTTAGACCACAGAAGTTTAAATGAGAGACAGCTTTGTAGGATTTATGTCAAAACTATTAATGTTTGATTTGGTATATGATAGCTCAAGGTTTTATTATGATAAATGCTTTGTGTTTTCTGTTAGTTTTTACACATTTCAAAGTTACATAAAATAATTAATGCACTGATTGAAAAAGGTTCTAATTATTAATATCTCATCTTATTTTGATTAATAAAGATTAAGTTTGAGATAAAAGCCTAGCTAAGGGAGATCAAAGCTGCAGTTATATTGACTGATCACAATGCAGTACAAAAACTTTACACTTATACCAGAGTACTAAACCTTATAAGTTAATCCTCTTTTATATTTACTAATTACTACTACACATTTTTAATTTGTCGGCAATGATCATGTAATAATATGAGATATGCTTTCTGTGTAATCATTTAGAATCTTAATTAAGTTCAAGTTTTAAATTTTCTAGCAAGGCACAGAATGAGGAAAAGAAATGGAAACAATTTACTTCAAATCATGTAATCCACTTAATTATGGTAGTACTAGGCAATGATAATATTAAAAAAGTTTTTGATAATATAGTCAGTAATTAGAATAAATCAAAAGACTAACAAGTTGTCGACTTTGCTTGTAATTTGTTCTTGTTTTCATCTAAACCAGAGTGTTTCGATGAACCCAACAAAGTTTTATTTGCCACTTAACAGTAATTGCAGTAAAAATATAATACAATTCAAAGTTTTAACTGCAAATCAATTTAATGGTGGTTCGAAACTGGTTAGATTCATTATTTAAAGTTCTCGTGCCAAACTAGACCTAAGCTTCCTCAAGGCTATGTATCTCACCTGGGCTGAGGAAGACCTACCCCTGAAGCCCAAAATCCAAAAATATTCAAACTGTGGCTAGAAGCCACAGCCCAAGAAACACATAAACCTTGAGCCTTAACAGATTGTTTCTCCATGAGGATTGGGTTAAATCAACCAGCAGGCCAGACATTGGACCACAAGTCTGGCTGCGTGGAACTAAGGTGGTATTTGATACATTACAATGCAATGTGATTGCAAGCAATGTGATTACAGAGAAAATAACATTACAGTGTTTGGTATGTAAGCAAAATAATGATTAAAATGCAGGGAAGATAACATTGCAGTGTTTGGTTTACAAGTACTTTAGTGGGAATGTAATGTTAATTGTCAAAATTATCCTTAATTATTAAAATATAAGTTTAATATATTTATTTTTTATTATTAATTTTTATATAATATCATTTCTTAAATATATTTTTAATATCATATATTTTTATTTTTATTTATTATTATAATATTTTATATTTTATTTTAATATATTTATATTTATATTATTAATTTTATATAATATCATTTCTTAAATATATTTTTAATGTCATATATTTTTATTTTATTTATTATTATAATATTTTATATTTATTTTTAATATATTTATATTATATTATTAATTTTTATATAATATCATATTTTAATATATTTTAATATCATATATTTTATTTTTATTTATTATTATAATTTTATATATTTTATTTTAATATATTTATATTTTTATTATTAATTTTTATATAATATCATTTCTTAAATATATTTTTAATGTCATATATTTTATTTTATTTATTATTATAATATTTTATATTTTATTTTTAATATATTTATATTTATATTATTAATTTTTATATAATATCATTTTTAAATATATTTTTAATGTCATATATTTTTATTTTTATTTATTATTTAATTTTTATATTTTTTATTTCATTTCTTTAATATATTTTTATATTATATACTTTTAAATTTTAATTTTTTTTACCTATATTATATAAATGTTAATTTTTTATATTTTATTTTTATTTTTATATTATATATTTTACTATAATATTTTTATTTTAATTATAATATTATAAAATATTTTTAATAAGGTAATAAAATTGAAAAGTAAAATTATCTTTAAGAACATTACAGAGTACAATGTAATGTGATTGTATTAGTTTTGGACTGTAATCACATTACATCCATTGACTGTAATGTGATTGTATTACAATCTTACATTGCAATGATCTGTTATAAAACAAATACTGTAATGTAATTTAATAAGCCACATTATAAATAATATGTTTTACATTACATTATACCAAACGGACCCTAAAGGTAACCTGTCCGTCGGTTTCTTCAGTTGAGCTGAAAGTGGTAGATTGGCTCCCCGCTTAACGCTCTCTCTTCTTTTCTTCTTACTTGGCTTTCCCAGTGACATCTTTTGTCATTCATAAGTTTGTAACTTCTTTAAGCTTTTAGCTTTAGGAATCATATTCTTCTCCACCTTAATAAGTTAGCATCTTCTTCATGCTTTTGGGTTTAGGAAACATATTCTTCTCCATCTTAAGGAAAGAATCAAATTCCAAGTTAGTGACCGTCCTGTAGAGTCACATGGACTACGTACAATCAAATTCCAATTTAGTGACCGTCCTGCAGTGGTACGTGATCATGATTCACTAGTCAAGAGATTTTCCTTCTTTCAAAAACTCTTACAATTATCTTTCAAACGGACAAAAAAAGAAATGGCTGAAGGAGTTTTGTTTGACATTGCTGGAAAAGTCCTGGAAGGTCTGGGACCTTTAGCTCTCCGAGAGCTTAGCTTGGCCAGTAATGCAAAAGCTGAACTCACCAAGCTTGAAGGAACTATTTCCATTATCAAAGCTGTCCTTCTCGATGCAGAGGAGCAGCACAACAGCAACAAACGAGAGGTCACAGTCTGGCTCAAGCAGCTGAAAGATGCAGTTTATGATGTGGACGACTTGCTGGATGATTTCTCCACCGAAGTTTTGGGGCGACAGGCAATGAAGGGAAATGAAATGTCAAAAAAGGTACGTATTTTCTTCTCGAAATCAAACCAGCTCTCATATCTTCTCAAGATGGGTCATAGAGTTAAAGCTCTAAGAGAGAGACTAGATGCAATTTCGGCTGATAGAATCAAGTTCCAGTTTAATGAGCGCCTTGTGGAGTCACAGATTCAAAGTAGGGAAAGAGAGCAAACTTATTCCTTTGTACGATCAGAGGAAGTTATTGGAAGAGATGATGATAAAAGAGCAATTATAGATTTGCTCTTAGAAACCAAACCTGAAGAAAGTATTAGAGTTGTCCCCATTGTTGGGATTGGAGGATTAGGAAAAACTACATTAGCTCAAATACTGTTTAATGATGAGAAAGTCAGAGCACATTTTGAGCTAAAAATGTGTCAGATAGGTTTGAAGTTAAAACAGTTGTGGAAAAAATACTTGAAGCTGCAACTCAAAAAAAAAGATCAACTAAACTGGCAAATAGAAACACTACAAAATCACCTCCGAGATAAAATTGATGGAAAGAAATATTTGCTAGTCTTAGATGACGTTTGTCTCTTTTTCAACTCATCATCTCCTGGAATATGGGCCAGAGAAAAATGCAAAGCCTTTGATTTTTTATTGTGATGCTTAATTTCACAGGTCTATAATTTTTCTTGATGGGTTTTGTTTATTGTATCTCTGTTTTCATTTTCACTGAAGATTGGATTGGTTTGCAGAACTGAGCTGGGTCTTTAAATGCCACGATATTCACTTTCTTGGCTTCACTCGGTCTCTTCTCCTTTTTTGTTGGCGTTCTTACTGACCCAGGCGATGTTCCTTCTTCTTATCTCCCTGATGATGAAGATAGTTCTTATGTCTCAGATGAAGAACCCAAGAAAAAGGTAAGTTTTTTTTTTATTATTCTAAATGTATTTGATCAATATTTTCAAGGAAAGTTGAATTTTTTTGTGTATTTGAGATATGATTTGATTTGGGTTTTCTACATTCATTGGAAAGCCTTTAGAGAATTGGACTGAAATGTTATGTATTATGTGGTTGATGCAGTTGGATTTAGGAGGACAGGGTTAGGAACTGTTTCTTTTCTGGAGAACACTATCATTTACCATCTCCAAATTTAACTCGAGATATGTTCAATAAAATAAGGTAATTAATGGAGCTTTTACTTTTATTCCAATTGTAAAAATTTGAAACATGTGTTTTATTCCTATTTGGATCTTTTGGACATGAAAGACTAATTTAAGACTCCATTTGATTGAGGCTTTTGCTCTGTTTTCTTCTTTTTGCAAAAAATGAATAGAAAAGAACAAGCAAAAGATAGAAAATAGCAAAACAAATAGCAAAAAGCAAAACCATCAACCAAACAGAATCTAAGTATTTCCGATAGCTTTTTGGAGCTTAACACGTTGGCACTTACAGTTTCTTGGGTTTAAATTGTTTTACAGATATCTTATATAATACTGTTGATAGCCACAACCTGACAAGTCAATACTTGTTGTCTAGTCTTAAGTTTTGGTATGTGCAATATTCTAAATATTGCATTTTTTACAATATAAGAATATGCTAAAGATTGTTTATACAAGTTTTATTGTTTATACAAGTTTTATTGTTTATACAAGTTTTATACTTGTCAGAAGCTTGATATGGCATTAAAGCAATCAATGTAGAATGACTGAATTGAGGTTCATAAAGGTTCTTGACAAATAATGATAATATGAGACGTGTGATATTGAGTAGTCAATCCAGCGGGTAGTTAGAGGGGAAATTATGGAGATTGCCTTTGGTGAAGAAAGTTTATTCCATGAGTGAAGAAATTTGGTTTTAGATACATGGTTTAACCCTAGAGCTTATGAAGTGAAAGTAATCATGTAGTAGATTTACAAAACATGGGAATAAGAGAGTAGAATGACAATTGAGGTAAGAACTACCAGTCTATATAATTATAACCTGCTGTTTCATTGAATTCAAAATTTACCAATTTGTATGGGCAGTCTTGGTCCACCAAGATGTACTTAGTTGTTTCAGGAGCTGTTTGGATATGCAGCTAAACTTCTATGTTTGATCTGTTAAGCCATCATTGTTGGGAAAGACATTCATTTTGGAGTTAGCCAGTTTCATACCGAAACAGCATGGTCAAAGTTATGCGAGTATACTGCTACCATGTCCATGTCATGGAGTCCTTTTCATCTCAATGTTTAGTGAGATCATGCTCACTGATTCCTTTCCTTTTCTTTTCTTTTTTTTTTCAGGGTTTATGGAAGTTAATAAGAGAAGGGCCAGATGTTTTGTGTAGTAAGGGGATTTGTTGTTTTGATTTCAGTTATGCTTTATGCAAAGGGTATAGCTTCATTATGTATTCTGACTTCATGGATGAATGATTTAGGGTGTACAATCAAAGTATTAAGTGAGACATGAACTTTTTAGGTTACCCTTGATTTTTCTTATCCCTAATATTGAAGACTTGGAACAACCCTAATCTGATGCAAGTCTTAGACTATCTGATGTCTCATGACCAAGAAGAACTAGACGGCCATTCTTAGTTGGATTTATTTGATCCAGGTGGTTATTTTGAGAGCCCTGTGTTATAAATTCTCTTCTTTGCTAAAGTCTAGAATATATAGATTTGATTTATTCTTTGACTACCTTCAATCATTTTCTATAGCAAAGTAGAAACTTGAGTTTTAACTATACTAGATTTAAATTGAAATTTCAGCTTCTATAGTGGCTTCTGAGTTGGTTATTTCATCAATTTACCAAATTGAATTCCAGGAGTCTGCTTGCTTAGTGTTTGACATGCTTAAGTCATGAAACTTTATGACACTAGTCTCCCTCTCTCTCTAATAAATTCTGAGGTTGGTATGTGTCGTAGGTTGCTTGTGGAGCAATGATGCTTGCATTATTTGCAACACTTGGGACTCTCTTAGGTTGGCATGTCTACCTAATAACTCACAATATGACAACCATAGAGGTGGCTTGATTTTTACAGTTGGATGCATGGCTTGGATTACTCCTGCATAGTTGTCTAAATCTCCCTGAAATTATCCTTTTGCCCGTATTATGAAGGAATACGAGCTACATGGTTGGCTAAGAAATCTGGGCTGAGCTATCGTCATCCGTTTGATCTTAGTGTTTGCAAAAATATTACCGTGGTACTTCTCCCTCATTCTCTGTCTTGGCTGTGTGTGTGTCTTTCGTCTTTATTTTCTTCATAATATATTGTACCTGTAAGCTATTAGTATGTGATTTTATCTGCCTCTTAATTAGGTATTGGGTCCCAACATGCTGAGATGGTTATGGCCGGCATCAACTAGTCATCTCAACGATGGAGTAAGCTTCCCTGCTTCACGTGATAGTTGATAGATATTTGCCAAATCCACCTAGGTCCTTGCTCGCTATTACACGGTGAAGATTTTGCATTGTGTTCATTTTATGTCATTGTTTCAAGAGGAGAAAGGATAGGTTCAGTGAGTTGTTGGCCTAACTAGGAGAGAAGTGGTCAACCATAGATCCACACAGTGACATGTATGCTTTGCCTAGCCTGATAATACTAGCTTGTTCTTTTAGTTCCTTTTTTGAAATTATTTTCTACTGCCCTTTATAAAGGGATTTTGTAACATAATACAGTAGGCAATTGATATAGGCTACGAGGTGAAAAGTAATTTGTGTAATAAAAATCAAATGTGTAAATGTTTTGACTTCAATCACACGTGTGGAAGAGTCCTCTATCATCTTATAAATCTCAAAAGTTCTCTTTTCAAGATTCGAAATTGAGACCTCTCGAGTTAACTGTTGAGGTGTAAATGTCTACAATAGTGTCTCTATGTCACGAGGAAAGTGCATTTATCCTACATCGGACAGGAACGGAAAGTCTTGAGTTCTTTATAAGCGGGTGTGTTGCACACTCCCATAAGCGCGTTTGCTGGGGAGAAGGTAATGACTCTTGTGGGCCAGGCTGAGCGACTTCAACGGATTGAGGTAGGCAAGGTGGTCAATCGCAACGGGAATGCTGTCGGAAGGTTGTGCTGCGTATTCTGGTAAACGCGTTTATGGGGGAGAGAGTAATGATCCTGTGACATCTACCCCAAGTGGTTTCTTGAATCCAATTGCTTTGAGATAATTTATTGAGATATGATTATTAATTATGTCCCACTCACAAAATCCAACATGGTTCACCATCTGGACTGGCATATAGGAAGGTTGAAACAACTCTAATGCTTAGGGATAAGGAAGATGAAAGATGATCAAATCCAATTGGAAAAGATAAATGATCTTAACCTGGAACAACTTGAGCAATAGTAATTATGTTAGAAAAGCTCAATTAAACTCCAACAACGTGACTCAATGTATCTAATTATGGAAATCAAAGAGCAATAGTAATTATCACATATGGCGTAAGCCAGACAACACAACTTGTTATGACTCCAGTAGCATTTTAGCTCCTTATTCAATGTTTCCTATGATAGTGGCTGGGGCATATGCGAGATCGATGCCCAGTGGCCGAGGGAATAGGGTCTACTAAGGGCCTCCAGTCTCCAACAGTTTTAGAATTTTATAGTTTTGTCATTACAACAATCGTTTTATCTGATAAGATGCCCGCGTAGCAATTAGTTAATAATTAATTTTAGTAGATTTAACGATTAAAGTAAAATCTATTGCAGTAGAATTATTTCTCAAGCAACATCAAAGGGTACATTTTCTGTTATAAAACTCATTAAGAATAAGTCTTATAGTAGAATGTTGGATGATTTGCTTAAAAATTCGTTAATCATTTTCATTGAAAAGGAAATTATTTGAGATTTTGACATTGATTTAGTAGTAGATGTTTTCAACTCTATGAAAAACGGTCGAGTCTTAGTATACAATAATTGTTAGGAAGTATCTTTATTTTTTACTTAACATGTAATTGAAGCTATTTGTGTAATTTTCATATTAATTTTTTTCATCTAAATTACTTTATGTTTTTGTCAATCGTTCAAACATTGATCGTTTTATAGATATTTAAATGCGAAATCTTAACTCTGCCACTATTGCCAATAAACGGTCATCAGTAAAATACAAACCTAGCTAATTAGGCTACCCACTATTGAATCAGACCAGATGAAGCTAACCCTTCATCAGTAACTCTTCCCTATTCTTAGAGAGCATTAAGAATTCAGATGTTCTAGCTAGAATCTTTCCTATTAACAAATCATGGTGATTCACACGTGGAATGCATATTACGTAGGTATAGGAGGCTTGACTTGAGGTAAGCTAAGGACATTTTCAGGAAGATTCATCCTGGAAAAACCTTGGAAGAATATGATTGCATCAAGATTGCAATTGCAGATACCTTTTGCTTTCAACTATGTATTAGTAAAGATTACAATAAGACAATAGGTCGTGCAGTCACTTTCTGTCTGCAAAATGTTTGCTCTAGTCCACTAAAATAACTTCCTAGTACTATATATATATATATATATATATATCCAACTTTATTCTAGCCTACCATGATCATCCTTTTGCGTGATTTGCATGGAGAAGTTTTAGTTGAATCCAGTTCATCCTCAAAGCAGGGATAGTGCTTGCTTCTCACGTTTGCTAGCCGCCGCCATTAATTGGTGCAACTTGCTCTCTTGTTGGGTGATATAAGGGAAACCCAGTGGATATTTATTACGTCTACATGAGTTCTGCTTATCAACACGTGAAACATTTCTGGTACTAGTTTTGAATTAATTTGGTTACTTCAATTTCTAATTAAAGGAAATCAACATTAATTAATTGAGATGACTAACATGGACTACTCAAGTAAATCAAATTTTAAGGTTCGATCATATTTCATAACCAAAAAAAAAAAAGAAGAAAAGTTAGGGACAGAATTCAAATATCTAAATTGGGAGATTGCTAATAATTAATAAATTCTTAATGTTAAATCATAACCTGATCTCAATTTTACAAATGGATAATTATATTGAATAAACTTATAAAATTATCCTATAAATTAACAATGAAATTTTAATACTTTATGAGTGGATTTACAAAAATTGTCAAGTGTCCGGAAGTGAGTTTATAGAATTGGTATCCAATTTTGCTAAAAATTTCCTATGTGTTGCTAAATATACTGGTTTCTTCAAATTCTCTCTTGGACACCAATTCTTTGTCTTTTTAATTTATTTTATTTACTTGAGACATAAATTAAGAAAGAAGTTTTCATTCCTATGTATTTTTTTATATTGAAATTTCAAAAATTTGATAATATTGATGTTTAAAGTTAAAAAAGAAAAATATGAATATGACATAAAAATAAAAAATAAAAGTATTGGGTATTCAATAATAAGAAAAAAACATAACTTTGGGACTTTACTTCCAAAAATTTGGATAATGAAAACAGAATAAAAGTAGTAACCATATATATATTTGCATGTAAAATTATAAACCATGTATGTTGTCCCGATAACATCCTAATATTCATTTGATTATATTATAAAAATAATTAAAAATTTTAGCTCATTTATATTGTTTCCCTATTAAAGTTGACAAAAAGTAAAATATATATCACATCATTATAAATATTGGAAAGAATAAAAGTATAATTATAATAAAAAGTAACTTACTTTACAAAATAATAATGTATAATAATATATAAATAAACTTTTATAGTTAATTTGTTTATTAAAATAGGATCTTAGAAAATTACAGAACAACAAAATGTGAAAGATATTAACAAGTGAAAAATTCCTATCTTACCTCACGTCCTTCCCTGGTGCTTTCCCATGAAAGAAATATTATAAAACATAACGAGAGTAATAAAGAACCCGAACCAATATAATGAAAAGAATAATGATAAATAATTTTACGAAAGAAACTTGGAAGAAACGAAAGGATATTGAAATACTTTCTTCTTTCAAAACTTGAAAATATTTAAATGAATAGTTTTTTATATGTATTTTGAATAAAGATTACAATGATATGTATCGTGTGCTATACGTATTGTGTATCTTAATTTAACTTGTTGCAATCTTTGTTATTTACATACAAATTTCAATTTTCTTCCTATTGAAACATGATATAGTATTGTTGATTCTGATGGAATACAAATAATGGAGCTGTGAAGTTTAAATAAGGTATGAAGATCCTGGAGTGTGACTACCAAAACATTTATAGCATATATACCACTTTTCCTCATAATTTGATGTATGTCACTAAAAAAACATTCTTCCAGAAATGCCAAAACTAATTGAAGAGAAAGAGAGACATTTTGCTTCACAAAATAGTAGATTTAATTTATTTAATGTTAGAAAGATTTTTATATAAATTAAGGGAGACGGATTCGAATTTAAGATTTTTAGTTAAATCTTAATATACTTTTTTCATCTTGAAAATTAATTTTAAAATTTAGAAAAAGAAAGAATGTTAAGCATTTAGAAAATGAAATCTAATATAACTTTTAAACAAAAGATGGAAAGAGATTTTTATAGGATGCAAGAGTTAAAAATTTAGTATGTTTTTCGTTTTTTAAATTAAAAAATCAATAAAATAAGTTGAAATTAATTTTGGATGAAATAGGGTGGTTATATCTTATTTGTAAAAAAAAAAAAAAAGATAGAACATGAGGAAGGGAGTTGATAAAACAAAAATCTTTACTCTTCATAGAAGAGTTTATTTTTCTTAATTTGGTATAAGTATATCAATTAAGGATTATATATTATCATTCTTTTATATATTTTAGTCAAATTTCAAATATAATTAATCTACTATAATTTGTCCTAAAACAAGAAAATAATAAATAATAAATTTACATATATTAAATCCACTAGGGGCAAGTTCTTTTAAGGTATATAAACGTTTATTAATTTATACTTCTCCACAATAACTCCAAAAATTGTTGTGCTCATTCCCATACCACCAGGTGCATTTATTTAATAAGATTTTAATTTTGAAATGTAAATCAATCACACTCATACCTCCACAATCCCTATAATTACAATAGTTTGTAGATTTCCTACTATTAACAATCTCGTTTCACAAAAACCTTCTTTATATTCTATTCAATACATAACAATATATATCAATTTTTATTCGTATCATACTATATGTATTACAAATCCGATCTAACTTATTATAATTTTTGTGAAATATGATATAATTTTTTTGAAAAAAAAATCTATGTTAAAATTTCATGACTTGAAATATTTACGAAATTTACCTTGAAGGTAACATTAAGCACAACAATGGCAGCAAAGAAGTTATCAGCATGGCTGCATTAAGATAACAAGGGAGAACTGGTTGATTAAGGGAGATCCCCAGAAGAGACCACAATCGGACCCAAACAGAACAAACCCAACCTAACAGACTTGGAACAACCCTAATCTGATGCAAGCCTTAGACAATCTGATGTCTAACGTCGAAAAAGAACTAGACGGCCAATCTTAGTTGGATTTGTTTGATCCAGGTGATTATTTTGAGAGCCTTGCGTTACAAATTCTCTTCTTTGCTAAAGTCTAGAAGATATAAATTTGATTTATTCTTTGACTACCTTCTTTCATTTTCTATAGCAAACTTGAAACTTGAGTTTTAACTATACTGGATTTAAATTGAAATTTCAGTTTCTATAGTGGCTTCTGAGTTTGTTATTTCATCAACTGCTTGCTTAGTTCCTTTTTTAAAAAAAAAAAAAAATTATTTTTAAAGGAATTTTGTACATTAATTAAATTGTGACTTAATACAATGGGCAGTTGATATAGGCTTCAATTTGAATGTAATCTGTGTAACAAACATTTGTAAATGTTTCAACTTCAATCACATAGTCAAGTTTATTCCACTTTTACCCTTGTGAAATAGTAGTCTTTCTGGACATATGTGAAAGCCAAATGAGGGTGGAGTCCCCTTTCAATTCATGCTCTAAATCTCAACTTGTCTTTTTAAGATTCCAAATTGAGACCTCTCCTAGTTAACTGTTGAGACATTAGATTATGAAAAAGTTTCCATTTCAATGTATTTTTATATATTAAAATCTTAAAATTTTGATAATATTGATGTTTAATGTCTATGCTTTTAATGTTCAAAAAAATAAAAATAAAAAACTAAAAAATATTTAGTATTTAATGATAAAATAAAAACATGATTTTGGGACTTTACTTCCGAAAAATTGGATAAAGAAAATGGAATAAAGATAGTAACCATATATATTGCCCCAATAACCTCCTAATATTCATTTGATTATATTATGAAGATTGCATCACTTTCTTCTTTCAGAATTGGAAGATATTTAAGTGAATAATTATTTTTAGATATATTTTAATCATTTGCAAGTTTTTAATTATTTACTGTTTGAAATTTTTTATACTAATGGAATAATTTTGCATATGTTGAGAAATAATCAAAGAATATTTTTTTAAAACATATTATCAATTTTGAAGGGATTTTATTGAATGAATCATTGTTTGCTTATATTATAGAGAAATATGTATATATATTCTACAGTATTGATAATTAAAAGTTTTTTTGCAGAGATTCTAAAGTATATAAAAGCTTGTAGAGAACATATGTAATGTATTATCTTTACATAAAAATTTTTTTATAGCACTTGAATTAATTTATATTTATATCTTTTGTATATATAATATTATATATAGTAATTTGTTCCCACTGAATATAAATTCAAGATCAACTGTTCCACCATCAACAACATCTTATAATTTATTACTGCTTCATCCATCGTTATCTTTCCTTCTGTCCACTAACAATTTAATTTTCATGTTGTTAATTTTTTAAAAAAAATTGGAATAAAAAAGCATTAAAGCACAATATTTTTAAAATTAAAATTTTCAATGTTAAATATATTAAAGTCAATGTATTTTTCTTAATCTCTATTAAAATTAAATGGAAGCAAACAATAGACGGTACATAAAGATAGTATTAAAAAAAATTAAAATTGATCAACAACTTTGATTTAAAATAAATGAATCGAAAAATTCTTCCAATAATCAATGAAATAAGTAATATATAACAATATGTATCAATTTTTATTTGTATTGTATTTTATGTATTGCATGTCTCAGTTTAGATTGTTGCAATCTTTGTGGACTATGAGATAATTTTAAAATATTTTAAAAAAAGATAAATAAAGAAAACAAGATGAAATGAGTTTTTTATAGGATGAAAGAGTTGAAAATTCATAAAAGCCTAGTTAATATAAGGGAGGTCGAAGTTGCAGTTATATTGATTGATGAGAATGCAATACAAAAACATTATACTACTAAATTCTATAAGTTAATCCTCTAGTATTCGAAGTATTTAAGATCCTATTATATATATATATATATTCAATAAATTTGTAAGTAATGACCATGCAATAAAGAGATATGCTTTCTATAATTATTTAGAATAATCCTTTTTAAATTCAAGTCTTGAATATTAAGCAAGAAATATAGTTAAAGAAGAGGGAAAAATTAATTCAAATCATGTGATCTAATTAATTATGGTAGTACTAAGTAATGAGAATTTGAAAATTCTTTTTGATAATATGGTCATTAATTAGAATAAATCAATAGATCAACATGTGTCGACTTTGCTTGTGATTTATTCTTGTTTTCATGTAAACCAGAACCTTCCAATGAACCCACCAAAGTTTGATTTTCCACTTAACAGTAATTGCACTAAAAATATAATACAATTCAAAGTTTTAATTGCAAATCAATTTAATGGTGGCTTGAAACTGGTTAGATTCTCACTCTGGCTAGAAGCCTCTGCCCAAGAAACACATAACCCTTGAGCCTTGACAGATTGTTACTCCGTGAAGATTGAGTCTGGAACTAAAGAAAACCTTTGTGTTGGTTTCCTGAGTTAAGCTGAAAGTAGTAGATTGCCTCCCATCTTAACGCTCTCTCTTCGTTTCTTCTTACTTGGCTTTCCCAATGAGATCTTTTGTCATTCATAAGTTAGCATCTTCTTCATGCTTTTAGCTTTAGCAAGCATATTCTTCTCCACCTTAATAAGTTAGTATCTTCTTCAAGCTTATGGCTTTAGGAAACATATTTTCTCCACCTTAAGGAAAGAATGGATCCATCTCCCTTGTCATCAAGGAAAGTATCGTTGGCTATGTACTTCCTCTTCTCCATCTATATATATTGGCAATGGTACGTGATCATGATTCACAAGTCAAGAGATTTTCCTTCTTTCAAAAACTCTTACAATTATCTTTCAAACAGACAAAAAAAGAAATGGCTGAAGGAGTTTTGTTTGACATTGCTGGAAAAGTCCTAGAAGGTCTGGGACCTTTAGCTCTCCGAGAGCTTAACTTGGCCAGTAATGTAAAAGCTGAACTCACCAAGCTCGAAGGAACTGTTTCCATTATCAAAGCTGTCCTTCTCGATGCAGAGGATCAACACAACAGCAACAACCGAGAGGTCACGGTCTGGCTCAGGCGGCTCAAAGATGCAGTTTATGATGTGGACGACTTGCTGGATGATTTTTCCACTGAAGTTTTACGGCGAAAGATAATGAAGGGGAATGAAATGTCAAAAAAGGTACGCATTTTCTTCTCGAAATCAAACCAGCTCTCCTATCGTCTCAAGATGGGTCATAGAGTTCAAGCTCTAAGAGAGAAACTAGATGCAATTTCAGCTGATAGAATCAACTTCCACTTTAATGAGCGTCTTGTAGAGTCACAAATTCAAAGTAGGGAAAGAGAGCAAACGCATTCGTTTGTACGCTTAGAGGAAGTGATTGGAAGAGATGGTGATAAAAGTGCAATTATAGAATTGCTCTTGGAAACCCATTCTGAAGAAAGTATTAGAGTTGTCCCCATTGTTGGGTTTGGAGGTTTAGGAAAAACTACATTAGCTCAAATGGTGTTTATTGATGAAAAAGTCAGAGCACAGTTTGAGCTAAAACTGTGGGTCTGTGTGTCAGATAGGTTTGAAGTTCAAACAGTTGTGGAAAAAGTACTTGAGGTTGCAACTCAAAAGAAAGTTCAACAAAACTGTCAAATGGAAATACTGCAAAATGACCTCCGAAAGGAAATTGATGGAAAGAAATATTTGCTAGTCCTAGATGATGTGTGGAATGAGGATGCACAGAAATGGTCTAAGGTGAAAAATCTGTTAATGGGGGGAGCTAGAGGAAGTAGGATTGTTGTAACTACAAGGAGTGAATTGGTTGGAAGAGTTACAGGCACAATTTCACCATACTTTTTAGGTGGTCTATCAGAAAGTCAATCTTTGTCTTTATTTAAGCAAATGACATTTGAAAAACAAATCCAAACTTCCAATTTTCTCGACTTAGAGTTAGAAACAATTGGAGAAAAGATTGTGAAATACTGTGCAGGGGTTCCTTTAGCAATTAGGTCCATAGGAAGCGTTTTATGCCTTGAAATAACCAAATCAAAGTGGTCACGTGTGCTTGAACATATAACTCAAAAAGGAACTGGTATTGAGCCAATTTTAAGGTTGAGTTATGATCATCTTCCATCACATTTGAAGCAATGCTTTGCTTATTGTTCCTTATTTCCCAAGGATTATAGAATCAGTAAGCATGCTTTGATAAAGCTTTGGATGGCTCAAGGATTTATTCAGTCGCAAGACAGAGGCCAATCTCTAGAGGATGTTGGTCATGATTACTTCATGGATTTGCTTTGGAGATCTTTCTTTCAAGAGGCAGAAAAAGATAATCTTAGCAATATGGTAAGTTGCAAGATGCATGATTTGATGCATGATCTTGCCAAATCTGTTGCTGGAACTGAGTGCTTTGTTCTTACAAATTTAAATGTAGAAAATTTAAATAAAAACACACGTCATGTGTCATTTGGTGAGAAATTAGACTTTTCATGGAAGATTCCAAGTGTCTCACTCAAGGCAAATAAAATAAGAACATTTTTTCAATCACCAAATCTCAAGGAGCTGGGGGTATGGGGGTTTAACGGAGCCAAGTTTTCGAATTGGTTGTCTTCCATCACAAATTTAGTCAACATTCAAATACTGGCTTGTGAGAAATGCCGAAATCTACCTTCTATGGATCATCTCCCCTCTCTAAAGTTTCTGAGACTTTGGAATTTGCGTGCTTTAGAACACGTGTCAGAAATAGAAATAGACACGTCGACAACAACGACGTTCTTCCCATCCCTTGAATCTCTGCGGATTCGTCATTGTCCCAATCTCAAGGGATGGTGGAGGAGGAGGAAGGAAGATGATGAGGATGATGAAGAATCAACTGAAGCATCAACTGCAGAGCTACTGCCTCACTTTCCTTGCCTTTCCACGTTAGAAATTCGGGAATGTCCTAAGCTAACCTCCTTCCCATTGTTCCCAACTCTCAATGACAAGTTGAGCTTGGGGAGAACCAGTGGAAGGCCATTGCAACAGACATCGACGATGAGAACCAAGGGGAAGATAAGATCAGCGGCAACAACATCATCATCGACTACTCTTCCTCTCTCCAATTTGAAGTCTTTGACTTTATATGAGATGGAGAATGTAGAATCAGCGCTAAAGGATTTTTTACAAAATTGCCGCTGCACTAATCTTGATACTCTAAACATTGACAGTTGTCCTGAGTTGACATCGTTGCAGACAGAAGTGCATGCCCTCACCTCTTTACAAAAGTTGACAATTTTGACTTGTCCCAATTTGATGGCATTGCCTAACTGGATACCTAGTCTCACCTCCCTCCAAGAGTTGCAAATTAGAAGCTGCCACAAATTACAGTCATTGCCAGAAGGGATGAGTCGACTCACCAATCTACGGCTGCTCGTAATCAGTGATTGTCCCCGTTTGAGTGAAAGATGCGAAAGGGACACCGGCGCCGATTGGGCTAAGATTTCTCACGTCCCAGATATTCTCATTGGTTGAGATTGAGAACCCAAGGACGTTGTCTGCTGCTTTGCCTAATTTGATGAAAATTGAAGTAATTTTCTTACAATCCTCTCTCTTATTAATGCTTCATTTTGTCATTTGGTTGAATAAGTGATGCATTTTCAGGAAGCAAGACTGGTCATTGTTCCACTTTTACCCCTTTTTCAGCTCATCATCTCACCGTTAGATTCAATTCAATTTCCTAGAATCTGGGCCGCACAAAAATGCAAAGCCTTGGTCTTTTTATTTTGCTGCTTAATTTCACAGGTCTGTTCTTTGGTTCTTCACATTATTAATTCTTCATTTTATTTACTCCTTATTTTTTTAAAAAAAAAATTTTAACATTATTAATTCCTTGTAATGGCATAAAATGCAGATAAAACAGTATATCAATATAACACAATCTCTGCATTTCTGAACAAATTAATGCATTATTGATTAAATATATATATATATATAATATTCTTGCACCAACTTAATCCCTGTTTATTAAAAAGGGCAAATTTTGTCCTAATTTTTAATTAATATACGCTTATTTAAATAAAAATTAAATCTTGGTTAAACTGTTTTCTATGCTTTATGTGTTTAACAAGTAATAATATCATCAATCCATTAATTTTGATTCTTAATTTCTTTTTTTTTATAATTAACTTTTTAAATAAAAAATTTCACAAAATTCCAACTTGACTGTCAGGTTATCAACGGCCCAAAAACTATAACCCAAACCCTTGATAACGAGCCCAAGATAGTTTGGACGAAATTCATTTTCCAGCAACGACCAAAAAGTAACAAACTTTCATGTCTACCAGCTCTCTTCTTCTTCTCAACCCAATAGTTCTCCAAAATGCAGTACCAAAAATTCCTCTCAATTCCAATCTTTGCTGTGTTTTTTTTGATGGGTTTTGTTTATTATATCACAGTTTTCATTTTCATTGAAGATTGGGTTGGTTTGCAGAGCTCAGCTGGATCATTAAATGCCATGATCTTCACTTTCTTGGCTTCTCTATGTCTCTTCTCTTTTTCTGCTGGCGTTCTTACTGACCCAGGTTATGTTCCTTCTTCTTATCTCCCTGATGTTGAAGATAGTTCTTCTGTCTCAGATGAAGAACCCAAGAAAAATGTAAGTTTTGTTTTTCCTTTTTTTCTAAATGTATTAAATCAATATTTTCAAGGGAAGTTGAATTTTTTGTGTTTTGATATATGATGTGATTTGGGTTTTTTACTTTCATTAGAAAGCTTTTAGAGAATTGGATTGAAATGTTGGGTATTAAGTGGTAGATGCTGGTGGATTTTGTAGGACAGGGTTAGGAACTGTTTACTTTTTGTAGAATGCTGTCATTTACCATCTCCAAATTTAACTCGAAATATGTTCAATAAAATAGGGTAATTAATGGAGCTTTTACTTTTATTCCAATTGTAAAAATTTCAAGCATACGTGTTTTATTCCAATTGGGATCTTTTGGATATGAAGACTAATTTAAGACTCCATTTGATTGATTCTTTTGCTCTTTTTTTTCTTCTTTTTGCAAAAAATGAATAGAAAAGAAGAAGCAAAATGAATAGAAAATAGAAAAAACAAAAAGCGAAGAGCAAAAACATCAACCAAATGGAGCCTAACTATTTCCAAAGGCTTTAGGAGCTTAACAGTGTTGGCACTTCTCATTTCTTGGGTTTAAATTCTTTTACAGATGTCTTACATGATACAGTTGTAGCCACAACATGAAAAGTTAATATTTGTTGTCTAGTCTTAAGCTTTGGTATTTGCAATATTCTAAATATTGCATTTTTTATGATTTAAGAATATGCTAAAGTTTATGTATACGGGTTTTATAGTTGTCAGAAGCTTGTTATGACATTAAGGCAATCAATGTCAAATGGCCGAATTGAGGTTCATAAAGGTTCTTCACAAATAATGATATGAGACGTGTGATATTGAGTAGTCAATCCAGCTGTTAGTTAGACGTGTGATTTTGATTTCAGTTATGCATCATGCAAAGTGTATAACTTCATTATGTATTTTTACTTCATGGATGAAAGATTTAGGGTGTGCAATCAAAATATTGTGACAAATGTGCTGCTTATAAGCCTCCCAGGGCTCATCACTGCCGGGTTTGCAGAAGATGCATACTAAGGATGGTAGGCTGTATTTATTTTAGCAATTTTTATGTGAGTAAGAGTTTTTCTTTAACCATGAAATTTGCAAATTTATGGTTTCTAAGACTCTAATGCTCTAATTGGGTGCAGGACCATCATTGCCTGTGGATAAATAATTGTGTTGGTTATTGTAACTATAAAGCTTTCTTCAATCTTATACTTTATGCAACCATCGGTAGCATCCACTCCACAGTATGTATCATTGGTTTCTTGTATTGTATTATTGCTACGAAGTTGCACCAAGTTTTGACTTAAAATCTGTCATGCTTAGATAATCATAATAAGCTGTGCCTGTCAGAAGGACTGGAATTACAGTGGAAGAACTCCCCTCAAAATTTTTTATGTAAGTTGGTAGTTATAATAGGTAGTTGATTAGCTGCATTTGTGATTTTATTGTTTTTACAGCAATATATTTGGTCAAATGAATTATTTAAGCTAGAATTCTGGCTAATGGCCTGTCCCCTGTTTCTAAACTTGTAGAGAAGCTAGGTCTCGACAACTATGTCTACATTAGCTGTTTCTGGCTAACAGAATTGCTGTGTATTGTGTAATTTTAGATGGTGAGTCAGAGTCCAAAGTAAATATAAAATCTAGTTGGCTACACTTCTTTACCTTTAGTTTCTAGATTTTTGGTGTATTCTGGTTAAGTCTCTCTAAACTATGTTGATCATATGTTGTTTTCCTCTTAATCCTTGTCCTCTTAAATCAAAATGTATACAGTCTGACCCTCTTTTTTTTTGTTTAACTTTATCCATTTTATTATACTTGACCAATGTTTGTGCACACTTCTTTTCTACATATTAGGGGACATGTTAAAGTATTAAACAAGACATGTACTTTTTAGGGTACCCTTAATTTTTCTTCCCTACTATTGAAGGAGAACAACCCTAATCTCATGTCGAATGTCCAAAAAGAGCTAGATGCCCATTCTTAGTCGGATTTATTTAATCCTTGCTGGTTACTTGGAGAGTCCTGTGATATAAATTCTCTTCTTCACTAGTCTAGAATATATAAATTTGATTTATTCTTGGACTACCTCCTTTCATTTTGGATAGAAAACTTGAAACTTGAGTTTTAACTCTACTAGATTTAAATTAAAATTTCAGCTTCTATAGTGGCTTCTGAGTTTGTTATTTCATCAATTTACCAAATTGAATTCCAGGAGCCTCCTCACTTAGTGTTTGACCTGCTTAAGTCATAAAACTTTATGTCAATAAGTCCTGGCTCCTTTGCAATATGACTGAAGAGACTCATCTTTCCTTTTAATGTCTGCTTCTTGCTAACCTGTGCTCCTCCCCCCCCAAACATTTTTTTTCCCTGTCTCTGCAATCCAGCTATTACTAAATTCTGAGGGTGGTATGTTTTGTAGGTTGCTTGTGGAGCAATGATGGTTGCATTATTTGCAACACTTGGGACTCTCTTAGGTTGGCATATCTACCTAATAACTCACAATATGACAACCATAGAGGTGGGTTGATTTTTACAGTTGGATGCATGGCTTGGATTACTCCTGCATAGTTGTTTAAATCTCCCTGAAATTATCCTTTTGCCAGTATTATGAAGGAATACGAGCTACATGGTTGGCTAAGAAATCTGGGCTGAGCTATCGTCATCCATTTGATCTTAGCGTTTACAAAAATATTACCCTGGTACTTCTCCCTCCTTCTCTTGCTTGGCTGTGTGTGTGTCTTTCGTCTTTATTTTCTTCATAATATATTGTACCTGTAAGCTATTAGTATGTGATTTTATCTGCCTCTTAATCAGGTATTGGGTCCCAACATGCTGAGATGGTTATGGCCGGCATCAATTAGTCATCTGAAAGATGGAGTTAGCTTCCCTACTTCACGTGATACTTGATAGATATTTTCCAAATCCACCCAGGTCGTTGCAGGATTAGTGTTATTCCATGCTTGTTATCACACGGTGAAGATTTTGCATTGTGTTCATATTATCACATTGTTTCAAGAGGAGAAAGGATATGTTCAGGGAGTTGTTGGCCTAACTAGGAGGGAAGTGGCCAACCAGAGATCCACACAGTGACATGCGTGCTTTGTCTAGCCTGATAAAACTAGCTCGTTTTTTTGGTTCCTTTTTTGAAATTATTTTCTACTCCCTTTATAAAGGAATTTTGTACAGTAAACATTGTAACATAATACAGTATGCAGTTGATATAGGCTACAAGGTGCAAGTAATTTGTGTAATTAACATGAAATGTGTAAATGTTTTGACTTCAACCTCACATTCAAGTTTATTAACACTTTTACCCTTGTTCCAAATATTGATAGTAGTATTCTTTTTGGACATATGTGAAAGAGTCCTCTATTCATCTTATAAACCTCAAGTTCTCAAGTTTAACTGTTGAGGTGTAATTGTCCACAACATTGTCTCTGCCCAAAAAGGTTTCCTGAATCCAATTGCCTTGAGATGATTTATTGAGTTATGATTATTAATTATGTCCCAATCACAAAATCTAACGTGGTTCACCATCAGGACTGTTGCATACAGTAGGGTTGAAACAACCCTAATGCTTAGGGATAAGGAAGATGAAAGATGATCAAATCCAATTGGAAAAGATAAATGATCTTAACCTGGAACAACTTGAGCAATAGTAATTATGTTAGAAAAGCTCAATTAACCTCCAACAACTTGACTCAATGTATCTAATAATGGAAATGAGCAATAGTAATTATCACATATAGCATAAGTTAGACAACACATAACTTGTTATAACTCCATTAGCCATTAAGCTCCTTTTTCAATGTTTTAGATGTGGTTGGGACAGTTCCTAGATTTGTGGTTGGGGCATTTGCAAAATCCAGGGACAATTCAATGCTGTCTAAGACTTAAAGAAGTGAAATATTTAAATGAGGTCTTTTATATTGAAATTTTAAAAAATATTATTTAAATTTTATTCTTCTAACTTTTTGAGATGTAAAATTTCTAATTAAACTTTTATAATCAACATTTTCTAATATTTTTTTATTATCATGTAGATATTATAAATTGAAAAAAAAATATTTAGTTTGTCGGCTTTGGCAAGATCGATGCCTTGTGGGAGAGGGAATGGAGGCTAATAGGACCCTTAGACTCTAAAAATTTTTAAAATTTCACAATATATTCTTGCTTTTTTAAAAAAAATTTAAAATTTTGTCTTTACAATAATTTTTTTGTTAAGACACTCTCACAGCGATTAGTTAATAACTAATTTAAGTAGATTTAGAGACTAAAGTAAAACCTATTGCAGCATGCATTTTTTGTTACGAAACTCATTAACAATGAGTCTTGTAGTAAAATGTTAGATAATTTTCTTAAATAGTCATTGACTATTTGCATTGAAAGAAAAAATCATTCGAGGCTTTGGTATTGATTGAGTGATAAATGTCTTCAACTCTATAAAAGAGCGTCAAACTCAATTAAAAATATCTAATCTTAGTATGCAATAGTTGTTAAAAAATATCTTTATTTTGTACTTAACATGTAATTAGAGTTATTTATATAATTTTACATAAATTTTTTTCATTTAAATTCTTTTACATTTTTGTCAAAGATTGAACTTTTAGTATAACTATTTTATAAATATTGTCTTCCCCTCCAAATGTGAAATCTTGACTCCAACATAAAAGAGTGATCAGAAAAATGCTAACCTAGCTAATTAGACTTACTCACTATTGAATCAGGCCACATGAAGCTAACCCTTCATTAGTAACTCTTCCCCGTTCTTAGAGAGCATTGATCAGAATTCAGATGTTGTAAATAGAATCTTTGCTATTAACAAATCAGGGTGATTCACACGTGGAATGCATATTATTCAGGTATAGGAGACTTGACTTGAAGAAAGCGAAGGACATTTTCAGGAAGATTCATCCTGGAAAATATTTGAAAGGATATGATTGCATCAAGATTCCAATTCAAGATACCTTTTGCTTTCAACTATTGGTAAACAATACATTAACATTCAATAGGTTGTGCAGTCACTTGCTGTCTGCAAAATGTTTGCTTTAGTCCACTCAAGTAATTTCCTGGTACTGTATATCCAACTTTATACTAGTCAACCATGATCATCCTTTTGCGTGATTGGCATGGAGAAGTTTTAGTTGAATCCAGTTCATCCTCAAAGCTGATTCTCATGTTGTATAGCCGCCATGAATTGGTTCAAGTTGCTATCCTGTTTGGTGATGTAAGTGAAATCTAGTGGACATTTGCTACACCTGCATGAGTTTCGCTAATCAACACGTAAAACATTTCTGGTACTGCTTTTAATTATTTTGGTTAGTTTACTTTGTAATTAAAGCAAATCAACATTAATTGAGATGACTAACATGGGCTTCTCAAGTGATCTATAAAAAGATTCAAAATGGTTAGCTACTTCCTTTTTCAGAATCTCAAGATGGTGACTAATTAATCTCCCTTGGATTATAAGTTTCTCAATGAAGTTTGTCCTTCTCCTTCATGCCATCAAGTATAAAAAATTTTGTGTTCCAATCTCCTTCAATAGTTCACTTAACAGTAGAATTTTACTATCATGATTTTTCTTTCTTTTTATAGTTTGCCCAGATATCAACCTTTTTGGTCACAATAAATTGTCTTCTGCCTTCATCGAAATTATCTTGCTGCATCTCTACTAGTAATATTAATTTGTATCTTTTCTTCAAGTCTACTATTTTGGACCCGGCCATTATTGACAACTTGCTTCTGCCATTGCTTGATAGCATGCTTTGTCTCCTTAAGTTTGAACCATATGCCAACTTTTGTTTGATGCCCTCCAAGCTTCAAGAAACATATCTGAAAAACTCCCTTCCTCTAACTAGTGATTGAACAGATGAAATGGTCTCGATCCCTGATTCACTACCTTTTCTCCTAACAAAACCGGGTTATAGTCCAATAGAGAACTGGTCAGGTATTTTGACAACAAATTCTTATTTTTCTCCAAAGACACATTCACCAGTAAAAATTTGTCTAATCTACTAACTGAAAGGTCAATTTTGTTGCAACACCAAGTAAATTTACCACCCACCAATGGAAGGTTAATCAACTCCAAACTATCTACGAACTCCTCATGCTAAGAGAATGCCTTACTATTCACATGGCTACCAACTTTGTCTTCACTATTCTTCACCATATTAAAATCGCCCCTTAAGCACCATGGCACAAGACTGTTCCTAAAGATACCATCGAGCTCTTCCCATAACCATTGCTTGTTGCCATTGCTTTTTGAGAACAGTATTGATAATTGTAAGTCAATAAGTATTCTGTTTAAAAGTATTGATACCTTTGAGTAAGGTATTGATACCTAATTTATAAATCTAAGTTTAAACACCCTTTTGGATGATTTATGACCTTGTATAGCTACGCAACTTCGAACCAAGCCTCTATAAGGTCTTGTAAGTAATTGAGACTATTTAAAATGTTCTTAAAACCTCTTAACTTTACTATCTATATGAATTGATTATGATTTCATTATGGCACACTTGATAAAAATTGTGTTTTATTATAACCACCTGCTAATTAGCTTGTTCTCCCTCCTTGTGTCTACTCATTGAGATTTTACATCTCATACACGTAAGATGCACTTGTTTGCTTCAAATACTTAAAATATTTTTTCTATGCAGCCCACACAAGCCTTAGACATATATTACCTGTATAGGTCCTCATAAGGGTGCTCAGTCAATTGATAAACATCCATCTTTAATTTCACATCTCTATACTTATAGCATTTACAAACTTGCACAACTGTGTGTTATAAACATCCATCATGTACTTGCATATGTCATACACAAATTCGTATCATATTCGCCAACTTGCGGCTATGTCACCATACACTAGACAATTTACATACATATCCCGTAACCCACAATATATATACACAAGACCAAGTGGCCAAAAAAACCACACAACTAGTGGAGTGAATCTGGGTGAGGAGATAACTATTGAATGCCATGGTCTCAAACCTACGAAAAGATGTACTAGGATTCCCTTGGAATATCTATGATCTAGCTACCTCTAGATCTGGAAAAATGCAATTTGAAATAATGAGTATAACCCAGTGAGAGATGTTTGAGGGGAACAAGCAATAAGCGAGAGAGTTTATAAACAATTTTCTTCTTTCTTTGAAACCATGCAGTTTTGCTCATAAGTCAAATCCATGATGTAATGTCAATATTTCACTTTTAAACAGTTATATCAATTTAAAAACATTCTTTCTTTACTCAATTAGATGATTAATACTACTAGGAAAATATTCTCGTGAACAAACCAACTATATAACCATCATTCATCCAAAAACAGAACACAAGTAGTGATACTTTTACTTTTACAAGATGTATCGATACATTTGGTTCAAAAAACCCTAATATTTTATCTTAATAAACAAATATCAAAGTATCCATACTTCGTTCAAAATTTGTGGACTTTCTGCAATTTCTAATTGTTAAACTTGTTTATTCATTTCATTCAAAAGCTCAAACCTATCAACAATTTTTTCAATATTCAAATCTTAATTAACACATTTCCACACTTATAAACTCAGTCATACCTATCAATCATCACAATCATCAAGAAAACACTTCCAAACTTGCTATTTCACTTTAGCATTCACAATATCAACATTACCGGAGTACACTTAACTAGTTTCTATACCTTTCTATGGGATTTTCGAACCATGGGTTAGTGATGTTTCTTTTTCACTATTAAGGGAATTGAGTTATTCCATGGGACGCTCAAACACGAGATAGTGATATTTTTCCCTCACTAACTAGGGAATCGTAGCATTCTTAAACACGAGATAGTGATATTTTCCCCTCACTATCAGTGGACACTATATCACTATCCAGTGCATATAGCCATGGTCCTCAGATTATATCTCGTGTGCTATCATTTTCAGCATACGGCTAGCACCATTTCCCCTTTGCCAGCTAAGGTCATACCTTTACATACCTAATTCACCAATTAAAAACGATACGGCCATCTAGCCTTAGCCACAATGTCATTCAATGGACATGTCACAATCTCTTAACACATCATCATAACATATACAGCATAAGTTTACAACATAACAACATATCAACTCAATAACATATACAGCATCATAGTACAATACTTATAAGTTTTTAGGCCATCAAGTTCACATGTTAGTCGAGAACACATACATCAGTATAGAGTATCAATACACAAAAGCTTATTCCCATGCACATTTTAAAAACATTTACGCTCAATCATACTTAAAGCTTTTCGTGCATTTCATGAAACATTTAGAATGCATATCCACTTTGCACCTACAGTGTAGCTTAACCAACACAGTAGCCAAACCAATTAACCAAACTCCTTGGCAACAAGACTTTGGAGCTCCAACGCAGTCTACCATTAAACCAATGCGCAACAATTAATATTTTTCTCATACCCATTTCCATCCACAATCCTTCCAGCACATAATACCCACATCTTGACTTTAACTCAACTCAAACACCTTTTCAATTACACAATCCACATTATCACTAACTCATTTTTAACTTACACTTACCTTGGTGAGTTTACTCCAAAGGACTGGACTCAACTCAACAACCCCCTCACCTAAGAGGAAAATCACATATCTCTTAGTGGAAACACAAATTCAAAAGAACCAATTGGTCAATTCATCTAGAAATGGGTAATACTTACTTTAATTTGCTTAATTTCAACTTGAATCCACCTCTACACTTATTTTGGAGTTAGAATGGGAGAAGGGATTTGAAGGTGTCTCGGGTTGGAAAGAAAATAAAAAGGCCGTTCAAGTCAAGAACCTTATATTTCTTTTGCATTATTACATGGAAGTATCTATATATTTGTACAATGTATCCATACTTTTCACATAAAATACTCCCCAAGGCATTCTGTCATATAAGTATCGATACTTGTTTTTGATTTATCCATAATTTTTCAACAAAACCTAATTTCTTCTAAGCTCATCAAGTAAATTGCCTTCTTAAACTCATTAAAAGTCAGAGGCATTACAAAATCATGTTCTTGTATAAGTTTCAGTTAGGGATAGAGGTGTTTTAAGGTAGAGCAAAAAATTCTTGCATTTTATATTTGATAAAATAAAAAAGAACTTCAAAGTGGATACAGAGTCAAGATAAGATGTATCATATTTCAAAATATAATACTTTAACATCAGTGCTGATGAAGGGTTATATCTCAATAAGGCTCAAATCAAAAATTCACTCAGGTGGGAGAATTTACTTACTAAGTTATTTATTTACTCCATAAGATGAGTAAAAATATCAGTGTAATTATTAAAAATAATAAGAAAAAAAAGGCAACAAATTTGTCATATCACACCAAACAAGTAATAATTTCCACAAATGTTAAAAAGTAAAACTCAAAAAAAAATTAAAAAAAAAAACAAAAAAGGCAAAAGTAGAATGAGTAATATAAAACAAAACCATTAATTGTAGGGAGAAAATTCATGTCTGTCTCTCTCTCTCTTTCTCTTTGTTCTCTTACATTGGATGGATAACGACAGGACATATTCCCGTCTGTAGAGTGATCAGTTTCAATGTGTCATCTCTGTGTATTTTGTTTCTTCTTTTGATCTTGTCTATTTTGATTTTATATCAGGTTGAAATTAATGAAACATATTCATCATTGATGAGGGCTTGATTTTTTTTCCCAAATCGATTTTGGACATGCATTCTTATCCATTCAGCTGACAATCACCAACAATGCATGTGCTTAGATTTGGACATAACCCAGTACAATAATTTTTTTTCAACAAAAAATAAAACATTCTGTTAATATGTTGTGCTTGTATGTAGATTGGATCTCTGGTCAAGTACACTATGTGCACATGCATGTTTTCCTTTTTAATTATATATAAAAATTTATATCTTTCCAACTCAAAAAAGGCTGTAATTCACATAGCCTATATCTTGTCCCATATACATTCATGCTCTCTCCAAATGTACATTAATTGTTCCTTTGACACGATTGGTCCAGTAGGTAGATGTTCTAGCCTTTTAAGTGAAAAAGGAATTTAATTTATGTACCAAAACAAAAAAGAATTTGTTTTACTCAAATTTCCAAATGAAATTAATTTCGTTATAATTTTAAATACTATGTAATAATAACATTTTTTTCAAGATTTGAATTTGGAATTTTCATACAAAATTTCAAATCTCCAATTTTAACAATTGCAATGTCCCCTCGAGAATGTAGAAATAATTTTTATGAGACAAATGGGTATTCATAAAAGGAAAAAAAAAAAGATAGCACTTAGTTTTTATTTTATATAATTGAAAGAGAAATTATTCAAATTTTACTTTTTAAACAGGAGATAATGTATCAACTAATAAACTAAATATTCAGATGCAAATAGTGTTTAGTTGTTCTTATTCCTTCTAAATTTTAATAGTATATATTATAAAACTACTACTGAGACTTTGCATTAAAAAAAAAAGATAAAAAGCATTAATTCTTTAAAAGTGTAAATCTTTTGGGCATTAGAGTTCAAAGCAAAATTAAAATGTAAAATTTTGAGAAATTATTTTTCTAACTTTGATCAATTAATTTGTTTATATTTAAAGATTTTAATTTCTCATTAAAGATAATCTTCTCTAATCTTATCTTTTAATGCCGTGCATCTCAAAATGTCAATTTAAAAATTTTAAAATATAATAATTTTAAATTCTTAGTATCGAAATGTCTCAAGATTTAATTACTATGAATCGAAACACTTGCTGTAATGATGATCTAATTGTGTTGCTTTTTTTTTTGTTTTTATTTTGTGGTACGAATTTGTCAAATTATGTAACTAAATTTATCGTTTTCTAAGGACAAGAAGCACACATGGAGAAGCGGAAAATCAACAACGCAATTCTGTTCTCTCATGTGGTTAAAGAATGGAATCATATTAATGGGACCTCGTGATCCAATAATTAATGCACAGAATTGTTTGCTTAGGGAAATGTTTGCAACAGCCAGTCAAGCTATATGATGTTTATTCTATCTTTTCTTAATCTTTATTTTTAATTATTAAATTTTTTAAGATAAATGTTCAATTTAAAACTAATTGCTATATAGTAACTCACGTAAATTAAATTTAATGAAAAAAGAATTGATTTATAATTATACCTAAACTTATATTGAAAAGTTAATTTAATGGTAAAGGAATTACAATTATAAATTTACCAAATTTTGAGCTTAATTTCTGAATCAATTTACTTAAATAATCCTTCAAAAGATTGGTAAGGATCATAATTAGATTATGTTTGGGTTTTTGTAATTTTTTGAGAATTATTTAATTATATTTTTCAAATTTGAATTAGATTTCTTTGTGAATTGGATCAAAAGGTACAAGATATCAGCTGCCTAGAGATTGGAAATGAGTAAATAATTGCTTTTGGTCCCATTGCATGTCCATATTCAGCTAGAAATATAGAGCTAAAGTGGGTATATTTTGTCCAGCATGAGGTTTATAATTGACAAGAAAGGTAAGAAAATTTTGTCTGCTTTTTGGATTCTAAATCTCTAGACACTACCAAACCCTGCAAGTATTATTTGGAATAAAAGGAACTCACATGATTAACTTGATTAATGATTTCAATCAAATTTTTATATTTTCTAACTAATTCAGCCTTAATACAATATCATCGATCGAATTAACTTTGGGTCGAACAATTTAATCCAAGAACTTACACCTAAATATAAATCTAAATTCAAATTATTTAAATCCACTTATCTGATACGAGAATATATATAATTATCATTGAATCAAATGTAAATTAAATAAACTAATCAAATATTTACATAAATCATTAAGATTTTTTTTTTTTTTTTGTAATTCACAAGAAACTTCCTTGTACCATAAGCAAAATTTTTATATTTTTTTTTTTTTTTTTTATGAACCACATAAATGCATGTGAAGTTTATGTGGGGGGTGGGTTTATTCCTTCAGAGTTCTTAACGAAACGGCAAATTCAGCTTGTACGAAACGGATAAATTCATTATCTATAGCTAATTCTATCAAAACGTTTTAAGATAAATACAAAATAGAAGCAATGAACAAGTAGTACTGAATGTTTCCTTTTCAAATTCTTACAGCTTAAATTACTTGTCAGCTAGCTACTGGCAGCAAGTTTTGGTTGGAAAATTCATTGGGGCGGACATTTACAGCTTTGCAATCAATTAGTATGTTTCTATCCTCATGAATCACCTGTTCATCATCATTCATCTAAATAATTCAAGTACAAATTTAAAGTAAAAACTGTAGAGATTATTATTGTTATATATATATATCTTTGAGAGAAACGACTCAAACAAGTAAGCCCCAGCAGACTACTTTTCTCTGTTTCTAGCGCTTTCTTTCTGTGTGGTTGCTCTTCTTTTCTTGTGTTTATTGATACAGATCCTCAACTTAAGAAAAAACCCAGTTCACTTTTGGTATCAGATGTTCAGAGAAAGGTTACTTTTCTGATTCTATTCTTTGTTTCTTTTAAATAAAGAAGCCATTGCAGTGTCTTTATAAGGAGACAGGTTTTGTAGTATGGTAAATGGTTTCTGTTTGGTGTAGCTGAGATAATCTCTTGGGAAAAGAATAAGAAAAGGAAAAAACAATAAATCTTTTGTGTTTTTGGTTACTTTTGGACTTGGTTTCTTTCTGGTTTTATGTTCTGGAGATTTCTGTTTGGTTGCTGAGAAATCTAAGATGAAGAATATAGGAATGAATTGAAGAATTCAAAAGTTTCCACAAACAAAGAAAATCCTCTTCCTTTTCCATTTTTTCTCTTTTGGTACTCAGAAACCAAACAGAACATAACAGTTCAAGACACAAGAGTTCAGTTTGAAAGCTTCAAACTTAGCTCCTAGAAATATGGCAAGTTTTACGTTTTGAGTGTATCACTGTCTTATTATTGCTGAATTACTATGTTCTTTACAATTATGAACCATTATTGCTGTATTTAAATCAATTTACCATTTCTGAACAACTTGACTAATCTTTTTTTCCTTTTTTCTCAGGACTTGATTTATTTCTTTGTTTAATTTCATACAGATAAATATATAACAATTCCCTCTCATTACCTCATGCAATTTAATCAACATTTGTTGGTACATTTATTGAGAACAACCTGCCAAACCAGGCCAATCATAAAGCAGAATTGAATACTTCCATTTAAGGTATGCAATATGTGGTTTTTCCTCTTATTTCACAGCCTTTCAAATTCAATTCCTTCTTACAATTAGCCTGGTTTTCTATTGATTTTTCATGATTTTTGCCGTGGGAGGTTGAGAGCTTTCATGATTTTTGCTGTAGGAGATTGAGGTTGCAAGAGAATGAAGAACTCGGTTTCGGACCAGAGTTTCTACATTGAGAGTGAAGATGAGGAAGATGAGGAGAAAGTGTTTAACAGACATGAAGGAGAAGATGATGGAAATGAATCTGACGTATCTGATTCTTCGGCTGAAGACCAGCAGCAGAATAAACCCAGTTCCTACAACACGTCATGGCCTCAAAGTTACAGGTCATTTCTCTTTTCATATGCTTTCATGATTTTCCTACTGCTCTGTTTTTCTCAGCTTTCTTCTGTTCACCCTCATAAGCCTGGATATTTTATCTTTTTCCAAAGATTTATTTTGACTAATTTCCAGGATCAAAAGATAAGAATCACCTCGAAAAGAAACATTAATATTTTCTTTTCTCTTTCCACTTGGATTGTCTTTTCTTGATGAGAACTGTTTGTGAATTTGGTATAGGAGAAGGTAAACAGAAGAGTATAAAGTGAAATCAGGGAAAATACGGGCAGATTTAAGCAGATCTTTAGAAAGGGAAATAATGTACTTAAACTATGATTGATTGATAGACTCATGATATAGATCAGGGATGAGTGTTGTGTAAACGTTTGTAAAGGAGATGCTTCTCTGTGACACCTTCGCCTACAAATCTTATCTCCAATTATTCAATTATGCTACCCCAGTTGATATTGGAAACATCAATCCTCTATGGGACCCTAAAAGAGATAGACTATTTAAATTGGTTGATGGTTTGATTTTTACCTTATAATGCACAACAAAAAGTTGGTTTCTTGCATTTAACTTTTGATCACTCAATTGTTCTTCCTTCTGCTGCTGGAACATTCAAGACAATTTCCTCAAGAACACAAATAATAGGACATTCTTGTATAGAAGATTTTGCCAAATTTGACATAAGTTGAAATTCCTGGATCCAAAGTAAACTGCTACTGTTTTAGGAGAAATGGAATGTGATAATGGCAACTGTTATAGGACCTTTAATCTGCATAGTATCATGTAGTTGGGTTAGGTGAAAAAGCCTGATAAATTGCTTCTATGAGGCATTGCTTCCACTTATAGTTTCAAATGCTTATGGGGTTCTGTTAATTTTCCAGGCAGTCTATTGATTTGTACAGTAGTGTACCATCTCCAAGTATCGGGTTCTTGGGCACTCCTACACTTTCAAGATTAGGCAGTTCGTTTCTTTCCTCATCGTTTACAAGAAGACATACCCCGGAATCATTATCTGCAGTGACAAAACCTCTACTACCAACAGTAGATGATCAAATACAGCCTCATAGACGTAGTTCGCACACTCTCCTACCCCCCATTCCATCAAGGAGACAATCTGTCAGAGTAGATGACAAGACCTCCAAGGTCTCCCATGAACTTCCAATTTCTCGCCAGTGCTCATACGGGCAAGCTGTGCTAAATGGTTAGTTTATGTAACTCTGGGCCATTCCCCAAAGTTTGTCTGTCACATGGTTACATAATAAGCGGTTATATTGCATCTGTCTTACAAAATTTATAGGCATGGCATAAACTTTATTTTCCTGTCTGTCATCTACTTTGATTTAGTATCGAGTCCTTCCAAAAAGATTGCCTACATTCAGGTTTGGCTGAGTTGACCAAAATCAGATCATGCAATGAAAAAGATCATGGTGGTTCTGGGTGTCGGCAATCCTTTATTTTAAGAAATTGTATGAACTTGAAGGGAGTCGTTAACTTCACTGTATGAAAACATCCTTATTATTAAACTAATGAAAATTATTGGCTTGGAATAGACCCAAAAGGCCTTTAAATTTGCATCATCTAGCCTATCTTTTTATGAAGCCACTTGTACATTTAGAATTGTTACAGCCACCAACCCTAACCCTTTGTTGGCCTTTCATCAAAAGGGACCACAGAAAACCAATCATGTTGGGTTGAATCTGGGAGCACATCGTTTCAAGTAAAACCTAAAACTGGGGGGTCACATTTTTGTCACCATCATCCCCTCCACACAGGGCTTGAACTTAGAGCTCAGCTTTGTCTACCATATCTTGATTGTTTTCATTTTATCCCTCTCTCAGCTTATGTGGCTTGCAGACCTTAGCCAATAGGTGTTTTAATTGTAGAAAACTGTATATTGTTTTCCTAAATTTCACGTCTGTCATATTGTCTTTGTCCATATCTCATTAACGTCATCATATATGGACATGAAAACCAACTGATATATATTTCTCAATGAACTATGATGAGGTGGCCTGACTTCCACTGCACATAGGGCACATGAAAAAAGGTCAACTTGCCAACAGAACTATAGAAATTAGGCGTCAATGAACTATGGTTACAACAATAGATTCATTCATCATTATCAGTCAAACCATAGATTATGTTATATACCCAGACAATCAATATTGGTTAAAAACAACTAAAGTTTACATTTACTTAAATATGAAACCAGATTCCAGTGTTCCAATCCAATCAAATTTGTAGCATTCCTAAGTCTTTTCCATTTTGGGTTTATGCAGGCATCAATGTGCTATGTGGAGTTGGAATCCTTTCAACCCCATATGCTGCCAAGGAAGGAGGATGGTTGGGGCTCATAATATTATTCACGTTTGCAGTGCTTTCGTTTTACACTGGACTCCTCTTGCGCCAATGCCTGGACAGTGAGCCTGGGCTTGAAACTTACCCAGATATTGGTCAAGCCGCATTTGGAACCGCCGGCAGAATTGCCCTCTCGGTAATTCTAAGATTCCGTATAATTAATATTTTTATTACTTGTGTTTTATTATCTAATTTTTACTGTTTGAAAATTTGTTATAGAAATAAAAACAAAGAATAGAAATTAGTAATATCATAATTAATTAAAATTTAATATAAATCCTACAAAGGTAAACTCATGCATTTTGTTTTAAAAAATATTAGAAAATTTTAATATTTTATAAATATTATTTAAGCATAATATTTTAAAAAGTTTCTAAATTATTCATGAAAATTCGAATATATCTTTATTCTTTTATTAAGCTTAAATAAACTCATATACATTTTAATTTTCTTACATAATTTTAAAAATATTTTTAAATATTATGTGTATTATTTACTTTTGTATCTCATTGTGTATCCTTATAATAATTTTGTTTTTGGAACCAAAAGCAACAAAGCCAAACTTTAATTATTTTCATTTTTTTTTCTAGACCAAATTCACTCCAAAATCCTTACAAGCAGTCATTTTCTATGTCAATGAATTTTTATATATTTTGGGTCTTTTTTCTTTTTAATTTATTTTATAAGTTAGAAACTGGGAAATTAACAGATTAAAATAAGCACTAGTTTGCAAAGAATGAAAGATCACTGATTGGCAATTTTGCTCTTGTTTTTCTGTGGTTGCAGATAATATTATACGCGGAGTTATATGTAAGTACAGCTGGCTTGTCTTAGAATTGTATGATAAATCCAATAGCCGTCTAACTATGCTTGAGAATCAGTAAGCTAAGATTCCAAGAGGGGGTCACCGCTTACAGGTTCCTGGGGTCCTCCATTTTTGGTTTTGTCTTCCATTCTATTTTAACTTATGTCTCTACCTTGTTCATCAATGAAGGAAATCTAGTGGCTACAACATTTTTAAGATATGCTATAGGGCATCACTTTTCATATATCAGCAAAGAGATCCAAATTCATTTTTACCCTGCAAATTTAGAAGCTTCTGACAGGAATAATTTAAGAATAATATGATCAAAATTGTTCAGCCCATGGCAAGAGCCTCTAGGTTCGATTGCAAGTACCATTCCTTTAGGCATAGAGCTATTTATCTGGGTTTTGACTTCCTGTAAAGAACCTCAACTAGAGTGGATTCTTGGGCATTGAATCAGTATTCAGAAATATCTCCTCATTGAATACCAGTTTTTGTTTGCATCTCCTTTATTATTATTATTCTTATTATTATTTTCTCATAAATAAGACTTTTACATATTTAAATGAAAACCTGGAGGGGTAAATATTTTGAACAAATGTTTCTACATAACCTGATGAACTTATGATTTTACTCTTACATGAGGTTTCATTTTAGAATCACGTGCCTTTATTATCTAATTCTGATGATATTTAGCTTGTTTACTGGATTACATAACATCATGGAGAATGTAATGATTCCCATAGATATTTGGTAACATGTTCTATTTGTTACCGGTGGAGGTTACTCTTACAATCTTCTGTACAGGCTTGTTGCGTTGAATATATAATTTTAGAGGGTGATAACTTGTCATCCTTATTCCCAAATGCACATATCAGTTTGGGTGGATTTGAGTTGAATTCCCAACGTCTGTTTGCATTGATGACAACCCTTGCTGTTCTTCCCACTGTTTGGCTCAGAGACCTCAGCGTTCTTAGTTATATCTCTGGTAAGAAACATATTGATCTGTAATGTATCTTAATTGAAAATCCACACTACAGTTGATCTTAGTTGCACTCTCTTCAACTCCAAGCCTATCTCTCACACTATACTATGTCACATAGTTTGATGTTTGTCTTAGTGTGTTCTTTCTTTGTTTCCAGCTGGTGGAGTCGTTGCATCAATCTTGGTAGTACTTTGCTTGTTTTGGGTTGGCTTGGTAGATCAAGTTGGCTTTCATAACAAAGGAACGACATTGAACCTGGCTAGTCTTCCTGTTGCTGTTGGGCTCTATGGTTACTGCTATTCAGGACATGCTGTTTTCCCCAATATCTATACCTCAATGGCAAAACCAAGTCAATTCCCTTCAGTCCTCATAGCTTGGTAAAGTATAGCTGCTTAGTTCGATTTGTTATCTTAGAGACTATGAAATGTCACGTATTTTTTCTTGCTAAATGAGATTTGTGTTGTTACTCTTGCTGGGATCTTTTGACCTCTCTGCATCAATATAGCTGGTTCAAAGTTATGCTCAACCAATTGGTTTATTATTCCTTTTGATAAAGCAAGGTGCTGCATTGTGTACGTTATGATTAACATAAGCAAAAGGTTCACAAAATTGTTGATTACTAACCATGCACCTTATCATTCCTTCAAAAGGATACTTTGTGGTTATAAATGCTGCTCCTCTTATCATCTTTGGTTTTAATTTCCTTGCAGTTTTGCAATCTGTTCTTTGTTGTATGCTGGAACTGCAATTATGGGGTACACAATGTTTGGAGAAGCAACAGAATCACAGTTTACTCTTAACATGCCTAAAGATCTGATTGCTTCAAAGATTGCTGTGTGGACAACGGTATGCTCATCTTATCAGATTTTCTTGACAATCTGTTGTGTGCTTATAATGATTGGTAGAACTGCACTTATTTGAAAATGTCGTTGATGCACCAATTTTGGAGAAACAGCAATACAATGAGCTGATATCTGGTTTAAAGGAGATACTTACTGATGTCAAAACACCTTGCTTATATGCAAAGTTGAGAAAAAGCTAACTCTCATGATATTATAGTTGTCTGGCTAGCCTTTTCAACTAATTAGATCTTACAGTTATCACTTTACCCTTGCCTAGTCCAGGCTTAGACTTTCAAATAGCATTTTATGAACATTTTGTTTCTGTTAACTACAATTCATTTATTTTCTGTTCTTTTGCAGGTAGTCAACCCATTTACCAAATATCCTTTTCATTATAGCTTTTTGCATTATTACTCTGAAATCAGCATCTTAGGTAGTGAAATATAGTTCTACTTGGAGGCATAAACTTCATGGTCTCCTTCTCTAATGGGAAAGCATGAGAAAGAGAAAATTGGGAACAAGAACTTTACAGTTGTTATGGAAAATGAGGGATCATGAGTATGCGTAAATTCCTTACTCCTGTTTTTTTTTTTCCTGGCATTTTCCCTCTTTCATTGGCCTCTCAAGTAAGAGAACTGTTATCATCAGAAAGTCCTAATTCACTCCTGAGTTAAACAAAGTCTAGCAATTGCCTTTTAGTTATCACTTGTGCTCTCATATCTAAGAAAAATAAATGTTCTGCCTTAATTAGACCAAACATATGCATTAACCATGTCTCCGGTGGCAATGAGTCTTGAGGAGCTGATACCGTCAACCCATCTTAAGTCTCACATCTATGCTATCTTAATCAGAACATCACTGGTGATCTCAACCTTGATTGTTGGTCTCAGCGTCCCTTTCTTTGGTAAGCGTCTGTTATTATTTGTTTATGCATTTACCATTCATCTTCAAAGAGAAACCTCTTCTGTTGCATATCTGCTGTTTTGAACTGAGAGAACATTTTGGTTGTAAGGTTGGATCATCCAGATAGTGTTAGGTATTCCATTGAATTTCTAGGTCATCATGGGAAAATTTTCTCCCTTTGTTGCAGGTTTGGTGATGTCATTGATAGGGTCTTTACTCACAATGCTTGTGGTAAGTTACCTTCTGCCATTTGAATCATGGAACTTCTTCTCTATCACTTTACAAAGGTAGTTGTTTGAAATAAACATATAGAACAAAGACTAATATGCTTTGAATATTTACTTCTATGGCAGACCTTGATACTTCCTCCTGCATGTTATTTAAGCATCCTGAGGAGTAAAGTAACCCGTATTCAGGTATGATCATAATACATGTAATGTGTATATATATAAACATGCGTGCGCACACAAACACACATACGGTAACAATTCAAAAAATTAACAACTCCTATTGCGTCCTCCACTGAACAGTGCAAAAGAAAATAGAAGGAAACAAGAAAACTGAGTCCATAAAGAGTTGTTTTAGAGCCTGCTTGAATCCATATAAAATTCTATCTTATAGAATGCCTAGTTTATCTTTCTGGCTTTTCTCATAATCTTTCCTTCTCTTGTTTTACAGGCTACACTTTGTGTAATAGTTATAGCAGTGGGAGTAGTTTCATCAGCCTTTGGAACATACTCAGCACTCTCCAAGATTGTTGAGAATTTGAGAAGCTGAGAGTTTTTCTGTTATTTAACTTCTAGAGTTGCCTTGATTATGTAGACAAAGTTTATTGCTGTGCTGCTTCTCCATTTCCTAAATGTTGAGTCAGTTGTGGAATTTTGTATCCCTACTCTCAAAGTTTTGATGTGTTGTTGTTTTTCTTATGTGATTTACACAAAAGAGATCAAATAGAATTCATGAGATGGCTTTTCTCTTGCTTTTGTCATTGGTTTTTTACCTATTAGTTGGGTTACATGTAATGCACAATTTTACATTGAAAGAGAAGAAGAAAGTTTTTTAAATTTAAAGGAGAATAAGTTCTTAGTAATTGACTTAAAGCACAAAATTGAACTGTCACTAAGCTTTTCAAGCTCTAATTGGTCTTGAAATTTTGATTAAATTAATAATATATAAATAATATAATATAATGACCCTTAAAAGAAAATTAAGTAATATTTATACAAATAGATGTGTTTGTATGAAACATATATTTATATTTTTAAATATCTCTTTGCTTCCAAAAAAACACAAATAATTTAAAAATCTCTTAATCATATCTAATTATTTTACTTAGTTTTTATTTGAAAAAAAATAAATTAAAGAAAATCCAAATCAACAATTTTCAGTGCACCTTCATTGGCTTCACCTTATTCACACGTCAAGTCTTCATTGACTTCACCGAATCTACGCTTGCCAAGTCTTAATTGCCTTCGCTTCAGCAAACCCACTCTTCATTTCATCGTTTGCAAATCAAATCCTTCGATCTTCTTCAAACCTTTCTTTGACCACCGAAAAAAAAAAATGGCTTTGGTGGGTGAAGCTTTTCTCGCTGCTTCCATCGAGGTGCTGGTGGATAGGATTGCTTCTGGGGATGTTTTGAATCTTATTAAGGGAAAGAAACTTGAAGACGTGCTGCCGAAAAAACTGAAACCGGCCCTGATGTCAGTTAAAGCAGTGCTGGATGATGCTGAAAATAAGCAGATCACGAACCTAAATGTGAGAAGCTGGATTGATGAGCTCAAAGATGCTGTTTATGATGCGGAAGACGTCCTTGATAAGATCGCTACCGAGGCTCTTCGAAGCAGGTTGGAATCCGAGGATCAAACTAGTACTGCAAAGCAGGTATGTAGCTTTTTCCCTTCTTTCAATCCTTTCAATAGGGCGATGGGATCAAAACTGGAAGAAATCCTTGAGACACTAGAACGTTTAGTCAACCAAAAAGACATCCTGGGTTTGAAAGAAAGTAGAGGAGAAAAGTCATTTCAAAGACCACCTGCAACTTCTCTGGTGGATGAATCCGGTGTTTATGGCAGACATGATGAAAAAGAAGCGATCATGGAGTTGCTGAACCCAGAATATGCAAGTGCAAATCCGATTGATGTGATTCCAATAGTGGGTATGGGCGGGGTTGGTAAAACCACGCTTGCACAATTGATCTACAATGACAAGAGAATGGAGGAATGGTTTGACGTCAAAGCATGGGTGTGTGTTTCAGAGGAATATGATGCTTTAAGGGTGACCAAAACCATTCTTGAAGAAATCACTTCTAGCAATGATGGCAGTCAGAACCTAAATCAGGTTCAACTTAAACTAAAGGAGAAGCTGTTGGGAAAGAAGTTTCTATTTGTTTTGGACGATGTTTGGAACGAGAAATATGTTGATTGGGAAGAGTTGAGAAGTCCTTTCAATTCTGGGGCCAAAAACAGCAAGATTGTTGTAACAACGCGTGGTGAAAATGTCGCATCCATTATGAGGACTGTTCCAACTTATCATCTTAATATCTTATCTGATGAGGATTGTTGGCTGTTATTTGCAAAACATGCATTTGCTAATACAAGCCCAAGCGTGCCTCCAAATTTGAAGGAAATCGGTGAAGCAATTGCCAAAAGATGCAAAGGCCTCCCTTTAGCAGCAAAAACACTTGGAGGTCTGCTTCGTTGTAGAACAGATGTTGAGGATTGGAATAAAGTATTAAACAGCAGTTTGTGGGACATAACAGATGATATTCTTCCAGCACTCAGATTAAGTTATTATTATCTTCCATCCCATTTAAAGCGTTGCTTTGCATATTGTTCAATTTTTCCTAAAGATTATGTATTCAGAAAGGAAGAACTCATTCCGTTATGGATGGCTGAAGGTCTTTTAGCATATTCCGGAGAAGTTGTAAATATGGAGGATCGGGGTAATGAGTGTTTCAAAGATTTAACATCCAGGTCATTTTTTGAGCAATTAAGAGGGAATAAGTCTTGCTTTGTCATGCATGACCTAATTAGTGACTTAGCAAAATTTGTATCTGGAGAATTCATTTGTAGATTGGACGGTGGTGATAGACTTTCATGTAAAATAACTAAAAAGACTCGTTATTTGTCCAATGTCCAAGAAAAATATGATGTGCTTAAAAAATTTGAGGCTTTACCTGAAGGTTTGCATACATTCTTAACTTTAAAGTCATGGTCCTGGCCTTGTTATGTTACTGATGTGATAATGAAAGATTTGATCGTAAAATCTAGATCTTTGCGAGTGCTTTCTTTGGTTCATTATCATAATATCAATGAATTACCAGAAGAAATTGAAAAATTAAAGCAGTTGCGTTATTTGGATCTATCTGAAACTTCAATTGAAAGGTTACCGAACTCTTTGACTACATTATATAATTTGCAGACATTACTCTTATTTGAGTGCGCAAAGCTTGTTGAGTTGCCTAAAGACATGGGAAGATTGATCAACATGCATCATCTTGATATCAGGGGTACCAAGTTAGTAAGGATGCCACAAGGAATGGATAAATTGAAAGATCTTCGAACATTAACAGATTTTGTTTTGGGTGAGCAAAAAGGTTCAAACATAAGTGAGTTGGGAAAGCTCAAGAATCTACATGGAAGACTTGCCATTTCAAATTTACAAAACGTTGTTGGCCACAGGGATGCCAAAGATGCCAATTTGCAGGAGAAGATCAACCTCAGGGAGTTGAAGTTGAAATGGAGTGAGGATTGTCATACTAAGGATGATTCAAAGCATGATAGAGAAATACTTGAACGACTGGAGCCTCACACAAACTTGGAGCATCTTGCTATTGAGTTTTATAGAGATACAAATTTTCCGGAATGGGTGGGGCTTTCTTCCTTCTCGAATCTAGTATCTTTGCAATTGATAGATTGTAAAGTTTGCTCATTCTTGCCACCGGTTGGGCAATTATCATCTTTGAAATCTCTCTCCATTGAAGGGTTTGTTGCAGTAGTAACAGTGGGTGATGAGTTCTGTGGGCACGGTGATGCTTCGAGTAAACCATTTGGATCTCTTGAAATTCTCAGATTCAAGAATATGCCAGAGTGGGAAGAATGGTTTTGTTTGAAAGACGGAGCTTTCTGTCTTCTCCAAGAGTTATACATGGTAGATTGTCCCAAGTTAACCAAGTCTCTGCCCAAACACCTCCCTTCTTTAATGAAACTTAAGATTGAGAGATGTGGGAAGCTTGGAGGCTTGTTTCCAAGGGCACCAAGAATGTCGCAACTTGACTTAGAGGAATGTGATGCATTGCAATTGCAGCCATTTCCTTGTGGGCTTCGACAATTGCACATTTCCAAATTGAATATCAATGATTTCATAATGGAGCAGTTGGAGCGGCACTGCCCTCATCTAGAAAAGTTGAGCATGGGCTTTTGTCATGGCCTCAAATCTCTTCCCGAAGCTAGTCTACCTACTTCGCTAAAGGAATTGTCGATCAATGACTGTAATGCGTTGGATTATTCCAAAATCCTCTTGTATACATCCCTTGAACACTTAGTCATAAGAGGCAACGCCCATCATCCACTAGAATCTTTCCCAATAGGATCATTCCCTAAACTAAATGTTCTTTGTATCGACTCATGCGAAGGCTTGAAGTCGATTCGTGCATTAGGGGGCCCTCACCAGCGTCTCGCATGTCTCAATAGATTGGATATCTGGGCCTGCCCTAATTTTATATGTTTTCCCGAAGAGGAATTTTCTGCCACCAATTTGACATCACTTCATCTTATCGAATGCAAAAACTTAAAGTCCTTGCCTGAGCAAATGCAATCCTTCTTTCCATCCCTTGGGCATTTCTCAATACAGTATTGTCCAGAAATTAAGTCATTTCCAAAGGAGGGTTTACCCTCCAAATTAAAAGTTCTTGCAATTAGAAGAAGTGAAAAGCTAATTGCGGGCAGGAAGGATTGGGGTTTGGAAACACTCCCTTCACTCACAACCTTCCAAATCTTGGATACGGAAGAGATAGAGTCTTTTCCAGATGAACATATACTGCCCTCTACTCTTACTCGTCTTTACATAGGCAATCTTCCAAATCTTAAGTTTTTGGACTCCAAGGGCTTTCAACACCTCACTTCTCTTCGGACATTGGTTATCTCGGAGTGTCCGACGCTCCAATCCATGCCAGCAAAGGGGCTTCCTATCTCCCTTTCTCTATTCCTTGCAAAATGTCCGTTGCTGGAAGAAATTGCGAAAAGAAGGAAGGTAAAGATTGGCCAAAGATTTCCCACATGCCTGTCATTGAGAACGACGGACAACTCATTATTTAGCAGGACTATATATGTCTCAACGAGAGAATTCCACTTTTGATGATTGGGCTTGATGAACGCAATCCGACTCAGGTGAGGTACTCCATTCATTTTCATTTAATTTCACTAACCCTTGTCGATTCTCCATTTATTTTACATAATTATTTATTGATTTTTCTTTCAAAAATTTTTAATTGATTGAGGTTTGTGCACTGCGTTCTCATATTTTTTTCCCTTTATTTTTTTTGTTTGTGAGAGTAATACCTATGAATTATGTTTTTTTTTTTCCCACCATTTTGTTGACAGTGCATTATGCTCTTGTTCTTGTAACAATTTTATTAATTGTTGGATTAAGTTCTTCATGAAAAGCTAAAAAGAAAACGAAAATGAAAAAGGAAAGGCTTATCTTTTCTTGCATTCTACTGCCACATTCTTTATTTCTTTCATAACACTAGGGATCACATGGTTAATTTGCTGCAAATTGTTTTACAGCCTGCTAGCTCCCTTCTTTTGACTCTTAGTTCCAAATTCTAATCTATGATTCCCATTCAAATGATGTTCCTCCTGCATGATTTGCTTCAGCCTGGAGCTGCAGGGCCTCATTTTTCTAAGGAGAATTATCTGCATGAAAGTTTTCGTCAACATCTTCGCTTCAAGCTCGGCATACTTCACTTCAAATTTGGACTTCCGAGAGCTGGAATGATGGTGTTCATAGATTTTGACTCCTTCCTCTCTTGTGCACTATGAAATCAGTGACTACCATATTCTTTAGTTCATACCAGATGGTTAGTTTCATTATCATGATTTGTTCAGTTCAAGGACTGCTCAAACAACTTGGGGAGTGTTCCTTTTCAAAGTAGTATTCTAACTTCCATGGTTCCATTCCTTGAGCAACAAAGCCATCTAGGTTCCATGAAATTTTAGATTGCATTTGGAAATATATATATTTGGGAAGATGGATTTGGATTTCAAATGTAGTAAAAGTTATGTGATAATACTCATAAATATATGAGTTTTCTAATTACAGTCAAATATATGGATTTATAAAATATCTCTTATGTAATGAATTTCAAATACCAAGGTAGAAAAGTGAATTCCAAATACATGCTTTTTTACTCTCTTAAACGTAACGACTACAGTAATAGTTACAAAAATGAAGAACAAATCAATTCGAATACACCCTATCAAATTCTTGTTTCCAAATGAAGCATCAAGGTTTTAACAAACCTTAAAATGGCAGGAATGGGTATGAAGAATGTTGGGGCTCATCTTGAAGAACTTTACTTATAATTGTCCTAAGCTAATCAACATTTTTCCCATTAAATGAAAGTTGAGAATGTGTGTGGGTTAACTTCAAATTGCAGCAATCCATGTATTGTTGCTGGTTGAATTTGATTCATCGCCTTTTCAGGGACTGCTTTGTGGTCTGCACAATGTGAAAATTAAAGATTGCTATACTCCCAGCTCAAGGAACTTGTATAGTGTCATTCCTATGAAGAGGTGCCTAATTCACTCAGGTATTCTTTTGCGCTCTTTATTGTTTGTATTAACTGTGAGCTTATCTTTTTTTGTTTCATTTCTACATCATTTTCAATTTTTTCCCAACTTAATGTGCCTTTGGTTTATTTGCACCTTTTAGAACTTTCTTTCACATAATTTGTATTTGGTTTAGTCCTGCATATACTAATCATTGCTGACACTCATCTAATGAATTTTTACCAGCATTTTTATCCCTATGTTCTTGACTAATTTGAGGTTTTCTTGCAACAATCTTGTGTTAGCAACTGTGATCGACAAGCACGGCATCAACCTCAAATTTCTTGCAATCTTTCTAAAGACTGGCTAGCCTGTTCTGTTTGATGCATTTCTTGTATTCTTCTAAACTAAAAAGTTGAAGCAAGAAGAGCTGTATTTACAGATATGACGAAAACCAGGTAGGCTTTTTTTTTCCCTTCACAAATCCAGCGTTCATAATGAATCAAGAAATTTGTCTGTCAATAATCAATTATTATATGTCACTAACACCACAACTTTACTCACAGACAGCCCTATGTTAACATGTGGATTATGTCCTCTGCTTCATGCTACTTTGGACTTTTAGTTAGTTTTGCTTCTGAACTCATGGTATCCTTGCATTGACTTTATAGTATGTTCGTTTGGACATTTAAGCTGCAATCAGCATCCTTCCCTGAAATGAGAAAGGCAATGATGGCATCAAGTACTTGCATAACAAGCATTAGTTGTTGTCCAAATGGAGAAGATGCCAGCAGCTGGTGTATATATTCTGTTTCATCAGTTCAGTACTGTGACACTTCTTTTTTTTCTGGAAAACAAAAGTTTAAAGTGTTCTCAACTGTAAGATTAGTGAAAGATTTAAATTGTTCACTTCTCTTAATGTTGTTGCATTTTGGTTATCTCTTCATTCCAGTAAAAGGGATGTTGAAATTGCTTCATTTCCAGCAGCTTAAGGAATTGTTCTTCTTGTGGATTCTAGAGGGAGATTGGACAGAATTTCACCTAACTGTCACATGTTCTGTCGGAAAATTGACAGCCATGTGATGAAATGAAATAGTCATAGACAGGTTATTGTTCCCTTTGTTTATTAGTTTTTATTGAGGTTATATCACTTTGTTATTTTCATTATTTTCCCTCTCAATGATGACTCAAAATTGCTTACTTCTTTTTAATATTGTTTCTATTATCCTTTCAGAGTCTTCAAAGTTATTGAGATGTACTATCAGAGTTTGGACTTTGAAGATCTCAGCAACTAGCAAAACTTCATGAAGGCAGGTTAGCTTTACGCTTTATGGGGGTTTACTCTATAAAGATGTGTTTTTTGCTATAACATAAAGGCTCGCAACTCTTCATGTCTTATTACTTGCTATTTATTGGTTCTCTTTAAATTCTTAATAGACAATTAAAAGTATTTCACCACTTCTTCACAGATATCTTATCCGGTATATTCTTCTCTGGCTCTGCCACTATAGGACCTACAACCAATCAAATGCACGTAACTTATGCCAGTAGCTAATTATTATTATCAAACTTTTGAAGGTCCTTTTTCAAGAAATTTCATACTATTTTGAAATTGAACATGCTATACAGAGTAGTTTAAGTCATTAGTACACGGTTACAATTAGAACAAATTTTGTAACTTGAACAAATACTTTTGTGATTGCTTCACTGATGTCTGATGCAACTAAAGCTAACAGTGATACTTCTCTGGTTAGTGCTAAACGTTACGTTCCCATATTACGGAGTTGACTTCTGCTTTCTGGGATAGAAAGTATGCAGACCTGCAAATCAATTGTTGTGCATTGCATTCGAGCCTGCCATTTGGTATTTGAGGTGCCTCATCACTTGCTTCCCTTTAGTTAAAGAAATTGTTAAAAATTTGAGTTGATTATTGCCAGTTGGTTATGTTCCTTCTGCATCTAGATTTAATCCGTTTTGGAGCTAACATAGAAGCTTGCTTTTTTCAAGATTATGCGCCATGAAAATTTCGAGTGGTCTAGTACCGGCTTCAGGAAGAGGCTGAATGCCTTTGCAGCATTTTCCACATGCTTCATCTTAAATTTGGGATTGTCAAAGCAACATAGAGAATGATATTACATTGTTCATAGACTTTGTTTTGGTGAATGATGGGGAGACCAATTCCTTTCTCTTTCGAACCATTAGAAGCCAATAACAACCACAATTCCAATTCCATGCCAGGCAGGCGTTTTCACACATAAGGAGTGCTCTACACATAAACTCGTTTAAGCAGGATTGAAAACCAACTGCTTACGTGATTGAAGTCGGATGTGGATTTTAACTTCAAGATTCTTGCTACTTCTTTCATGTAGTAATTTACTTCCTAAAATTCCATTTCCCTTTCCTGTTTTAATTGTGAATTTCTTGTAAACTTTTGACTAAATCGTCTCCTCCTAAGGTACTTGACATAGTTCAAGCTTTTAAGAATAATCTGATATATTATCATTCATTTCATCCAGATGTATTCTTTGGTTTTTTTTTTTTTTCTTATTTTCGGAATGATTAAATTGAAGCTAGCAATTGAGCAATATTGAAGCTGTTGGTCTGACCAACTTGACAAACAAGCTCATATTTAAACTGAAATGGTAACGACTGAAAGTATCAACTAATTTAGTTAGTGAAACCTTTGAATCAAAACTTGACGTTGAAAATCATCAATAATAAGAAAGCTTGTTTTTAAGAAATCTGTATCTGACACACCAGTATGAAACTCTATGCATTGATGGAGAGAACATGAACTGTAAAATAGATTAGATCTGTTTTGTTGGTAGCCCAACTGAGTGAGTTCCAGTTTATGGTTTGGCATATGACACAACTCTTACTTTTCCATGTTTAAATTTCAAAGGATGATTTTGGCCCACAAAAGAAGATCAGAGTTTGTTTTACTTTTGGCCCTTCGTCATGTAAAAAGGGCCCTCTTTTCTCAGGCGTGTCAGAAACAGACAAAGGAAAAGCCCAATCCGACAGCCGAAACAGTTCAATTCAGTGGTCATTGATGTCTGCTCAATCTAACATAGGACACCCACGAACTCTGACGACCTGTCTAAAATATCTTCCTTGAAAATCCTGAACAGTTGGTGGCTCCCAATCCCATCAAGCGGCCCATTCCCTGTTCCTTTTCTCCTGATTCAGTGTTTTAAGGTTTACCGTTGTACCTTTTACATCTTTACCAAATATATTATACTCTCTTTCTTTCAGTTTATAAACAAAAAAAAAAAAGCAAAAAAAAAAAAAAAACATTCCTTGCAATGACTTCTGAATCCTTCACGTTAAGCTTCTCTCCATCCCTGAAAACTCTGCTAAATTCCAAGTTTCCAGGAGACCCTTTGCCTTGTTTCGCAACACCCTTTTTGAAAAATCCATGTTCAAGCTTTGATGGGTTTTCTTTGAAGAGAAAAACGTTGAGTTTTAATGAGAGAATTAATGGGCTCGGAGGAAAATTTGGAATCTTTAATGCTTGGAAAAAAGAAGGGTATTTGGAAGAGTTGGATGATGCGCCATTGGATGTTGAGTTGCAGCAAATTTGCAGTGAGAGTCAGTTTGATAGAGTCATTGCTGAGGCTCAACAACTTGAGGAGTCTTTGATTATACTTTGGTATGTGTGTTTCTGGGTAGGTTATATTATGATTTCTTTGTTTGTTTTGATTTGATATGTTTTTGTTTACTTTTTGTTGTTTGTTGAATTTGGGACTCTTATTGATTTTTGGTCTCTGAGAAATTGAGTTAACTTGGTAGGAAAAGGTCAACACTTAGAGAATCTCATTACTTGAAACCATTTCTCATTCCCATTTGATATTTTGTATTTATGGAGACGCATTGAGCATTGGGTTACACAACTGAGGTAGCCATTCCTTGTCTCATAAACGTCGCCTGCCATTCCCAAGATTGAAACTTGAGACTTCGTGTTGGAGTCTCTAGTTCTAAACGTGAGGTGTCACTTTTGAGACATCTTTTTCCATTTTATGAGATTAATTACTTTTTTGTGGTTTGGTTCCTGAGAAAGTGACGGAAAGGGAACTAGATTATAAGTTGGAGATATTCTGCATTTGGAGACCCATTTATATGACCTAATTTATATGAGACCGGAAACAAGCAGGCTTTTTTAGTTGGTTGTAATTAATTCAAATTGCATGGGGAATTTGTTGATATATTCAATCTTTAGTTCTTGTTTATGATTATGGTGAAGCTTAGATGTAGGTATTAGTGTTCAAAGCAAAATTGTTATCTTAAAACCTACCAATAGGTCTTTTCTTATATGTGTGTGTGTGAGTGGGGGGAGGGGGGGTGTTGAATTTATGTACAAAAAGCTTATTGTGTTTACGGAATGGAGATCAACTTGTTTTATTGTAATATTTTTGTTTTCTAGTGGATATGGGATTAAATGAAGATCATAATGTTTTTTCTTTTACTTCCTTAAATAATGCTTATAGTGAGTTTGATTGTAAAAGAAAGTTTTTCGAACTTTTAGGATGGCAAGCTGGTGCAGAAAATGTATATATTTGAAACCAAAACTGGAAAAGTTGGCAGCTGAATACTATCCAAGGTTAGCCAGTTTTCTTTTTACATCTCTGATCCAATGAAACCTGTGTGTCGCAATGAACTTAGTGTAATTTCCTTGTTATTTCTCAGATCATTCCGGTATATTTTCAGCTTCTTTACTCCATATATTTTTGGTTTATCAACCTTTTTGTTGTCATCAAGTTATTCACCTATCAAAACAGAGTATACATGTTAGAGTTTTTTGCATAAGTCCGTATCTGCCTAGAGATCAACTTCACGCATCTCATTGTGAAATGCATAAGCAACATTCATCAGAGAATGAAATCTCCCAGGTTTGACCTTAATGTGAAAGTAATTAGGGGAACCACATGAATCTTTTATGCCAATTCATTCACACCAAGTCCTCTCTTTGCTCATTTAGTGAAAAAAGACGCTTTTGGATCCTTCCTTGATAATAGCAAACAAAAAAATTCAACATTAGTTAGCAGCTAGTTTGGACAAAATGGACATTTCATGGCATCCATAATCTCGGCTCTTGTCACTAATCCTCCTTGCCACTTATGCTAAAATCTTGACTTGATAGTGGATGCAGCTGAGCAACATCTTTTCAAGTCTCATATCAATTCTTCCTTTGTAAAATAAAGGTTTTGAACTTGGTGCTTTTGATTTATTTAAGCACATCATTCCATTGTTTTCCTTCATCTTATGCAAATGATATTTAACTATGAACCAATGCTCCTTCTCGTTAGAGAGACTCAAAAGCTTGCAATTAGTACTTTCATTATGTTATCTCTGCGGCTGGCTGATGAATCTGGAAACCTTTTTTCCCATTAAAGTATGAGGAGCAGAGTGGGAATCTCCAAGCATCTAACTTGGCTGTTTTAGACTTTTGCATCTTTATACAAATTTGTTGCATGCTGATGCCTTCGATTTGAGTGTTCAATTTGCAGTTTTTAATCCTCAGGATACAGAAATGCTTCTCATTTGACTTTCCATTTATTTGTTGGTCCTGCATTCTTAGATAATCCAATGGCTAAAATTTATGTGAGATTGTTGCCATCATGTTTGTATGTGTATCAAAAAAGTTTATATCTATTTAGTTTTATTTGTTTTGTGAAATTGTTGGTGTATGATATTGAGCCAGCTGGCTTGGTGATTAAGATTAGTAATTTTTCTTTTGAATATTTTGTGTAGATTAAGGTTTTACTGTGTAGATGTAAACACAATTCCATACAACGTTGTTGCTCGTGCTGGAGTTACGGTAAGTGTTCCATAACTCTACAAAGTACAATTGCTTCAGCAATTTGTCAGCTTAATAATTTTATGTTGAACTGTCAAATAGTCAATACGACTATGTGTTTTGTACTTGAATGGCAGCTAATCATTCAATCTTTTGCATAATGTAAGAATATAGAATAGCAATCGCCTGTAATTTTGAAAACATGTTTGCCAAACTTGTGGTTCAGTCTTTTGGGTACAACAACCTAACTAACCCTATATATACTGAGTGGACATTGGCAAGTTGTAGTTTCAATTTTCATATGCTGCCAGATTTACCACTTTGTAGTGTTCTAAATCATTCTGCTTTAGTTCTTCTGTATAGAACGTGATTGAAATAACATTGTGACTGAACTGAACTACTTCCATGTATAATGGCATTCTCTGTCTTCAAATTCTTCTGTCAGGCTGGGACAAGATCTAATTTCTAAACAGGAGTAGTCTGAAGCTGTGACAAAGTTTTTACGGGAGTCAGTATGGTTTTTCCCTCTTTCTATAAGTTCCCATCATTCCTCTCTACGTCTTTCTGATCCTCCCAAACTGGTTTCTCTATCTGCTTCTTAGAAGAGTCGGGACACTTTAGTTGGGATATGAATTGTTAACTTTAAGGCATGCAGAAATGTATTGTGAATCAATTAGCTAAGAAATGAGTAGTAATTGAGATTCCTTCACCTTAAACTGAAGATTCTGCAACTTTCTCTAGTTCTTCTCAAGAATAATTGGGACATCTTTGTCTGTTAGAGACTTATTATCGAATTATTTATTTTTATCATTACACGATAACAGATGGCTTGGTTAGATCCTGGCAATGGCTTGCTGCCTGTGAGCTCTGTTAGTTCCTTTATAGTCTCCACTGGATTAGTATCAATTTCAATGTCATGAAAGCTTAGATTCTAAAGCTGTACATCCTACAACTGTTTTTATACCAGCTCTCAAAGAGACAGGGAAAAATACTAACATTTTAGAAATGATGTTGCAAATACAATGATCTTATTCATATCCTTGAATGCTCTTTGACATTTCCTCATTTTGCTTTTACACTTTCCCGCTATGAGTTTGTAGGATCTTTAGTATTTCCATGCGTGATTTTAATTAGTAATATAGTGATGCAATTATAATTGACTTAATTATACCTTTTTTACATGTTTCAATGCCGTTGACTACAACTCTGCAGAAAATGCCAACTATACAGGTTAGTTTCATTTCTTTGAGAAACATTATTTCTGAGGGTTGTAATTAAGCCAAGTTGAGTTGTGTATGGCTAATCAAGCTGGACATTGTCAACTTACTGCAATATTGGGTCCAACTTGAGTTGCTTGATTTCCAAAGAAAATTTTAAGAAGCAGGTTTCTCAAGGTTGGTTGAATTAATTTGTGAATGATCCCAATCAGCTGCTCAGCCAGCTGACCTTAAGCGGAATTTTGATGTTTTGGTTTGTTTGCAGTCCTAGGTACTTTCTTTTTTGAACTTAATAATGGTGTTTGCATTACAGTTATGGAGGGATAGCAAGAAACAGGCTGAGGTGATTGGTGGCCACAAAGCATATTTGGTTGTTAATGAAGTACGCGAAATGATTGAAAACGAGTGTACCACATGAGTAATAGCACAGCAGGCAACTTTTCATTTTTTATCTAAATATTTCTCCTTTAAAAGGAAATTAAATTTGTAAAATTTTCCTGACAAATTAGATTGGTCAAAAAATCATTGCTAAAGAAAAAGAAAACCAGCATGTTGTTTCCTTAACTATGTAACTGTTATACTTGCAACAGAGAAAGTTGCTGTCAAGAAGCAATAATAAAGAGAATTTTGACTCAGAAACTTCAATTGTGATTTATCTCTGTATGTCTTGAAATATAATGCCATGGCAATGCTCTTTGTTCTGCTGTCATATGAGAAGGCAATGTTACCAAACCTCTGTGTAGTTCTACTGTAACTTCTCTAGCATTAACAATGAAAAAAATATCTAAAAGGGGGTGAATTGAATTTTTAAAAATTCTTTTCAACAAATTTAAACTTTTTATGAAGACAAATTTGAAAACAAGTTTCTCAAATTTGTTTTCAATTTAAAACATATCAAAAGTAATTTAAGCAAAGTAATGACCAAACAAATTGAAAATAAATTTTCAAAGTCTTTAAAGCAAAATGCACTAGTGTAAAATTTTCACAAACTTCCAATCAAGTCAAGCTAAAAATAATTTTCATAAATTGATTTTCTATCAAAGTGTGTCAATAATAAGTTGAAGAATAAGTTAAAAAATAAACAAGTTAAGAAAAAATTTGATAAATTTTTTAATGTAAATGCATAAATTCAAAAAGTAAAAAATAAAGAAAGAATATACAATATGTTTATAGAAATTTAACTTTTTTACCTACGTTCTCTTCCTTAACTCACTAAAGAATTTCAAATTTACTTTGAAAAGTCCTTTTTAAAATTCAAGCATAACCTTTACAATGACTTTCAAGAATCAAGCACAATCTCTCAATATACTATTTTTTATGGATCAAGCATAACATTCACAATGCCTTTTAAAGACTAAGACACAACTCTTTTCTCTCTTACAATTTTGAATAGCAAAAATACCTTTTGAAAGTGGGTTTTGCCAAGTAAATACAATGTAGGAAGAGTATGATGAGTATAAAAATGATTACAGAAAAAAAGAATGAAGACATAAAAGAATTATAGCACAAGAAAGCTTAATAGCTCGGTGGAAGAATGTGAATTACTTGCTTTAGCTTGGTTTCTCTTTTTTTTTCTTCTTTTTCTTGATATAATTTGATTTTTGATAAAATAATGTTTTTCTTCCCTCTTCTAATCTTGCAAATGTGTTGGAGAAGTCTTTTTTATAATTGGAGAAGTTTTGGAACCGTTGAAGAAGGTTTGGTGAAGAAAATAGTGGTTTTTCGATAGATTTTCATTTGTAACAACTAGTTCTAAACCACATATATCGATACATTTTAAAATGTATCCATACATTTAGAAATATATTCATACATTTAGAAATGTATTCGTACATTTTGGGCAAAACCATTTTATTTTAAATGAATTGACACTTTTGACTAAAGTATCGATACTTGTAGCTTAAACAATAGAAAATTTTTCTTTTTGAATCCAATTTAATGCCAAATATTTAAACATTTCAAAATCAAATGCAATGGATGTTTAAAACTAATCTAAACAAGTTTAAAAGCCATTCAAAGAAGTTCAAAAATCATTAAAGCAATTTTCAAAACTTATTTAAGTAATTTTGAAACCTTTCACATGAAAACACTTAGACACTTCAAAACTTATTTAAAAAAATTTAAAAATTATTCAAACAAATTCAAAAACTCATTCAAATAACTTTAAAAATTATTCAAATAAATTCAAAGATCATTTAAGCAGTGTTGATTATTTTTCATATGGAAATACTTATACACTTCAAAAGCAGATGTATGAGAGTTTTTAACATTAATAAATTAAGTTCAAAAACATTTTCAAACAATTTCAAAAATCATTCAAACAAGTTCAAGGATTACTCAAAGAAGTTCAAAGATCATTGAAGTAATTTTGATCACTTTTATCATTTCAAAACTATAATAATTTTAAACTTGATAAAGCTATCAACATCATAGAATAATAAATCTTGAAATTCCAGAAGAAGATTATCATAAGGTTCTAATTTATTATCCAACAAGAAACTGTTATTGGCACCTTACAAAAAAAAAAAAAACCCTTTATTGGCCATGTAGTTTGCTACTCTGTTGCCTTCACTAAAGACATGACATGTGATTACCTCTAACAGTCTGTGAATGAGCTGTTAAATTGACTGAATCAAGTCTGGGTTTGAACAAGGAAGGGGAGATAATGCCTTTATAGCCTGAACCACCATCTTGTTATCAATTGGGAGATCAATTCTCCTATATCCCAAGTCCCATGCTAACTTGAACCTTTCATGAACATCCCAAAGCTTTGCCCTTTTAGCTGTGCGTTTTCCTAACTTTAAGTGAGAAGCCTCTTTTCCATTCACCTTGTGCATATCTTATAGCTTTTCCTGCTATTGCCATTTGAAGACATTGATGAATGCCCCATCAATATTTACGATAACAAACAGATGGTCCTCGTAGCATGCACATCTTAAGTTCAAACCTGAATGAAACACAATCGGCTCGCCATAGTAATATTCTTATTTTCAAATATGAATAGATTTCTCCATTTCCATAGAAGCCAACTTGCAACACCAAATGTTTTGCTCCAAGGAAAACCATTCACTAATTTTTATTATGCTTTAAATTGGCAAAAAGCTGATCAAACAAAGAGAGCGAATGGAATCTACCTTACTGATTTTGTGGCAACAATCGTATCCATAATGCTTAAGCCAAAAGACAATCCCTTGTAGCATGAATAATCGATTCTTCCTCCAAGTTAAATAATGGGCATAAGGTCCTTTTTACTCTCTTTCTCTATTTTTTAGCAAATTGCTATGTGTGTGTATATATATATATATATAAAGAAAGGTACGGATCTTTTTAAAATCCTTCCAACTCCATATTAAGCTCTATATATCATTACCATTAGCAATATTCAATATAATCGAACCTCTTGATCTTTCATAAGTTGATGAAATAATAAATAGTCTCAAGGATGAGGATGCCCAGTAAGGTTTATCTAACATATCATAATGGATAATGACATGATATACTGATGTAGTACCATGCAGTATTTTTCACCATTTATGTTAACAACATGTCAATGCCACATAAACATAGAATGAGAAATATTATTTTGACTAATGATAATTAGTTAACTATTAATTATAAGAGTTTATTTTATTAAATTTAATCAAATCTTTATACTTTTATTTTGAGTTAAATAAGCTTTTATAATTAACAGTTAAATGGCTGTTAATCAAAATACCACTTTTTATTTTATGTCACATGGTGCTAATGTGACATACTGTCATATCATAATTGATAATGATATGACATGCTGTTGGCATTTTGCATCCTCCACATTAATGTCACGTGGATATAGAATGACAAATGTCATAGGGATCTAAGGGAGCGTAGGGTGGTAGTTCGATATAAAAGACATCGTCGATTGGCTTGAGAGAAAGAACATAATGAAAAATTGAATATTTTAGACATTTCATATTTAATATTAACATCGTTTAGATATTTGGAGTGAAGTGTAAATTTGTATAATTTCTATTAAAACTTGTTAGTGTGGGTATTTTATCTAAAATCAAATAAATTCATATAATAAAAGAACAACTTCCAAACTTTATATAATAGTAATAGTTTTAAATTTTTATTGATTTAATAAGTAATAATGTTTCAATTCTCTAAGAAAGTAGAAAAAAGAGGAAACGATGTATTTGATATTAAAATTCTTAGCAAAAAGGAGAAAAAATCTTTAAATGGTAATTGAAAAAACTTTAAATTTTTAATTTTTTTCTCCTAATCTTTGTAAAAACAAAAAAAAAATTAGATTTTACTATTTGTTACTAGTTTTTTCCCTTTTTTTTAATAATCTTTGTAAAAATAGGTAGAAAAGTGTTAGAAAAAGGATTTGCAAAAGAAGGGAGAGGAGGGGGAAATTATTTCTTGAAAAGTGGATGTGTTTTTTTTAAAAAAAAAACTTTTTTTAAAATTTTGTTTTTAAATACTAATTTTTATTTTTAAAAATTAAATAAATTAAAAAGAATTAAGTCAAATAAACACTTAATATAAAAATTTAAAATTTACTTAAATGCAATAAAAAAATAAACACTTATATGACTTGAATGAAAGATCATGACTAATTTGATGTAGTGATAGACCATCGTCTATTTTCTCTGTATGCGTTATATATATATTATATTATATTATAGAGTATGTAGTATATACCCTAATTCTCCTTTCAACCCTTTACCCTAACGTCATTGAAATAATAATAATAACAAAATAAAAATCAACTACTTACTTAGCAATTAACGTCCATGCACGTAATCACCGTCCATCACCGTCCATTCTTAATCCAACGTCTCATATGACCTCATTCTCGGCCCCACTTCCTCTCTCTTGTTTTCTTTCCCCTTTTATTTTGTACTTATTTAAAGTTTTCCTAATAAATTGAAATAGAAAAAAAAAAAAACGGCCGTTTCGAAAGAATCCGAGAGAAGACATTACGCGATCTCCAACTTCCATACCTCGCCTCCCTCTTTGTTAATTTTTTTTCCCAACTTTTGAAAATAATTATTATTTTCGATCCCCAATTTTTTTTTGGTTTAAAGAATTCAATAAAAGAAAAAAAGGGAAAGAGCATTGATCTTCAAGCACTGTAAGTTTATTTTAATTGACGTCGTTTTAAGCGTAATTCAATAATAGAAATTAATATTGTTGCTGAGTTTTTTTTTTTGGTTTGAGTTTCAGGGTGTTTGATTTTGGTGCTTCGTTGTTTATTGATGCGGGGATTTGCCTGAAGGTGTCTTTTTTTTTTTTTTTAAATTTTTACATTTTCTATTGAAATTCAATGTTTTATAAAGCTATGTGGTTGATGAGAAAATACCATGGGGATTTTTTTGAAATTTTGGGTGTTTTTTTTGTTGAATTAAATGTTCAGTAATGTGGTTAGTTGCTGAAGACATACTCTGGGGTTTTTTTCTTTAATTTCAATTTTTTGTTTTATAATTTTAATGTTCAATTATGCTGAAGCTGGGACTTTTTTAGAAAAAAATTATTGTTATATTGAATTTTAATGGTCAATTATGCTCTGTTTCTTTGCTAAAAATGGGATTTTTTTTAATATGTTTATTTTTTCCTGATGATGGGACTTTTTCTGTAATAAGTTGTTTCTTTTCTAAATTGAATTTTAATTTTCATTGATTGTCTGTTTGCTTGCTGAGAAAATACTGAAAAGAGTAGAAAAAAAAAGGCACTGATTTGTCAGTATGAAACCACTTTTATTTTGTGACGTTCGGTATCTTTAAACACAAAATCCATTATTAAATGCTTTAGTAAATGAAGAAGAATTAAATAAAACTTAAGACTTTGCATGATGGGTTTTGATTATCCTGGAATTTAGCTTATATTTTATTTATTTGTTATTTTGTGGATGTAGGCTTTTGGGGATGGTTACAGGCAGTAACATAGATATGCTACCAACTATAGATAATGGTTTAGAAAGACATGGTGGGAATTTGGAAGATAGTTTCACTGAGCTAGAATTGATTTTGCAAGCACATCGTAATCAACAATTTGTGGTTCGTGAAAGGGATCTTAATATATATAGGAGTGGCAGTGCTCCACCCACAGTTGAGGGATCCTTGAGTGCTGTTGGTAGTCTTTTTGCTAATCCTGATTTTGGAGACATTAATGGCATAACTGGTGTTGGTGGTAGTAGTAGTAGTAGCAATAATGGAATGCTGTCTGAAGATGAGATACGCTCACACCCTGCATATCTTTCATATTATTACTCACATGAAAACATAAATCCAAGGCTGCCTCCACCGTTGTTATCAAAAGAGGATTGGCGTGTTGCACAAAGGTTTCAGGCTAGTGGGTCTTCCCTTGGGAACATTGGGGACTGGAGAAAGAAGAAGTTGGTTGATGGCGGTGATAGTTCGTCCTTATTTTCAATGCAGCCAGGTCTTTCTGTACAACAAGAACAAAATGATTTGATGGAACTGAGGAATACCAATGCAAGGAATACATCTAGAAAAATGTCAGCTGAGTGGCTTGATAGAGGTTCAGATGGTTTGGTTGGGCTGTCTGGTACTGGGCTTGGTGCAAGGAGGAAGAGTTTTGCTGACATTCTTCAGGTGATGTAGCCTCCCGTTCAATTGATGAGTTTGTAGGTTGTATTTTTTTTTTCTTTTAACCTCATTGCAACATTATTGGTTTTAATGTCTCTGTACTGATATGGGTTGTTCTGTCCTGTTTTTTTTATGATTCATGCCAGTATAAATTTTCCATAGAGGTGATTTCCAATTTCTTTTCCCTCTTTTGCTTTGGTTAATATATTTTTTTTCTTGCATTTATTTTTTTGGTGGGGTGGTGTGAAAAGAAGATTTTTATTTTGATTGTAGATGTGCCTTTGAATCATTGGGCCGAGTTCTTTAAATATCTCATATTGTTGGTTATATTAGGTTGAAGACTCTCCTACTTGTTTCTCAACTTGTTTACAGTTTCCATCCAGCATCTACCAATTTGCTTTTTCTTTCCTATCCTTTAATCCTTTTTGTTTTTGTTGGACATATCTTCTTATTCACTAACGCTATTTACTCAGCTCACTTTCTAGATCTAACTTCCAAGATTCCTGGGAATTTCTGGGTACTTTACTATGTATTTCTTTTGCATGGTGAATCTGTGGGATGCTCTTCTCCATTTTCTTTTCTTGTCTTTCATGCTATAGGGATTTTCACAAAATGCAATTAGAGGGAATTATATGACTATGGCTATAAGGATTTTCATGAAAATTGTATAATACAACAATTTAATGATGTACTTGTGACCTTGGTATGATGATCCAAATAATTGGTGCAAAGAGAAAAAGGGTATCAAGGTTCAGCTTTTTAGATTATTTTCTTCTTCCCTTCAAAATAATTCTTCTGCAGCATTTATATTGGAACGCATTCAATTATTTTGAAGTTTTGGATAATCAATTACAGTTATTTCCTGCCTTGAAGTTCTCGTGTTTGTTTTGTAATGATGCATGTTTATCTTATTTGTAACACTTTTAGTATCCGCATTACTTTTATTGTTATGCTTGAAACATCTTAACATTGCTTAACACTAAACAATGTGATCTAATTCGAATGAATGTGGATCATTGATTAAGTGAAATACCATTTGTTTAATTTAACTTGTTCTGTCGTACAGCTGACATGATTATCTTGTGCAGGATGGACTTGATCGACCTGCCACCTTATCAGGCCATCTGTCACGGCCATCAAGTCGCAATGCTTTTAGTGATATGTTGGATGCAGCTAGCATTGCTGATCCCGGTCCACCAGGTTTTCATAATGCAGCAGAGTCCATAGAGAGCTTGCCTGCTGGGGTAACTCATCCAGGTGTGGTAGGAGTTCAGAGCCATGGTAAAACTACTTCTCACTCTTTTGCATCTGCTGTAGGTTCATCATTATCGAGGAGTACAACTCCTGAACCATATTTAGTTGGGAGGTCTTCTGGTTCCGGACTTCCTCCTGTTGGGAGCAAGGTTGGCCCTGCAGAAAAAAGGAACATCATTGGATCTAATGTCCAAAATGGGCATTCTTCTGCTGTGACTGAACTTGCTGAAATTGGAGCTACATTATCTGGGTTGACCTTATCGAAAACTAGACATGCAGATGAGAATAGTTATATGCGGTCTCAGCTTCAGGCTGATCTGGATAATCAGCTGGATTTTTCATTCAATATGCCCAATGGTCATAATCAGAGTTTGCAGCAGCAATTCATTGACAAGTCCAGTGCTGAAAAGCTTGCATCTCCTACCAACTATATTGACTTGGCAAGGAAAAAGGGAATTGCACCTAATATTAATGCTTCTAATATTAGTTCCAATGGACAAGTCAGCATCCCCAAAAGAACTTCCTCTTCAGCCGATCTTTACGCAAAAGTGCATCGTTCAGGACTTGGAAGTTTGGAAGTATCTGATGTTGGCCATCCCAATGTGAATCTTGCGAACACAGATTTCATTGGCCAACTACCCGGTGCTTATTCTATTAACCAGACGTTGAATTCAGCGATTAAGAACCATTTAAATGCAGGTATTGTATCTTCTGGAAGCTTGTATATCTTTTTTGTTGGCATTGATCAGTTTATACATTTTTCTCTGTAACTTTTGTTGCTGTTGTCATTCTGTTTATTTTTGTAGGTTCCCCTTTGACCGGTACTGGGGATAGGCAAAGTTTAAATAGAGCTGGAAATCAAGTGGCTGACCTTCTTTCTCCAATTATGGATCCTCATTATATCCAGTACTTGCAAAGAACTTCTCAATATGGGGCACGAGCTGCAGCTAGCCCTGATTCTCTGCTTTCTGGGAACTATGTTGGTACTCTGCACGGGGATTTGGATGGCCTTCAAAAAGCATACCTTGAGGCAATATTAGCTCAACAGAAGCAGCAGCATGAACTGCCACTTTTAGGTAAAGCTGGTGGTCTGAATCATGGCTATTATAGGAATCCCTCGTATGGTCTTGGCATGCCGTATGCTGGAAATTCAATGGCAAATTCTGTTCTCCCCTCTATTGGTTCTGGAAGTATACAGAATGATAGAACTGCACGTTTTAATTCAATGATGAGAACCTCAACAGGAGCATGGCCCTCAGATATTGGTAATAATGTGGATGGAAGATACATATCATCTTTATTAGATGAATTTAAGAACAACAAGACTAGGTGTTTTGAACTCTTAGATATCATTGATCATGTTGTTGAATTCAGGTAGTGTCATGGTGCTATCTTTTATGTTATGTGCCCAGCACTCATGTGTGTAATGTACTGAATCTAATCGCTATTGTATGATGCAGTACGGATCAGTATGGTAGTCGCTTTATTCAGCAGAAATTAGAAACTGCCACAGAGGAAGAGAAGACCAAAATATTTCCTGAGATTATTCCCCATGCTCGCGCTTTGATGACTGATGTCTTTGGAAATTATGTCATACAGAAAGTATATACATCATCACTTATTTCAATTAGTCAATCATCCTGTTTATATAGTTATAATTGCTAGCCTAATTGTTGAGCTGGATTTGCAGTTTTTTGAGCATGGTACAGAAAGTCAAAGAGCAGAGTTAGCCAGTGAACTTACTGGTCATGTGTTGCCTCTCAGCCTTCAAATGTATGGTTGCAGAGTGATTCAGAAGGTGCATGAACTGTGTTTCCCTATCTTTCTTATATATATATATATAAAATTTCCATGCTATATTGATCATTTTTGAGTATCAATAGCCTCCATCCTATACTGGAGTCACTTTCTATTAGATTGCCTGGCTTAGTAGCACTTTTACATGCTGCATGAAAATATTTTAATCATCCAATTTATAATAGTTATGGCTGTTTTGTTGTTTGGAGCACTTGAGTATGCACAAGAATCCTCAACTGTTACCAGAAGTGATGAATTAGCTATTTGCTGAAGAATTGTCATGTAGAGGGGTGGTAGTATATGTAGGAAGTGCATTTCATGCAAGTGCCTTTACCAAAACATTTTACTTATTTATGGCAATCTAAGGACTTAATGTTGACAAATGATCTGATAATGATATGAGATGGAGTCATGTCTTATCAGGATGGTCCGCAAAGTTAAAGTGAATTGCTTGTATATCTTTTGGGTTTGAGGGGGTTATATTATGAGGATGGTCAAAGTTAAAGTGAATTGCTAGTATATCTTTTGGGTTTGAGGGGGTTATATTAGCCTCTTATTGCAAGAAATCTGATGACCACAGGCTTTGGAAGTTGTTGGTGTGGATCAGCAGACTGGAATGGTGGCAGAGCTTGATGGTTCAATCATGAAATGTGTTCGTGATCAGAATGGTAATCATGTTATTCAGAAGTGTATAGAGTGTGTCCCTCAGAATCGAATTCAGTTTATCATATCTGCTTTCCATGGCCAAGTTGTCGCTCTTTCTACCCACCCTTATGGTTGTCGTGTCATTCAGGTTTGAAATTTACTGATCATTCCCTTTCATTGCTGGGGATATGACATTTACTTATATTAATTTTCACTCACTATTAATGCTGATAGAGGGTTCTGGAACATTGCGATGATGTAAAAACCCAACAAATTATTATGGATGAGATCATGCTATCTGTATGCACTCTGGCACAAGATCAATATGGGAACTATGTTATTCAGGTATCTAAGCTTCCCTTTTGAATTCAGTCTATTTCTACTTTTCATTTGGGAAATGTGATCTAATTTATCTGCTATCAGAAAAATGGAGCTTACCCTGTTTTCTACAATGTTCTCTCAAGTTAATTGCTTTATCTGTTTTTGCATATATATTGCTAATCCTAATATGCTCTGAGAATCAGTTTGTAATTAGTAGACTTTTCTTTCTTTGAATATTTTTAGACATCAAACTTCTTCGTCTTGGTTTCCAGATCAGATATCACCTACTCCTTCTTTCCCTTTCCCCATCCCCAAAAGTATCATTCAGAAGTTCTCTATATTCACATTTCTGCCTATGCAAAAAGTATTAAATGCTTGTGTACGTGAATTTGTTTTGCCTGGAGGATGATATTGAATCACATGGGAGGCATATTTGTTTCTGCTTGGCTATCATTAGATTTATACAAGATACTCTCCGTTAGCAATACACTCTAGTGTATGACTATGTATTGGAATTCATGCGTCTGACATATATTTTACTGCACAGAACCTTAGTACCCAAGTCCTAGTAGTTCTTTTGTGAACAATTTGTTAAATTCTTGCTGGATTATATTTAGTTTGTCATTAATTCTTTTCTTTTATGTTGGTTTGTTAAAGTGTCTTATCTTCACTTTGGATTGTCTTGAAACTGTGCCAGGAACGAGGTTTCGGAAAAGCTGATGTATGCTTGGTTTCATGCTAAAATCACTTTTTATTGTGGCAGAAGTTATTTCTTCTAATTTTCTTTTACCAGTTGCTTGTTGCTCTAGCTGCATTTTGCCAATATATGTCCTATTTTGATCATCCATGTTATTGTATTAATTATGTGTCCTTGACATGTCTATTTATGTGTGGTAGCATGTTCTTGAACATGGTAAACCACATGAGCGATCTGCTATTATCAGCAAGCTTGCAGGACAAATCGTGAAGATGAGTCAGCAGAAATTCGCTTCTAATGTTGTTGAGAAGTGCTTGACTTTTGGTGAGCCTGAGGAACGTCAAATTTTGGTGAACGAGATGCTTGGTTCTACTGATGAAAACGAGCCATTGCAGGTCTGTCACAATAGTAATTTCCTTTTCCACATGCAAATAGTGATATATGTATGTATTTGTGTACGCATTTTCTCCAAGTATTTTTTATTTTTTCACATCAAATAGTTTTTCTTTTTTTGGTGTAGCCATAATGAGAGATTATATTTTAATGGTGAAGATCTTCTGTCTTTGTTTTTTAATCAAATCAATGCAATAACTATCTTAGCAAGAAACATGAAAATGGTGTAGAAAATGTTGAAATATGATTATCATCCTAGAAAAGATGGTGTGCAGAATACTCAGTTTCTCCTGAGACCCACCAGAGTGCATTTTTACACTTTTTTTTTTTCATTCCCTACACCTAAGTTTTTCCTTTATATTTTGTCTTGCTGTATTACTAATGCAAATTCTTGGGTATTATAACCATGTACTTGCATGAATATGTGCTAAAAATATCAGGTGTCCCTAGCCTAGGCCTCATATATTCTGATACTATTGCAGATCAATAGCCAATATGTTCTTCATTTGAACCATCACTAAAACTCTGTGATTGTTAGTTTTCTCGGAACTTCTGTTTCAGTTCTTAATTTGCATTTGCCAAATACTGAAATTTGTGGAATTGAAAACTGCAGGCAATGATGAAGGATCAATTTGGAAACTACGTTGTGCAAAAGGTTCTTGAAACTTGTGATGATCAGAATCTTGAGTTGATTCTTTCTCGAATCAAGGTACATTTAAATGCCCTGAAGAGGTACACTTACGGCAAACATATCGTTTCACGTGTTGAGAAGCTTATTGCAACTGGAGGTAAGTTTCCCTTACCTTTTGTTTTATAATTACCAGCCTAGCCTTATTAGTGACTGATGCCAACTTATATAAACCTGAAAATATTGATTGCAGAAAGGCGCATAGGATTGCTTTCGTCGTTGGCCTCCTGAATAATCCATGTATAAAAGCATATATGGCACTCTACTTTTTCTGTGCTGCCACGACAAGACTGGAAATAGATGCAAATTGTACAGCTGACATGGAGGGTGAGTCAAAAACAAAAAAGTTGTAGATAAACACCAATCTAGTAGTAGTAGGTCTGCAGAATAAGATGATGCCTTGTCAATATTTAATTGTATATTCAAAGAAGACTTGTTGTAGGGAAGGTTGTGTTGGTTGGATGAACAAGAGCAGAGCAGAGGATGAGTTATAATTTTGGTATCCATTCTGGAAGTGAATATATATATATATAGATTGTAAAGCAGAAGCTATGGATGTAAATGCTTAGAGTGAGTTGCAATCAATGTTGAGAATTTTTGCTTGCATTTATTATGTAAATATACCTCATATTCTTATCTCTTGCTAGACTTGTTATGTGATGAAAAATTTTCCCAATAATGCCTGTTATGGGGATTTTGACATATTTATAAACATGAATGTTACACATTCTGTCAAGATATTAGATTTTAGGAGCAAATTAATAAAAATCAACTTCATGTTACATGTTCTATCAGGTTAATCTCTTTATAAATAAAAAATAATGATCTTGTGACGTATACGAAAATTTTTCTATTAATAATCATGTGCCCTTAATATACTAAAAATGTATAAAATGAATCAATCAATCAATTGAAGAAATCACTAGAAATTTATTTACAATCAAATGCTATTGCCCTATTGCCGATTTTAAAGAAGAAAAAATAAGAAAAAAGTGTCACAAGGTCCTATCTATATACATCAAAGAAATTACATGGCATGTACAAAGATAGAAAGAGAGATGCTACTGACTATCAAAGGTAGCCCTAACCCCCAATGGAAACTCCACCAGGTGCAATGTTATGAGTTTGCCATCGCAAGCAATCCTCGTAACTTCAAATAATCCACCATTTCTTCTTTTTCTTACTCTCTAACATAGGCAGTTCTGGAAATAAAAAACAACATGAACATGATTATACAATAACTTAAACAGTCTCTTCCACATTGGGAATAGCAACTCGTGTTTTAATAAATGCGTTTTGCTGGGTAAGCTTACCTTCTTCAGGATAAATCGAATTATAGTGCACCTCAGCCCAGAAACTCAAGAATATAACTGCAAAAGTGATAATTCATGAGCAGGTTACATGGAAGCAAGTACATAAAACCAGCAACTAGAACAGCCATAGCCAATTTTAAGAGGCAAAGAATTCCTTCATCATATTCGATTGGCAAGTTTCGGTCTTAGCTAAAAACTAGAATATTATCATTTCCATCTAAAGCAAAGAAGTCAAAAAGCACTAGTTTGTACAAATTCAAAGACAAAAAATTTGGACCATGACATGAAAAATAAAATATAGCAAAACTCTGACCCTATCACAAGTGTATCTGCTTCTCAAATATTGGGAAACATGAACTGCTATCCAAAACTAAGTTATACAAAGTTCAGGAAGAATGGGTGATCCATGAATTCAACAACCTACACCATTCACAAGCTTCATGATCGTATAGACATGCTTCTCTTACATTTATCTGATTTGTGCTTTTTCTGTTTTATTCCAAAAAATGTTGTGATAAGCATGCGACAAGTATTGTAAATTGAGTCTAGCCTTAAAAGTTTAAAATCTAATGATATATCTGAACAACTCATCTCTGGGTTTTTTGTTTTCTCATATATTAATGCTCCATTTCCAATATTATACCAAAAAATGAAAAAAGATGAAAAGCATCAATATATCTTACTTCGTTGAGACTTTTGACGATGTGGAAGGATCTCGATATAACATGTATCCTTAAATGAAGTTAATACAAATATCTTCACCCCATACTGCAAACAAACAGCAAATTTACATTAATCATCTATTCAATAGTCCACGTAAAATAAGCAAAACACTAGCGTTGCAAAAGTAATGCAAGATATGAAATGTTACGTGCTTTAATGTTGTTTAGTTATATTTGTAACAATCACACATCTCTTCAGCAACTTCTCAAGCATACCACACATGAACCTACAACCTATTCCGCTTTACAATAAGTAAATGTCTTAAAGAAAATACAAATAAAAGTCCTCCATTATTTGATAAAATAGAACTTGAAATTGCTTGATAAAAAAATGTTATTGTGCTATGAGACATTTTATTACCCAATCTGATGAACGTTTAAAATCTTAAACAATAGGAAACAGTATCACATGAATAATTATAAATCATCTATTTTGTTGCCTTACCTCAACCCACAAATTTGTGGCCATTGTCAAGTTTTTAGGCAAGGAATAACATATTGCTCTCATATAATTTTCCAATCTTAGAAAACCACAAACTAATTGTGGTAACAAAGTTCACCCACACAGGTATAGCTTAACATTAATACTTCTTTTAGAAAACAAGCATGCATTTAAAACTTAAACAGCGAACATTTCCTAAAAAAATAATGTGAACAAAAATCAGTTCTCATATATTGCCAAAGTTTAAGCCTTATGGTGGTACAAAATTTATGGTCTATACTAAAATACTTTAAATCCAGCAATCAGTTGGAAAAAGAACTAACGTTAAATCATGTTAGAAATAAAAAAGGTTTGGTAGTTGACCATACCGTATCTGCAGCTGCTTGCAATGTAACATGATCACCCCATTCACCATTCCTGCTTCATCAATGTAAATAACTATTATAAGCATGAAAATGTTCTTAAAACATTTTTAGTACTAAAGTAGCACGGAAACATTTTTACTTGTTCATTTTCTTCAAATAGTCGCCGTAAGCCATTGGAACATAACCCTTGTAAATCTCTGGATTTGATTTAAGCTAATGAAATCAACATATCAAGAGAAAAAAAAAATCATTAGACTAACAGATTGAAAGATGCCACCAAAGGACTTCAATTGACTAGATAAAACTAGATAAAATGTACCTACGGACATGCCAACCAACCTGAGAAACAACTTGCTGCCTCACAAACCTGTGGTGATCTTGAGAACGGTAAAGTTGATCTGATAAAGAACGAAACTGGAACATATAAAATAAAAGGAATCACTTAAGGCATTGACACAGTTGACTTCAAAATTACAAGTCAGGCTCTACGGTCATCAAGTTCAATTAATAAATCAATAGTTAAGCATCAATCATTGATGATATTCTTGGAAAAATAAGTCCTAAATCTGGTGAACGACACATAAATTCAATTGGAAATTGTCACTGCTGAAACCAAAAACCGTAGACTAATTCCCATAGTTATATGTACATATATATGTTTCCATGTGTTAGGGTTTTTCTTGGATGCATAATATCAATAACCAACAACCAGAGGAACAACCATACCTATCGCGCAACGATTTGAAAGCATGCAGTCTTTCTGCCAAGTAGAAAATAATGGCAAAGGAAGACAAATGGAAATGGTATTTTTTTCCATTTTCATTGCCTTCCTTAGAAGCCTCTACATAAACTTGGAGTAAAATTTTGGCAAATGAATACTATGTATTCTCACCACATCCATTAAGTTCTCAAGTTACTTAGATGTAGACAACGCAATGCAACAATGGCAAATGAAAATTCATATTATCCACAACAGATAAATAACAGGAAGGTTCGGTCTAACACAAGTGATTGCTAGAGGACACGATAGCACCATCTGAAAATTATTGTACGCAGACCATAGTCACCAAAATCACTACTACCCCCTGGATTGGTAATCCAATTTGTATGCTCCAGATCATGGGTCTTTTCTGCCCCAGTTTGTTTGGGTACATGACCTGGATTGCCAAAATCATGGACCCAAATTGATGGGTTAAATAGAATGAAAAGAAGTTTGAAATGAGCAAGAGAAGAAGGAAGAAAGAGGCACAATGGAGAAACAATGAAGAGAGAAAGGTAAATGCATGTTTTCAAATGCAAAAGAAGAAATATTGACATGTCAAAAAATTTTAAAATATAAAAAGAATGGAAGAATCTGGAAACTCAAAGGTTGATTCCAGGCAAAAAGATTAAAAACGGTGGGCTGCATAGGCATACAGAGGCCATGCAACAAGAGAGAACATGTCCACTTTAAAATTAAAATGATTTAGTATTTTGATCTATATTCTATGTTAAGTGGGTTTCGTTTTATCTTTCAAAAAAAAAAAAGGGGGGTTTTGTTTTAGGATTATTATTATCATTGGTCCATTTATATACAATATTCATTCCCAGTATTTCCTCTATTTATTGGTAATTAAATAAATTGACTGACATTATTCGGAGAGTAAAGAGGGAACAAAACTACTACAAAACTTTACTATTGTTACTTCTTCTCTTTATAAAAAAGTGATTTAAAAGTAATATTCATTGTTATTTTCTTACAATCATGAAAATAGTTGCTTAAAAAAATATTTATAAACTTATATGTTCATACTATAATATATTTGCGTAATTGAAAAAGAAACACCTATAATCTTTTAAAGTAAATACAGTCCCACAAGTACCTTACAATGTACCACGACCCAAAATAACAAACCAATTAAAACTACCCCCATCATACCAGGAAAAACTTAATCCATGTGCCTCATCCCCAAACCCGTACCACGTACCTGGTAACAATGACTCAGACACTATATTCAACTACCATAAAGATTATAAAATAGTTAAGAGTCACCATAAACCCACGAAATTAGCATGAAAATTTTTATATAGTATCTTCATCCAACATGTTTATTTCAATTAGGACCCCTTTCAATCACTTGCATCTATGTCTCACTACAATTCAGCAAAGAAAACACCTGCGCATGTTAACATGCAATATCATGTATCTTTCTGTTAGAGAATTAAGTAAAAACCAACCTGACAGTTACCATCACCTTGAACCTTATTCTCAACCAGACCATACAACTGCAACCTGAAATATACAATAATAAATTCAAATTAAATATGTAATTAAAACCCAACATTCATAAGATTGAGTGTATTACTAAAACAAACATAACCCAATAACTTAACTGCAAAAGTTTTTTTTTTTTTAAATGGAGAAGAAGAAACAAGAAATGGTTAAGCAAGAACAACTCACTAGATGCCAAAATTGAATGGCAAGTCTATAGAAGAGGAAAAAAAACAGTTGAATGGGGAGAGGAAATTCTATGGCAATGGAGCAATGACTTACCAAATGGATCCTGATACAAGAGTTAAAATATTTTAAAGAATTAAAAAAAAAAAACCTTAAACAAGTGAATTTCTCATTGTAAACAAAATACACGTGCTCAACCACACCTTGATATCTTATAGAAGGGAATGAGGTACAAAAGACCCCTTCAAAAAGAAGCAGAACTATTTACCAAGATGGATCCATACATGGGCAACCTCATAGAAAATGCCAAACGTGCTGGTTAAATAGCTTCCGTCGTCTTCAATCCTCATTAAAATATATTTAAATTGAACATTTTTTTCTTTTATCATTACTTAATTTCCCACTACCTCAAGAATGGAAACCTAAAGCAACTGGACATATTTCTAGTGAATCCAACTGAGCTTAATGAGCTCAGCTAACTATTGATAGGTGAGACTTTTCTCAATAGACATTGTGAGTTATTTATAATGTAATGCAAAAGGAATATCATTTGAATATACAGAGTGGATGACTAAACTCAAATGGTTCTTATTTTGTTCCAGAGCTGTTAGTTTCACAAGCTTTTAAATTCTAGCACTGCATAAATTTGAGGTAACCTAATTTTTAAGGTTGCTATCAAAATTCAACAAGAAGCTTCTTTTAAGAATTTTATGACTGATGGTCAGAACCACCGGCAATTTCAATTATGGAGTCTAAAAGTTAAGTTCTCACAAAAAATTAGGGGTAACGCTATGATATCAAAAAGAGAAAAAGCAAAGTAGACGCTAGGTAGGGGAGATTAGATTTGAACCAAGGAGTGTTTAGAGCTATATGAGGTTCTAAATGAGAGTCATTTAGTCTTTTGTTAGACCACATAATAATGTGCAACTTGTCATAGTACCCTAGTTGCCTGATATGCAGATGCGCTTATATCATTTTAAAGGGTTTTCTTCAAATTGCTAACCCTGGAATTGGATCATAGTTTGGGATGTTAATTCTCGAAATATGAAAATTTAGGATATAAAACGAAACCAACCCCAAAGTTCGGGGTGGTGAAGTTTATTTGCCACAAAAACATAAGAGAATCAGATAAAATAGAGAATATTTTGAGCCAAACCTATTAAGCAGCCTTTGATGGTCTGATATCTCTTCATCAACCGATGGTATTTCACCATTAATTTTAGGTACATGCTGCACGATACATATCATAAAATTAGCAAAGTCAATTCTGATACAACACAATGTTATAGGGTAAAAGGTGAAGAAATCACATCCATAAGCACAAATCGAAGTTTGCCTTTTTGCATCAGTAGATGCAACTTAATGGTGAACCTTGAGACACTTCAAGCAGTGTCAACCTACTAAACTTTAATGCTTGAATTTTATGTTAAGAAATTATAAACAAATGAATTAATTTTAACATGTGATGATCCCTAATCATTCCATTAAAATAAAACATTGTTTACCAAAAGAGTGTACACCAACTCAACCAAGTTCATAACATTCATTAGAAAAATTTGTAACCAATTAACAAATTATAATTTTCGTTAAATTTAAATATATCCAGCCTTCTTTTTTCAATACATAGGGAGCGAAAGAAGGATAAGGCAAATCTTATAGCTTTCATAGACAAGAATTCCTCTAACAGAAGCAATTAAAAATTATAAACAAGAATTTAACCCAACACTTCCACAAAACAAAAGGAATGAAGTCAGAACAGGCATTATTTTATTTGAAGAACATCTTGTTTAAGATTGCAAATGATGCAGAACACTTGATTGGGTTACCATGATCAATTCGTCATATTTCATTCCTCACAAAAGAGATTGAAAACACAAGGACTTCATCAAAATTATATTAACAAATAAAATCAACTAAAAGGTTAAAGAAAATAATGTGCGAAATGACGCTGCCACTGCACTGCAGAGGAACTTCAATTAAAATTTAACAAGAAAATCCTTCAAATCCTAATAAATAATGCAATTTTCCAGGACTTGTACTTACGGGAATAGCAACCATGTCATTCAACCTCTTCTCGACTTCACCATCAAGAGCAGATGACTCATCAATGTTATCTATACACAACATGTCTTCACCCAGAAAATCTTTGTCTCCCATGCCAGAGTCACCACCTGGCTCACATCTACTTATGTTATGATCACTTAAATCCCTCTTCCCATGATTAACTTCATTTGTGCACCGTTCAGTTTGGTTAGGATCTTCTACAATTTTCCTAACATCTTCATGATCTATACACGATAGGTAACAATATTAAATTAATAAAAAGCCAACATAATCATTTAGCCACAATGGCAACATACGAAATTCCCACTACCAGAACTATGTTGTCTTCCAGGAAAGCCAAACCAATCTTGGGCAAGAATAGAATCTTGGCCAGGATTAGTAGATCCAGATGCCTCAGCAGCAGCAACTCGAGAGAGTTCCTCTTGAAGGGCATGTGCAATTACCGCATCATTCTCTACATTTATACGTTCTGGTTCATAATAACCCTCTCCAATATACCCAGTTTGGCTATTGTCTCTCTCATATTGAGCAACACTACCACTGGCACCAGAATGGCTAAATACACAAACTTGTAGATCTTGGAGACCCCAGCGAAGAACATCAGGATCTATATCATATGTAATCATTGGTAAAATTTATAAGAGAACACCGTGCACGTTCTGCCTTAATTGATATACTCCCCCAAATGAATTTCTGAGGACAAGAACATAGAAGTAAATTAATCATAATTAGCATATGATAATATCAACCATCCCAAATCAGGAAAATATACATATACAAAGCCTAAAGAAACTAACACAGAAATCTCTTAACATAGATTCAAGAAGCACACAAAAAAACCAAAAAAAAAGAAGAGAGAGAAAGCAATCATTGCTTGTAAGACATACAACCCGGAACAAGAAAACAACAAAAACACTAATGCCAAACTCCAAATTCTTAACAAAACCAATCTTCCAATCCAAAACAAATTCATCAAACAGAAAACCAACCCAACACACTATTTTCCAATTCATATATGCAAATTCACAGAAATCACCTAGGAATCCAAGCAAATGATGAAAAAGAAGAAAGAAAATTTTACGGGAAGAAAAAATGGACTTTCTTTTTCTTTTCTGAGATATTTTGGCATATTTGAACATTGAAATCTCTCCTTCTTTCTTACTTTTCTTTTTTTCACTCCCTCTCTTATTACCTTGAAACAATCAAATCTTTACTATTATTACTACCAAGCATGTAGTTATTGCTCTGTGGGGTCTATTGGAGATTTGACTAGTACAAGGTAAAAAGAGAGGAGAATGGCTGAATTTGTTTGGGATTATTCTTGACTTCAAGTTGCTTTTTCTATGTGTAATTTTTTTAAATACTAGTTATGCTATGTTTAAATACGAAGGAAATGTATTTACAAAGTGATTAGAAATAATAATTGGGAAAAGTTAGGTGGATGCATCTTGGTCTTGTATTCAAAGACCTAAACATGCTACAAACTTAATTTGGATTCGGATAATAACCATGGAAAAAATTCCAAAATTATTACAAAAGCCTATAACATGTGCAATATAATTGCTTTGAAGTTATAATTAAGTTACAAATCTTCTATCTATTAAAAGAGTTTCCTGGTGTTACCTGGTGCATGAGTGAAAATTAATGCTTATAATGAATTTCAATCACAAAATTTAATGGTTTTTATCATGCCAGCATATTTGACGATAATCTTACACCTTACTATATATTACATTTTCAGCAATTTGAATGATTTTCAACTCGAGATTTCTGTCTAAATTTCAATGATATTACATAATTGAGATATAATTAATCCAATTAACAAAATTATTTTTTTTTAATAACTGAGAGATTTTGGATTCAAATTCCGCTTACATGTATACAAAAAGATTACATACAATCTCATTAATTATTGATTTTCTTTTTTTCTCACATCTTATACTGCAAGTTTCAAAACTAACTTAAGACCAACCAATTCCATCCTAGTTTAATGTTATCCTCTCGATTCGATTCTTTCACATATTTACTGAATAAACTATCCTCGATTTTTCGTAAATATCGCTATATACGACGTTTCCAAGGTACCTATACAAAAATTTGTTCTCATTCCAACAAAAATTCGCTGAACACTTATAGGTTTCCATGTACTTTTACGAATATACATACAAAAATTCTAACGGATAAAAGAGGAAACAAAAACAATTGAAAAATACATGAACAACAAAATTCAGAAAAATCCAATTATTGTTTATAGATAAGAGAACTACTATTAGGAATAAGAATAGAATCTTTAAATAAAAATGGAAATAAAAATTTTATGTAAAGAAAAAAAATAGAAACTTACCTGAAATAAATGATAGCAACGAAGACTGCGAAGGAGAGAGAGAGAGAGAGAGAGAGAGAGGCGAGAAAAATATCAGAAGCCGAAGTCAGAAACAAAGCCTTTTATACTTATCTTCTATACTCTTTGGGTTTGTGGGCCCCAATTGATTTGAGTATTGGGCCCCGCCGCCCTTTGCTCTTCATCAAGTTATTTGAATTATTTAAAAATTTTAAATAAATTTTTTATTTTTCATTATGTTCAGTTAATATTTTTATTTTAAATTTAAATTTTTTTTATAATTAACAATATTGTTAATCAAATTGTTAATTGTAATTTTATATTAAAGAGACGTTCATTTAGAAGGTAAAAAAACACATGTTAAATTATTTGTTATTATAATATAATATTTTTATTAACAATAATTAATAAATTTATTTAATTCAAAATAAAATACAAATATTTACTTAAAATTTTTTTCCAATATTATATAAATAATAATAGAGAAAAATCAGTTTTTTCAAGTATAGGAAAAAGAGGATACGTGGAAGGTAGAGTGATGCCGGCCTATACTAATATGGTCCGAAGCCTCATCCTTGTCTAGTTCTCCTATGTTATGTTGTGTCCATTGGAAGAGTCCAAAAAGACGCCCTTTGAAAACTAAATATACCTAACATAACGTTACATATTAGGTAAATTAAAAACATTAAGATGTGCCTAATATTTTGACAATTGTCAAATATGCAACCAAACAGCATCTCAACAATCCTGGCGTCTTACATTGTTCTTTATTGGCTTTACAACTCAAACATAACAAATTTTATTTTCCAAAAAAAAAAAATAGCATACCATTTTTCATGGAAATACCCCTAATTTTAATTTGAAATTTTTTATTTTAAAATTTCAAAAGATAACCATTCTGCAAACCAAATATCAGAATAAATGTTATTCTCCCCAACTAAACATACCCTTTTATGTTATAATTCGCAATCATATATATATATATATATATGAAAAAATTTTTATTATCTGTCCTGAACTAAGCATACCCTTTATGTTATAATCAGCAATCATATATATATATATATATGAAAAAAAATTTATTATCTTTGTCTGGATTTTGAATTGGGATGGGAAACTATATTTTTACTGATTTACTAATTCATGTCTTAAGTTGTCCAGAGTGGCATTCTATTCTAATTTACATGTTGAAGAGAATTGACTTTGCAGGTATCCAAGTTAGAAATCAAAACATTATAATATGTCAGGTCAATGGATTCATGGTTAAGTTTCATGTACTCCCCACTGCACAAACTTGTCAATGAAGGGAATTAAGTAAGGTTGAAAATGAAAATCCCTGACGCATGCATTAGTGGTTTTTTTTTTTTTTTGTTGACTTCAGCAAGATATGCAAATCTATATTTGGACGCTAACAGTTTGACATCTCAACCTGACATATATACCAGATGTAGCTGACAGGATTTGGTTAACTTGGGAGTTTTGACTTCTGCTAGCATTTCAGAATCCCAGTGAACCAAAAATACTTGGCAGATCATGATACCAGGGAAGCAATGCTTCATCTCAGGCATGGACAATAGATACAGAAGGAAGGAGCATCATTTTTCAGTCTCAAAATGATTTTTAAGCTTTTTACTGTTGGCCAATTCACTACTGAAGAACACACTAGTTTCCTGCGACTGTTTTGTTGGATGATTCAACAAACTGCCATTCAAAGTCATTTGATGATCAAAATGGTTAAACTAGTCAATGTAATTCTAATCTTCAATGGAATGATCGTCCTTCAGCTGCTTTTTCTTGTTCTTGTTGCTCTGCAAGGCAGGCCAAATGGACACCAATTAGATAGATTTTGACATGAACCACAAATACAATCAATAAACAGTTTACAGTTATTTATACCAGGAAAGAAACTGAGGCACTAAACTAGAGCATCTATTGAAGACATAGGTTAAATATCACAAGAGATGAAACCTCTTCTATATTAAAATTTGCCAGTAATACTTATAGAACAAGTACATGTTAGCATCATCTGCAAGAAAACATTTTGACATTAATAATATCATGGCAATGCTAATAACTACCTTTTCGGAAGTACCTTCACAATGAAAGAACTGCTGAAATGCACCAACAGGTCCAAGACTTGCCACTTTTTAAGTACTATTGTTAGTTCCAGTGTCTAGCTAAGACAAATCCCCTGCCACTGAAAGGCTAGTCTATAAGCATAAGCTCTAATCACTGTCTAGGAGAAGCTCTTGCCCAAACTTATTGTGTTAGCCTGCACATGTCTAACTTAAAAATTATGGAAACATAATTTACAAAGGAACCTCTGTTCCGTCTTCTGACTCTGAATCCAAATCCAAATCCTTCTCCAACTTTTCTTGCTCAATAAACCGATTATTAGTCTTTCTATTCTTCAAAATCCTACCTGATTCTTTAACCAATCGAATGTATTTCCTCCTCACTCCCAACAATGGATGCCTCTCTATACTAGACTTACCACAATACGCCTCCTTAAGAATTGCAGTACAAGTCTTGTTCTTAAAAGATAAATAAAACATATGAGGATGCCTTTCAAATGCTTTATGAACTTTCTGTGGCAACCCAAAATATTTCTTAAGACACAAAAGCTTCTTCCTTTGTGCTGAGTGTTCAACAAACAAACTCAACAACTCGTGAAGAATCCCTACAACCCTTTTCTCAGCTACATCACTATTAGGATCTAAATGTGAAAAATCCTCATAAGGTGAAACATAAGGAAGTTTTTGAAACTCATTTAACCAACCTTCGATCTTCCTCCTTAACCGTAAACCTTTCGATGGAAAAATCGGAAACTCAATTCCTTCCATTGCCCCACCAAAATACGCACCATTTTTCATCGCATTTCTTTGCATTGTAGACAATACTTTTTCCCCCTCACTCTCAACAGCCAATCCTTTTAACCCATCTTCCATGTCCATAAACCTAAAAGACTCATCAAGATTCCCTTTTGAATCCTCCAATAAAACCTTCAGGCAACCCCAAATACCATTCCATTCCTTTAATAATCTTCAAAGGCAAAACCTTATCTTTACTTATTAAAATAAACCTTTTCAACCTATCCTTCAAATCCTCCTTGCATTCATCAATTACCCTTTTCTCCTCTCCATCAATCTCGGCAGCTTCTGGGGTCAACCTAAACCAAGGCAAATTGTATTCAGGACCTCTAAACTCCTCAAAAACTGAAGGGTATTGCCTTAGGAACCTAGCAACCTTAATGGAAATATCAAATTCTAAGCCTCTTTTGATACAGCAGAGATGGGATGCAACCATTGGGGTCTTTAGCAATGAAGTTTTTGAGTTGAATAATTGTTTAAGCTCTATGGATTTATGGATGTGCACTATTGAGTCAAAGAATGGATCTTCTTCCATTTCATGTACACATTCACATAGTTATGATTTTGGGGTATCCAAAAGGAGGTTTTTGGTGAATAAAAAGGGAAAAGATTAGCTTTTTAAAGTGGATTTTGGTTTGAGTTGTGGAAAACACGGGGTTTGGGTTGTTCGAGGGATTTTTCAATTCGTTGGCAAAAGATATGCAGAAACGAGTGCGGTGCCACCTCCCAGCACCCTTGAGGACAGCTTTCTGCTCTCTCTGTTGATGGGGAGCCGAAAAATTTCTTTGGAAGGGAGGGTGGTTGGTTTCGGAAAAAAAAAAAAAAACCTAGCAAAAGCCGCGATAGAGAAAGCCCAGAAACCTAGCACCACAGAAAAAATAAAAAAAAATCAAAGAAGAAACCTAGGATGAAAACTCTTTAAAGAAACCATAGACTGGTTTCATGCTTTGTTCTTTAGACTAGAAAGTTCTCAGATTTCGGCATTTGGGAGCATTCGGGGTGTAGAATCGAAAAGCTCGAAAGATTGCTTTTTGATCTGAGACAGGAATATGGCAGTAGAATACGACGTAGGCTAAAGAGTGGCATGGCGCTTTGAGCGGTGGAAGGCTTAGGTCTGTGTTGCTGGATTGAAAAGGATGAGGCTTGGGGCTGTGAGGAAAACAGAGTGAAAGAACGGTGTCGTTTGGTGGAGGCGAAGAAACAGTTCATCAGGGGACATCAGATAAAAAAAAAATCTGGTATTTTACTGGTTTATCCGAAAAAAAATATAAAAAAGAAAAATCCAGTTCAAAAAAAAGATAAACTTATAGATAAAAGCTTAAAATTTTGTATTATATATGTCAAAATTTGAAATACATCCGGATGAAATATTGAAACAAATTTTAAACATTCAGAAGAAAGAAAAATAAACTAGCTAAAACCCAATGCGATTATATAGAACAAATTGATGGATAAAAAGTACATAAAAAACTATGTTGTTGGCAACTTGAACCGACACACAGGACATACATGACTTGTCTTCAGCCATCGAAGAATGCAATCTCCATGGAACAAATGGGAGCAAGGCATTTGAGTAACTTGAGAACCAGTTAACATCTCTTCCAAACACACTGAACACTTCTCTTTTGAATGACAGGTCACTTTTTCCAAGGCTTGAACCGAGGTTGAAGATGCAGGCACCAACCTAACCACTTGTTGTTCACTCGACTCCCTTGTAGCACGTTCCCTCACTAAATCCAAAGCGTTCCTTATCGAATTACCAAGCCCCGCTTGTCTTATAACGTTAGCCATGTTTTCCCAATCTGCTTGTTGGAATCTCCAACCTTGAGCCTGCAACCGAGCCATATCTTCAAGCTGGTGAAGAATTTCTTCTGCTTGCTTCGCCTTGAGCATTGCCAGATATTCATCATGGGGCACAATCACTTCCTTCTTAATAAAGACAAGCAGGAAAAATTTCTTACGTCCTGATTCACTGACCATGCTATCACAAACATCCAACATGGAGGTTATAACACCATCTGTTGACATTAAGGGGACTGATTCTTGGTCATAAACCCGGTTTTTCCAATGCAAATTTCTCAACGAGAATGGGATTATTCTGGTGTTGGCAAGCATATTCGATATAAAATCCTTTGTCAGCTCGTTGGCTGGATGATGCTCAAAATCATGCCATGAATCGTGGCCTTGAATATAGCTTTGAATGGATTTGTCTGGTTTGTCTGATAAGTAACTCATCTTGATATTGCACTTGAACGTGATCAGAGGAGATTCTAAAGATTGATCATCCTTGTAAACATTGTTTGGCTGTGCAGAAACATAAATCCTGTAGTTATGGCTTGAATTGCAGTGCGCCATTGGTTCCTTGGGATGAAAGGTAAAGTAGAAATTTAGGTTGAGAAAGTGAAAGAAAGCATTGCTGGTCCCTTCTTTTATTCTATTAATCTTCTTCGTAGAGGAGGATGTCGGTTTCCTATTTTTTATTATTATTATTTTTTTGAAAGGTGGATTTCCTATTTGCATTAGTATTTCCTTTTCCTTGTCTACTTTGGAGTTGGGTCAACTTGAACTTGCATTACGGCTAAAGTAAATATTTTTAAGGATTATTTTTCACAAAAAAAATATATTTTTAAGGATTACTTACACATTTAGTATCCAAATTATATTAAAATTATAGATTTGGTAATTAATTTAAGCTTCTACGATTAATGTTGCCAACTGGAGACCCCTCTTCTGTACAGCTTCTATAATGTTTCTCTGGATTGGGGTACTTGGGGAGGGCAATTATTTTTGGTAAGCATTTTTGTTTATTAATAGCAGTCCAAGCTCCTCATCCAGGAACCTAATCTTGGACTAGAAAATTATGCTATGACCAAAATAGAACAACAGATATAACAAAGATGGATTCCGGCAATTGTAATGTAATAGAAAAGTAACTCAAACACCATTTGGAGTTTGACTTGTGCTACTCATTTATTATTAAATTTTATTGCTTTAGAAGTTTTATCTGGAACGGTAACCGATTGAGCTATTTTTATTGAAACAAAATATATGAAGATCATGTGTCCTTTTAACTTCAAAAGGCTCCTTTAAACATAAAATCTGGTTAATATACAGTCATTTCGCACCAGCAAAGATACAGAGGCATAAAAGAAAACAAATAAGTAAGGAATGTAAAAAAAATAGGGAGCAGATTAGACAAGACAAAGAAAGGATAAGGATGAGTTCTAAACATGCCTTAGTTACCAAAAGCTAGCTTATATATAGGCTGTACATGTAACAAGAAAACAATAAAATGGGCACAAAATCAGCTAGCAGTCTGTAACTTCTTCCTAAAATAATGGTAAAAAAATATCTTCCTCCTGTTGACTAGGAGTTCCTAAATGACAGAGTAAAAAGACTGACCAACAATGCCTCCCTTAAACACAGTTTACAGGGCTTCAAATTCTTCTAATGAATAGATACCAAGCATGTCTCTGAACTTGAGAAAACTCTCCTTCTTTAAGGCTTTGGTGAAAATATCTGCTGCTTGGTCTCCACCTTTGCAGTAAACCACATCAATTATACCGTCATGTGTAAGGTCTCTTAAGAAATGATACCTTACATCTATATGTTTGCTTCTCCCATGGAACACTGGATTTTTTGACAATTGATAGTTGAGCTATTGTCATAATATTCTGGAGTAGCTTCTGTTTGCTTGCACAAATTTTTTCCAGCAACTTCCTAAGCCAGATAGCTTGACATGCACAAGCTGTTGCTGCAACAAACTCTGCTTTCTGTAATGGACAGAGTTACTATAGGCTGCTTCTTGGATGACCATGATATAGCATTTGATCCCAACTTGAACACAAATCTAGTGGTGCTCTTCCCATCATCTCGATCTCCTGCATAATCACTGTCTGTAAACCTTATCAACATTGAATTTTCTCCTTTCTTGTACAACAAATGATGGCTGGTCGTGCCCTACAAATACCTCAGAATTCGTTTAGCTACTAAGAGATGAGATTGTTTAGGTTTGTCCATGTACCTGTTGATAAGGCTAACTGCATACATTATATCAAGCCTAGTTGTTGTGAGATACATCAAACTTCGTACTATTTATTTGTAGTAAGTTCCATCAACATCTTTTCCTTTTGGATCCTTGTCTAACTTTATGCTAGGATCAGCTGGTATCAGAATTGGATTACATTTCTCCATCTGAAACTTAACTAACATTTCCTGCACATACTTTTTCTAAGAAACAAAAATTTCACTATCTGATTGAACTACCTCAAGCCCAAGGAAGTAATGCAATCTTCCTAAATCAGTCATGTCAAACTCCTTCATCATAGATTCTTTAAACTTGTCAAACATAATCTCATTGTTTCTAGTAAAAATTAAGTCATCCACATATAGACAAACAATGAGAATATTACCTTTATCAAACCTGATGTAGAAAGTATACTCATATGGGAATTTGTGAAAGCCTTTTCTTGCAAAATAGGCATCTATGTGGCTGTACCAAGCTCTAGGTGCCCGCTTTAATCCATATAATGCCTTCTTCAGTCTATACTCCTAGTGTTCTTCACCAGTTTTGATATAGCCAGGAGGTTGATCAACAAATACTTCTTCTTGTAGCTCTCCATGTAAAAATGTTGATTTTACATCAAGCTGATATATCGGCCATTGGTTTTGAGATGGCAATCCCAAAATCATTCTGATTGTATCATGCCTCACAACAGGTGCAAACACTTCCTCATAGTCAACACCATACTCCTATTTTTACCCTTTTGTTACAAGTCTGGCTTTGTGTTTGTCTATCTCTCCATTTTATTTCAGCTTGGTCTTCAACAAGCATTTCACTCCAATACTTTTCTGCCCTTTTGGCAATGTTTTCAGTTCCCAAGTGTTATTCCTTTTAATGGCTGATATCTCCTCATTCATTGCCTTCTACCATTATGGTTTCTTGACAGCTTCCTCGAAGGTAATTGGATCATATTCTGTAAACAAGAAAAAAATGAGTCAAAGTTTCATCTGTTTGACAAACTCCAGTTACCTCATAATCTTCCATCCAAGCAAGCCTCCTTCGTTGCCTTTTAACTCTCTAGTCAAGGGTACTTGTGCTTTGACTAGTAGTTTCAACCTCTTTAGCTTGTTCTATATTATGCTGTTTTCCTTCACCATTGGTCTACTCTTCATCATTGAGACTTGTAGATATATGTTGCTTGCTCCCCCTTCATCCCATTGCAAACTCTGTTTCTTCAAAGACCACATCCCTACTAACTACAATCTTCTTTATAGTGGGATTGTAGAGTTTGTAAGCTTTTGTACAATCTGCTATGCCAAGAAACACACACACTTCTATCCTTTGTCATCCAATTTCTTCCTTTTTTCATCTGGTATGTATGCATAACCAATGCAACCAAAAATTTTGAAATAACTTACATCAAGTCTTCTTCCACTCCATGCTTCTTCAGGTGTCATGTTTTGCACAGACAATGTTGGACTTCTATTCAGAATGTGCACACTCCAATTTGCTACTTCAAGCCAAAATTTCTTTGGCACTCTGCTCCTTACCATCAAGCTTTTCAACATGTTCATGATTGTTGGATTCTTCCTCTGACTCACTCTATTTTGTTATGGACTGTAAGCTGCTGTTTTCTGTCTCTTTATGCCATGTAACTCACAAAATTTTAAAAAATCTTGTGAGTCATACTCTCCACCTCTATCTATGTGTAGCACCTGAATTCTCCTTCCTGCTTCATTTTTTGTAATTGCTTTAAATTTCATGAAAGTTTCAAATCCTTTTGATTTTTCTGCAAGAAAGTACACCCAAGTTTTTCTATTATGATCATCTATAAAGGTTGCACAGTAGCTTTTTCCACCATTTGAAGTTGGAGTGATAGGTTTACATATATATGAGTGGATAATCTCTAATATTTCTCTTACTCTCTGTGTCTTTCCTTTTGGAAAAGATACCTTATGCTACTTTCTAATGACACAATCTTCACAAATGCTGGAAGAAATTTGAAAAGTTGAAAGACCAGTCACCATGTTCTTCTGTTGTAAGATTTTTAGTCTTCCAAGATTCAAGTGGCCATATCTAAAATGCCACAACCAAGTTGTATTCCTCAACTGAGCTGTAAAACATTACTGCTCAATATAATTAAGATTAAGTTGAAACATTCTTTTGGCAGTCATATTTACTTGTGTTGTTAGTCCAAGTTTGTCATTTTGAATTTTGCACATACCATCCTTGATAATCACTTCATAGCCTTTCTCTTGTAGTTGTCCAATGCTCAGCAAGTTGGTCTTTAAATTTGGTACAAAGAGTACATTGGAGATTGTTTGAATTGCATTCCCTTTTGTTCTGATTTTGACCTAACCTTTCTCCATGACAGAGACTTTAGTGTTATCTCCAAATTTCATGTTGTCTCTGAAAGTTTCGTCCAAGCTTGAAAAAACTTCTTTGTTACCACTCATATGGTTACTACACCCCTTGTCTAAGTACCACAAGCCCTTGACAGTTTCCTCCTTTGTTTGACAGACCATCAACAAAGATATCTCTTCCTCCTGTTCTGCAAAATTGGATGATTCTTCCTTGCTTTTTGACCTATTTGTTCTGCATTCTGACTCGTAATGGCCAAATTTATGACACCTGTAGCACTCAAAATGTGCCTTGCTTCCTGCTTTTCCTTTGTGACTAGTTTGAGTAGATCTTCCTTGACCTCTCTCCTTTCTTTGAGCATTATTATCTGTTTGCACACTCTTGTATCCATTTTTTTTTTGCTCCTATCAGCCTGCTTGCTTGAGTAGAGACTTGAAGAGCTTGCTCCACTTGGTCTAGTTGGATCAACTTCTGCTCATGAACACGTAACGAACTCTGAAACTCATTTAGGGATAGTGAGCTAATATCATGTGACTTTTCTATGGAAAGACAACAAAGTTATATTTTGGTGTCAGTGATCTCAAAATCCTCTCTAAAATGACCACATCTTCTGACGCATCGCCATGCACCCTCATCTTGTTAACAATGGCCATTAGTCTTGAGAAGTATTCTGTAATTGTCTCACCTGGCTTCTTCCTCAAGGTTTCAAACTCAGTTCGAAGTGCCTGAAGTTGTTGCCTTTTGGTTTTGACAGAACCTTGGTACTTTTTCTTCATTGAGTCCCATATGTGCTTAGAGGTGTCTTTGCAAAGCAATGTCTCCAAGATTGAACAATCATTGGCCTGAAATACATAATTTTTGATCTTTAGATCTTTCAATTTCAACGCCTTTACTTCTGTTTTTTATGCTTCTACTGCTCTTGCTGCCTATTGCGATATACCTTCTGAAACTACTTGCCGGTATTCTTTCGATCTCATAAAGTTCTCCATCAACATACTCCAACGGTCATAATGACCGTCAAAATGTGGAATGGAGGGTTGGACGAAATTCTCAGAAGCTATAAGAAAGTGTGTAGAATTTTAGCTGTTGCAAGGAATATTGTCTATAACACTTTTAAAACCTTGCTCTAATACCAAATAAAAGAAAACAAATAAGTAAGGAACATAAAACAATAGGGAGCAGATTAGACAATACAAAGAAAGGATAAGGATGAGTTCTAAACATGCTTTATTTACCAAAAGCTAGCCTTATAGGTTGTACATGTAACAAGAAAATAATAAAATGGGCATAAAATCAGTTAACAGTATGCAACTTCTTCCTAAAATAATGGTAAAAAAAAAATCTTCCTCCTATTGATTAGGAGCTTCTAAATGACAGAGGAAAAAGACTTATCAACAAGGCATTTATTAAAGCATCCACTACAAAGAGTGAACATTACATGTGAAAACTAATAAATTTTTGAAAGAAAGCAAAGGCACCAACTCTCCTTTTTTTTCCTTTTTCCATTTTTGATGGGAACTCTCCTTCTATATACACATGAACATTTAGAAACCTAATAACCATAGACAAGCAACATTCATGTTCACATCAACCACAATACAATGTTTTGACTATGACACAAAACCATTGATACTTAAAACAGGGTTATGTTACATAGTGAATGATAACTTAAAACACATAGGAAAGAAAGTTCCAGCTGAAGTCATACATTTTGATAAAACCACTAATCCAGGCAAGAGGAAGGTGACATGCAAAACATGGCATTCATTTTTGACCTCATGCTTGAAATTCAGATTGCTCTTCCTCTTCTTCTAACAGCTTCTTTTGAAGGCACTGCCCCTGATATGCGTTTTGAAGACATGCTAATGGTTAATGTTTCTTGAAAAGCAGAATGGACTTTCTCATTGATTATATCAAAAGAAATTGTTTGTTACCAAGTCCAGAAGATTGATGAAGTTAAACGAAAGTATAATTCTACCATTGTAACCCTAATCGTTTCTATACCTATGTTAACAAAAGTTTGAACAAAAGAGAAACAACCTAAACTTTAAGGAGTGGTCAGCCTGCGGCGCAGCAGCTCATAACACTCAGGGATGCTGAGGTGACGAGCAAAACAGATCATTCTTCAAAAAGACACCCAGATAAAAAGGAATTCTTGTGTTTTACTTCAACAAAGTATAGATAAAAGCTTAAAATTTTGCACTATATGTGTTAAGTTTTGAAAAACATCAGGAAAAGGATACCTTCTAATGTCAATATTGAAACAAATTTTGAACATGCAGAAGAGAAAAGAACAAACTATGTTGTTGGCAACTTGAACCGGCACACCGGACACATATGACTTGTCTTCAACCACTGAACAATGCAGTCTCCATGGAACACGTGGGAGCAAGGCATCTGAGTCACTTGAGAACCAGTTAACATCTCTTCCAAACACACTGAACACTTCTCTTCTGAACCACAGGTGACCTTTTCCAAGACTTGAATCGATGTTGCAGCTGCAGGCACCAACCTAACCACTTGTTGTTCACTCGACTCCCTTATAGCACGTTCCCTGGCTAAATCCAAAGCGTTCCTTATCGAATCACCAAGTCCCGCTTGTCTTATAACATTACCCATGTTTTCCCAATCTGCTTGCTGGAAGCTCCAGCCCTGAGCCTGCAACCGAACCATATCTTCAAGCTGGTGAAGAATTTCTTCCGCTTGCTTCGCCTTGAGCATTGCCAGATATTCAGCATGGGGCACAATCACTTCTTTCTTGATAAACACAAGTAGAAACATTTTCTTGCGTCTTGATTCACGGACCATGTTATGACAAACATCCAACACGGAGATTATAACACTATCTGTTGACATTAAGGGGACTGATTCTTTGTCATAAATCCGTTTTTTCCAATGCAAATTTCTCAACGAAAATGGGATTATTCTGGTGTTGGCAAGCATATTAGATATAAAATCCCTCGTCAGCTCATTTGCTGGATTATGCTCAAATTCATGCCACGAATCGTGGCCTTGAACATGGATTTGAATGGATTTGTCTGGTTTGTCTGATATGTAACTCACCTTGATGTTGCACTTGAACGTGATCTGAGGAGATTCCAAAGATTGATCATCCTGGGAAGCATTGTTTGGCTGTGCAGAAACGTAAATCCTGTAGTGATGGCTTGAATTGCAGAGCGCCATTGGTACCTTGGGGTAAAAGGTAGAGTAGAAATTTAGATTGAGAAAGTGAAAGAAAGCACTGCTGGTCCCTTGTTGTATAGTATTAATCTTCTACTTAGAGTAGGATTTGGGTTTCCTATTTGTATTTTTATTATTTTTTGAATGGTGGATTTCCTATTTGTATTAGTATTTTCTTTTCCTTCTCTACTTCGGAGTTGGGTTTACTGGAGCTTGCAATTTAGCTAAAGTAAATATTTTCCAGGATTACTTTTCAAATATATATATATATAAGAATTAATTACACATTTAGTATCCAAATTATTTCAAAACTGTAGATTTGGTAATTAATATAGGTTTCTACGATGTTGCCAACTGAAGACCCCTCTTCTGTACAACTTCTATAATGTTTCTCTGGATTGGGGTATTTGGGGAGGGCAATTACTTTTGGTAGGCTTTTTTGTTTATTAATAGCAGTCCAAGATCCTCATCCAGGAATCTAATCTTCCACTAGAAAATTATTCTATGACTACAATAGAACAGCAGATAAAACAAAGATGGATTCTGGCAATTGTAGTGTAATTGAAAAGCAACTCAAACACCATTTGGAGTTTGACTTGTGCTAATCAGAATTCTGGTGAACCAAAACACCTGGCACCTTCAGATTATGCAACTAGGTATAGATGAAGCATCTCAGGTATTGACAATAGAATCATATTTCAGTCTCAAAAAGATTCAAGCAGTTTTCTGTTGGCTAATTCACTATTGAATAACATATTGTTTTCCTACAAGTATTTCATTCAGCTGCTCCAACAGATCACCATTTCTAAGCAGTTAATGATAAGAGTAGTTCTACGAATCTTTGGCTTCAGATCTAATTCTAGTCTTCAATGTTATTTCCACCTTCAGCCAACTGTTTTTCCTGTTCTTGTTGCTCTGCGTGGCACAAAAATTGACACCAATCAAACAGATTTCCACATGAAACACAACCACTAGACAGCTTTATTATGATCATAGTCATTCCGCACCAGTAAAGATACAGAAGCATTTATTAGAGCATCCACTGCAGAAAGTGAATGTTACATGTGAAAACTAATAAATTTCTGAAAGAAAGCAGAAACACCAACTCTCCTTTTTCCCTTTTTCCTTTCTTGATGGAAACTCTCTTCTATATGTATATGAACAGTTAGAAACCTAATAACCATGGACAAACGACATTCATGTTCACATCAAGCACAATAAAATGTTTTGACTACAACCTAAAACCATTGAATACTTAAAACAGGATTACGTTACATAGTGAATAATAACTTCAAATGCATAGGAAGGAACTTCCAGCTGAAGCCATACATTTTGATAAATCACCAATCCCAGCAGGAGGAAGGAGACATGCAAACATAGCATTAATTTTTGACCTCATGCTTAAAATTAGTTACAACCTTGTCCAAAGCTTAAAAAACGAGCATAATTCAACATGCAAATGTGACAATCTTCGCGTCATCCTAAGGATCAAGAATTATAACAAAGTGCATACAGAGCCTTTAAAAAAAGTTTAAACAGCAGATTTTGATTCCACAGGTAAGTTTCACAGACTTAACAATTAGCAGCTTCTATTGGGAGCCCTACAAGCTAAAGCATCTTAATTACTGTGTGTATTATATTAAAGCGCAGCAGTTAACTTCTAGATTCTTTTCTTCCCTGCTTTATTTACGTGTTATCTTATTTTTACACGGTTTGCTTGTGACATTCTGATGCACCCTTTCTTTGTCTTTAATTTGTTGTAAGCTGCTCCATCACAATTCAGTGAAAACCTTAACCACCAGATAAGCTAAATTTTTAGTTTTTATAATCCTATCTGAGTAGGACTTTCTATGTATTTTTATTTACAATTCTAGTTCACATTCAAGATTTTTGTTGCTAACCTGAAGTTGCTATATACTTTAAATCTGATCAAACCTGATAACCAATCTGACTTTTCCAGTTCTATAGTTAATAAAAAGCATATGGCAAATGTGCATTGAGGTTACCTCTTTAAAGCTGATTGGGAACCTGATACTAGTTATTATGGCTTACATCTAAAATTCCTATAAAAATTTGACAGCCAATCTTACTCATCAGCATATTAACAGAAGTTGGTTGACACAATATTACTTACCCATAAGTATGTATATTGCCTTCTGTGTGCGCCTTTCAAGCTTATCAAGCTTCTTCTGCACATCCCTTCGTAGATCCCAGTTTGGTTTCTTGGGAGCAATGTTGACAAAGGGATCCTATACCATTTGACCCACAATTAGAATAAACTTAAAGAAAAACTCTTGCTCAGTTATACAAGATATTGAGGATAAACAAGCACCTCTTTGTCTTCTGATGGTGAAGGTGCTACTTCAACAGGATCTTCAAACTTTGGCAGCACCGGGGGAGCAACTTTACCCTCCTGAAGCTGTTTATCATGAGGTACATAATTTCGAAACTTCATGCTGCAATTACTGTCGAACAAAAAAGACCAGCAAGGAAGGTATACATGAAAGAGCTGCTAGAAGACATTTATCCAAACATACATGGTGTATTTGCAACTCATTTTCAAACCAGTAAACTACAAAAAGTTCCCCACTTTCTTTGGATCCAACGGACTAGATGCAAAAGGAAGAAAACCAAGGAGGAATGGTGCTTTACCTTGTTTGGAGAATTTCTAAGGGAGGAGAATGGATAACAAGGGTTACATTTATTCCATCAAAACTGTCCAAACCCCAATTTGTTCAATTTCCCTAATTGAGATGATCGGAGAGAGAGAATATGGAAAGGTGAAAGAAAGGAAGATTTTTCAATCCAAAGGTTGTTATACAAAATTCTACCTCATAGGCCTAATACTTTTTGTATCCTTCAACCTTTCCATCCTTCCTACCATACAAGCCCTACAAAAAGATATAGCTGTAAAAAGACCTGACAAGTTATAGTTCCCCCATTCCTTTCCACTCCTTAACAGATTAAGGGCTACATAGCACATCCTTTCTTTTCTTCCCTTAATCTTTTCAAATAATCCAAATAAGGCCTTGGCCTCTCTTTTCCCCTCTTCCCCACTCTTCCTCCTTTACCTCTCATTCCATTTTCCCATGCAATTCCTCAATTTAGTGCTAGTGATTTATTTTGCCCAAAAGGCCAAAAGAAGAAAGCAAAAACTTCCAATGGCAATTATTTTCTATCTATATGCCCGGTAGGTTTGTATTGAATTTAAGAGAGTAATATTCAATTAATTTTTACTGTACTTTCATACCGGCCCCTTCCAATAATCTAAAACATCCATATTTTTAAGAGAAAAAGAAGCCCATAATAAACCGTATTGTTATTCTATAGCACATATTATATTTGCACTAAAAAAACAAAATCTTTGGATGGAAATTTACATGGAAAGTTCATGCTGAAAATTCTATGGAATAAAAAAAAGCAAGGATATTATAAGTGTTAATGATTGAAATGTCAATGCGCAGGTAGTAAGCAGCATCCAATTAATATACATTATGTTTTCATAATTCATTTTGGAATAAGAAAACTATGAAAACCTGTGATTTGTTTGGATCTAGGGGAAGGTTGGAAAGGGAAGAGAAGCAAGGAAGAAAAGTGCTTTCCTTGTTTCAAGAATATTTAGTGGAGGAGAAGGGTAACCCGTCCCTACAATCCCCCATTTTTTCAATTTTCACAAATTGAGATGATTCAGAGGGAGAGGATCATTACTCTCATCTTTCATTTTCCTTTCAGCCTCTAAGACTGTGCTTGGTTAAGAATGATGGGAAAGCGGAAGGATAGAAAACTTTTCAGTCCAAACATTGAGTTACACAACCTTGTTCCTATTACATTGCATAGTCATTGGATAACAAAATATTCCATCCTTCCTAACAAGCAAAGCCTCTTAGAAATGAACACTATCTCCTTGCCCTTCTAGTTCTCAAAAGGACACTAAAACCAGAAAGCAGCTATTTCCTATGGAAATTATTTTCAAACTAAATCGTAGTCGATGGTGTAAGCAAGTCAAGCTGACTCGCAAGCTATTAGGGCTCAACTTAGAGAATACTTGACATCAACTTGTATTTTCTTGAGTTGAGCTCAAGCTCAAGCAGCAATTGGACCAAATTCAATATCTTAATACTTGAATCAAAGTCATTATTCGTTAAAATTATAATTATATTTTATTTAATACTCCATTATGTACAACTAAAATAACAATCCCACATAATCAAGCCTAATGAAGTCAAACTCGATCCTCCTTCTGAGGCTCAAGTTCTAGCATATTGTTTCTACTCAGCTCGATTCGTGTAAACTCCAGGTACATCAGCCAATTTTAACTAGGATTTATGCTATTCCTGTACCCATAGTCTTAAACATCCATATCTTCACAAGATAAAGAAAACCCATTATGAACCCAATTACTAAAGAGTAATTCATATTACCTTTATGCTAAAAAATAAATAAATCCTGGCATGGAAATTAAACAAAATAGGAAGCTTTTTAACTTACTTTTCTTCGTCAGTTTCATTTGTTTTGTCTTCAGCAGCTTGAGCAGAATCTTCATCTGGGGTACTTAACAGTTCCTGAGCTGCTTTAAGAGCTCTAAGCCTCTCTCGACGTGACGCAGCTGCTTGTTCTATTGATTCCTCTTCGGTAGCCATGAAAGAGAGCTCGCCGCGTTCACTGTTTAGTAAGAATAAGAAGAAGAAGGGCTTTGGAATGAGTTGGGTTTAAGTTTTTGAATATAATTTAAGTGAGTTAGTTCTTATAGGCCTCTTAAACAAGCCCAAGCACAACACTGACTCGGTGCCTATTTGACCCAATTTCCTGGAGTTTCTTTTTGTGTAAATTACCCAAAGTCAATGTTTAACACATTTATTTTGTGAACACTAATAATCCAAATTCAAGTCTGGATTGGCTTTTGATTCAACCTGTTTTTCGGTTAAAGCCAATTGGAGCTTCATTTGATGAAAAGGGTCTTATAAATCATGTCAGCTACTTCAAACTTAATTCCTCTGCCCCATGAAGTTTTAGTCATGGCATCCAAATTCTTAGAGAACAAACACAAACTAGGCTTGTCACTTCCTTTTCCACCATGGTTACCTTCTTAACAACTTTAAGGACTCATCACTAATATCTTTTAATTATCAATGTAGCTTGTAAATCAAGGCAGAGAGAATCCAGTCAATGCTTTTGATTACAAGCAATTAAGCTTTGATCAAAACATACATCAAGCAAAGCATCTTTGCATTAGCTGCTTCATTTTAACAAATTATTGATGAAAGTTACGAAAGCTGAGGATAAACCAAATACCTTGGAGACTTATGTATAAGATGAAATTAAACAGCTATTGACTAGATATTACTCTTTCAAGCTATTAAACTTTGAGCACAAAGTATCAGCTCAAATACGGTAGTTCGAAAACTTCCTACAGCCAAAGCAAAGCCTTTACAATGGTTTTGATGCGATACGTAGGGAAGACTTTACAATTGTTTTTATGCGATACATAGGGAAGACTAACTTACAGAATTCAACCAAATTCATCAACTAGTTTCTTAACAAGTTCTCACAATCTTTGGTCTCCATGCTCGCCAAATCAAACATCCTTTGTCCCCGGTTATCAGATCAACAAACCTTCGTTTTAGACGCTCCCTTCTTGATACTTCAGAGACATTTTTCGGAGTTGAACTCTTCATAGGGAGTTGGGGGCTTACCATATCTGTTGCTTCCACGATTTGGTTCACCATTTCTAGAACTTCACTCATTTTGGGACGTTGTTTGGCCTGCCGCGCCAAGCATTTGTTTGCTACTGCTGCAAGTTTATGTGCAGACTTGAGAGAATACTTCCCTTCGAGCTTAGGGTCCAAAATCAACTTGAACTTCTTTATATCAGAGATGTGTGGCCTGACCCATTCTAAAAGCTTTTGCTCACGCTTGGGGCGACTCCGATCCAAAGGGCGCCTACCTGTTATGAGTTCATAAAGGAAAACTCCATAGCTCCACACATCACTTTTAGCTGTCAGGCGCCCGGTTTGAATGTATTCAGGAGCTGCATATCCAATAGTTCCTACAACCTGCACGGAAAGTGGACAAATTGGCACCTCTATTCCTGTAAAAAGAGCATGATATGAAACATTTGCACAAGGAATATGGAAGAAATGGGGCCAGAGAAAGGGGGAGGAGGGATAATAAGCAAAGGGTTTGGAGATGTTGAAAGGAAGCAAAAGTCCATTCATTTTAAGGTGAGTAGTGCAGATGAGTATCAGAAAAGCAATTTTTAGCAGTCAACAAAGACAACGTAGCATTTCAAGAAATGGTCTAGCATCTTCAAGTAAATATGACATATGGCATAAGCTTTTATGACCTAAATTGCAGTGTAAAGAAAACAAATGCAATTTAAGATCATCTGCAGCAACTTCAAAACCTACCGCAGTTGAGACATGACTTAATCCATCTGAAGGCCCCAGTCTGGCCAACCCAAAGTCTGACAGCTTTGCATTCCAATGCTCATCCAAAAGTATATTTGAGGACTTGAAATCTCTGAAAATAATCTGAGCCAATCATAAAAAAAAAGTTCATGATAAATAATATATATATGTATAGTTCAAGAAAAGGATTTAAACTTCTAAAGGGGCTAAAAGATGCAATGAGGTAAAATGCGGGTTTCATTTGCAATAAGAAGCTTCATTGTTATCAATTCATCATGTTTTTGAGTGTTTCTTTTTTTGATATGCCTAGTTCCTTTAAGTCCTACCACAACTCTTTGCATGAAATCTTTATACTAATTTTGCACCTTTTTTTCCCTATTCTTTTTTTGCATTTTGTTTCCCACCTCATCTACATATATACCAAAAGAAGAAAATTTCTCTATCAGATTGCAATCATAGCTAGCAAGAAGTAAAAGGTACCTGAAAGTCCATTCCTTCATGAAGGTATGCTAAGCCTCGGGCAGCGTCCTGGGCAATTTTAATTCTGGTGGTCCAAGGAAGTGTTGTTTGAAAGTGACTTGACAAGTGATCCTGCACACTCCTGTTGGGCATGTACTCGTATATCAGCAGCCTCTGTATCCCTCTTTCATCATCCTCAGCACAATAACCCACCAATTTCACAAGATTTTGGTGTTCAACTACCCCTAAAACATTTACTTCTGTCACCCATTCTTTGTGCCCCTGTCAACAAAATGTAGAAACAAATATTACATATTTCAAAAGGATTGTAACATCTACGTGTTACAGAAAAGAACATATAACAGGAATAAGGGAATCAATTTAATCGCCAGAGATTTCCCCTTTTCTAAAATAAGTACTCATTAAAAGTAAAAAGTAGGTTAATGCAATCTTAAGCCATAGAAATCAAGATGCATTGCAGTCTATGCTAAAACAGTTTGAGAAAGGCTAGGAAGAAAGGCATGAGCAGGGCACCAGTAGATGGGGGCCTCTAAACTGGGAAAAATGATTTAAACTATCCCAAAATATGTGGATATTTTCATAAAAGATCATGCAGTAGGCTGTGTATCCCCTAAAGATTTATTTGTTCTTAGTAAAGCGCTCCATCTGAAAATGTTTAGCAGTTCCATACTCACTTCAGCCTGATAACTATGACATTTAATTCCTCTCGCATTGATTTTCACCAAAATCAGGTTCAATAATTAATATAAGTTAGTTAGAAGTCATAATTTATACTCCTTATCTAACTTGGTTATCCAAAACTCTTCTTTGACTTCCTACCACAATTTAATGTTCCCATGGCTAAGTGGAAAACTGTGCGAGGAAACAAAAAACAAGAAGCAGCCAGCATCTTCTGCTAGCATAAGAGTGTCAACCATGGAAGGTCTAGAAGTGCTGAGAAGATGACTGTTAAAGTAGCCAACCACACATTCCTGGAATATTTTGTACACATGCTTTTTTAGATTAAAAGACATTAATTAATTCATAGGGATAAAAGGATTATATGTATTCAAGTAAACTATGTATTTAATAAACATATAAAGTGTCTAAATTCAGCATGTAGAACAAACTACAATATTCCCTTTATGTAAGTTATATCTGCAACTTTACAAGGAAAGAACTCCCTGGAATTGTTGGTTTCTCAGTACAGATAAGACAGATATGAAAGATTAATAATGCACAGAAATAAAGGTAAATTTGCTGGCATGTTACCCAAAAGACTTCACACCCAAACTCGGGAAAATTTTAAAATTTTGAAATGCCTTTTTTTGTACCAAATTTTACAAAAGCAGAAAGCTCACCTGCAACCCTCTTCTGCTGAGCTGTTTAACAGCAATATCAATTTTCTTATGAGGATCTTCTGTGCGTCGGATTACACCCCTATATACACCACCAAACCCACCTTCTCCGATCATCAGGGAGCGGCTGAAATTCTTTGTTGCTGTCTTCAACTCTGAGAATGTGAACTCTCTGAGATTACTTTGTCTTTGAGATAAAGCAGCAAATGAATTCTTCGTGGAGGATTCTGTGCTAAAATCTGAGACATTCTGAGAATTGAACTCAGACCCAGATTTCCTCATATCATGATCTGCTGACATGGAAATGGAAGTGGAAGACCGGACCGAAATAGACTTTGTAGTTTTTGGTTCAGCATTCTTCTCTTTACCAGAGAAATAAAAACACTTCATAGCCCTAAAGAAACAGACAACCTCACTGCACATTAAGAATTGCATCAGTATAGATTAACTCATATAGATTGTGAGATTAACATCCTGATGAACCTAATCGTAACCTAAAGCTTAATCCTAACAAGGATTGCTGATAACAAAATGAAAGTATAGAGACGAAGGATGTAGATAAAGTATAAACACAGCTATTCTCCAATTTCACATGTTCAAGCAGCATAAAACCAATCAAACTACAACTTCCAGCAAAATTCGAGATATGAGACAAAATACCATTAGCAACTCCAAAAAAGTAGGCTTTTAAACGTCAAACATGACATCAAGATGCCGATGTTCTTTGTCTGCATTTTTAGTCACCAGCTAAATTCCATGACCAGGGCTTAAAACAAAACAATTCATCTTATTAGAGAAAACAGTCAGATACCATTTTTCTTGAGCATTACAAATTCAAAATTAATTATGTACCATAGACTAAAATGTCATCAGATACATCTTTGACAATGGTATACTATTCCTCAAAGGAACCAACTTCCAGTGCAACAAGTTACTCAACAAATATATCAAACATGAGAGAGAGAGAGAGAGAGAGAGAGAGAGAGAGAAACTGTAATATAAGTCAAAGAAGTTCTGCATTGAACCACCAAGAAATCTTGAAAAAGATATAAACTGACATATGCTACAAAGAAAATTCAACAACATTTTGAATTGTGAAAGACCAAAAAAATTCAAAACACTTTTTGACAGAAAGGAAATAATTTCAAGAAAGCACTGACCTTTGCTAATGCTCTCTGAGAATATAACCCCAGAAAAACAACAACAACAAAATAGATAGAATTCACAGGTTTTCCATATTAAAGAGATACCCAGAAAGCCAAAAGGAATACTGAGAGGATCCAAGGACACAGCAACGAGCTCTCCATGATCTAAAGCAACGAGTCAATACAAGGCAGCTGTATTTTAGCTCACCAACCAAGAACCTCATTAGGAAAAAAAAATAAAAAAGAAAAAAAAAAGCTTTTAGTGAGTAAACAAGAGCCCCCCAAAAAAAATAATGATAAAAACCAAATGAGATTATAGTATTATGTCTAGGACTTGAAGAACAAAAAAGTGAAAAGGTGTGAAAAGGGAAAAGATTTGGCTGTCACTTTCTTCAAAAGAAAGGATTTGAAGGTGAAACAATCACGGAGAATGAGTCATTTGTATAGCATATCTATGAATACAAAAAAAGGAGGAATTGTATTTGCAGTGTTTCTTTTTTAAAGGTGTCGTTGGAAGTTGGAAACCATTAACATAGCTTGCAACCATGGGCTTCAAATTGTATTATAATAGAAATTCAAAGTGAAGACAAAAACAATTCACAAGTCAAAACTCATGAAATTGCTGGGAAAAAAAAAGGGTAGTTCTAACTTCTTGTTGTGTGTCAGCAATAGAGTTGCACCATCATTTTAGGATGAGGAAAGTCAACAGATCATTCATTACAAACTCTTGAATTCTCCATAACATTAATACTTCGAATCCACGTTCTACCGACTTGTTCACGGCCTTTAATATGATTTTGACAACGCGTCAATGGAAGTAGAGACGAGCAATGACGTAGTTTGGTCAGTTTAGACAATCAATCCTGAAGATTAAATGGGGGAAACATTTTTAAAAAATTAATTCGAATTGATTAAATATAAAGAGGATGAAACCAATCAAATATTGAATTGATTTGGCCAATTTGATTAAATATAAAATCATTTCAAAAACTAACATTGCATGATGTGTCCAAAATTGTTATTTTTTTAGATAATATCAAGAAATGTTATAAATAATTAAATAATGTAATATGGGGAATAATTTAATCCATGATTGTAATCCTTTTATCTTTGTCATGAACCTGGTTACATAAATGAACAAGACAATTTGCCAAAAAGCTTTGCACTTAATGCATCTGTACCCCTTGCTTCTGTTGAAACTGACAATGGGGAGATCAGATTATTAATGAAACAGTATTGATATGACATTTGCTTCTTTCTTCATGATCATGAACCTGTCCTTTTAGGTTCCTTTGTGGAGTTTGCCTCTCCAACAATATGCAAACCCTTCATTGGTGTAGTGTAAAGTTTGGTGGTACAAGCTAAGGTGAAGTTTGGATCATTAGCTGTGGCGCATAAAGGCAATGCCTATAGTCTAGAATGTGCAGTCAATTTCACCTTTTTTTTTATTTTATTTTTGATTAAAGAAAAGAAATTCAAATTTTATTTTTTAAATAAAAAATTATATATTAATTAATAAATTAAATACTCAAATACTCATCATTTTTCACTTTATTATTATATTTCACATTTTATTGTTATATTTCCTCCCCTTGATTACTGTTGTAACATGTTGTTAATTCTTTTGATTATGAATTAAAATTCATAGATTAATAAATTGTTCTGATCTCTCAAGTCTTGTATTTATTCAAGCCTGTTTATGAGGAATTAGGAATGTGGCAACTAATTACTTTAATAGCGTAAGCAGGTGCAAAAACGAAACAAGGGGATGCTTAACTTTTACTAAATGCAATAAGTCAAACAGTTTAATTAACAATGTTTATGAATAGTTAATGGTGGCCTTTTAATTAAGTTCTACCAATGATTGTAGGAGGTAATCACGGCTAAGATTTATATTAACTCCCATAATTATCTTATTAACAAAAAAAAATTGAGAAAAAAATGAGTTGAATAGAATAGGTGGATTATAGCTTTGTACATTAATAGGTTAATCAGATTATAGATTATTTAAGACAAGATCTTTGGTTTTATAAATCATATACTTATTTGGATTTCCAACTTTTTTTTTTGAAAAGGTTTTTTTTTTTCAATTACGAGTGAGCAATTAGACAATTTAGTTTTTCATACCTAAAAATTAAATAGACTAAATATTTTTAAAAAATTAATTAAAATTGATTAAATATTAAATTGGTTTGGTCAATTCGGTTTTGAATTAATGGATCAAAATTTTATCACTTTTTTTTACAAATTACAATATTAAAACTTCTAAACTTTATTCATAATTATAAAATATACAAATAATCTAAGTATAAAAAAAATAACATTTATTTATTCACTCATATAATTATGTCTTTTTACATAAACCGTCAAATTAATATTCAAGAGTCAACATAACAAAAAGTCAAAAACAATAAAATTAACATCCACAAAATAAAATTATCTAACATAAGACTACTAACTATCATAAATTATCAACTTGCATCTCTTTCATGACTTGGGTCTTCACATTCACTCACATAAACTATCTAACAATTGAAAGAATATTAAAAATATAATTAGTGTAATTTTTTTAATAACAAAGTAAAAGTAGATTAAAAATGAAAAACTGTGTAAAAAATCATAAAATTTAACATTTATTTTAATTAAAGTGTGAAGAATTTATTTCTAAACTCTTCACTTATCAATCCTCAATAACAAAAATAGAATTTATAATCTCAATCTTTGATATCTTAAAATGTATAAATAAAAAATAATTAAAAAAATAAAAAAAGAGTAAAATGTAAAGGTCACTAGGTGAGAAAAAAAATGTACAAGAGGAGTGGTTAAAGACAAAAATGAAGAAGTCAAAGGTGGAAATGTAACATAATAAGTAGTAATTAAAAATTAAAAATATATATATTATATTTTATATAAATTTAAAAATAATACTTAATGTTATATATATTAATATGTATAAATTTAATTTGATTTTTGGATAATTTGATTTAAAAAATTTTAAACATAAATCGATTAGAATCAATTGAATTTAACCGTTTTATGTGAATTATATTTAATTCATATGAATAATTAATTTGATTTAATTTTACTCATCCTTTAATGCCCAAATCTCTTATTAAGTCTGACAAAAGACTTTCATTGATATAAAAATTCTGACTTTGATAAAATTCTTGTAGCCTTACATAAGCTCAGTACTGCATAATACCATGTAGGCAGCATAATAGATTTCTTAAAGCCTATACATGCCGTTAACTGATACACTTAATCTACCAACACCAACGGGTTACCCAAATTTACTTTGTCATAGATTTATACCTTAACAGTTCCTGACAACTTTGAAAAGTAAAGTTCTCTGCTTTCCATTAGTTTGAGACGAAATTATGGTACTAATGCTAGGACCTTACAGCCTCATGATTCCCAGGGTAAAAGAAAAAAATGGAAAATGATTTGAAATATGTCAACCAGACCTACCATGGACCTGGCCATGGTAGGCTTGGCTCATTCAAGGGTCACCATAGTATCCAGCTTTCAGGTTTGGGTGGCCTGGCTTGGTCTTGACTTTCACACGTCTTCACCAAACACTCAAGATATAGAATAATTTACTACTAGGGATACTTACTAGTTCACATGCTGATATTATTCATATAGGAATAGGAATCTTATGTAAAACAGATTTACACACGGTATTCTTCTCAAACCAGACAGCACAACCAAACATGTCCGGTCAGCGAAAGCCGGCAAACAAGCAAATGGTCCTTAAGACAAGGTCTCCTCTTATAAGGGTCCCACTTTCACCATTTCTTCCCAACTCATTCCTTCTATCTTTTTCACCCCGCCTTGGGCATGAACCAGGAAGGAAGGGAGGATAAAAATGAAAGATATTTCCTTTTACTACAAAGGGTGGCTAAGCAGCCTTTCTAAAATATAAAAGTTTGACCTTTAGAACGCACCACATGGCTGCTTAAGCCAATCCCAGATCTCTTTATGATCCTCATTCAGATTTTTCTTTAGCTCCACACACTCATTTTTATCCTAAGTGAAAAGCAGAGTTCCATTTTTTTCCGGTCGAAAGAACAAAGTTGTCTCTTTGTTGGGTTTCTTTGCAAATGCTCAAAATGGGCTTAAAGAAGTTAAAAGTTTGTACTTTTTGGTCGGTTTCTTTCTGGGTTTTTGTAGTTTTGAGTTTCTTGGTGAATATGGTACAATGTCAAGATTTGAATGATTATGATCAAGTGGACGATCCTGCTGTTCTTCGCTTTACTACAGCCCTTGTTAATAGCAGGCTTTCTAATCTTACTGCAGTTCTTAGCAAGGGTATTCGTGACCAGGCCAGTTTCTGCATAAAAGACCAGTAAGTTTTTCCTTTTCTCTTTTTTCTCTCTGTCATACTTGTTCATTATCTATGTCTAAAATAGAATTGATGAGGAAAAGAAAGGGAATAATTGAGAATTGAGTCTGTTTTATGTTTAATGTTGCTTTGGGTTTTTGGTTAATGAAGGTTAGCTTGTATTTCGTTCTATTAAGGTCATTTCTTTTGTGCTTTGCATGCCATTTCCTTTTGGTCTTTTACTCTGTTTAGTTGCTGAACAAATTGTAGAACAGTAAACTGCATTGAACTGTTCTATTCTGTATTCTTTTGGTTTCTTTGATAATGAACGAAAATGAAGCTTGGCTGCGACATGTCGAATGAAGTTTGTACTAATTGGCGCTATATGTTCTTTTCTGGTTACAAAGTGATTTTTTTTTTTAAAAAAATGTTAATTTCTTTAATTTTTTTCAAAAAATTTTCTGAGGTGATACTTTTTTGTTAGTTTTATATATTTGTTCATAGAATGGAATTGGATTGTTTTGATTTTGAAGCTGCCTCTATGTTTCAGGGAAGCTGATTGGAATAAAGCATTTAATTTTTCATCAAATTTGGACTTCTTGGCTTCCTGTATTCAGAAAACTAAAGGTACAATATCTGTGATAAGCAACAATGAAACTACTTGCTTTCTTTAGTAGCTAAGGAAATGCAGAAAGAGATGAGAAGAAAATTTTGAGGCTTTGACAGTGTTCTTCTAGTAGTATTTTTGTAAACATTGTAGTTAGTGTTGCTGTTACTTCTAAAATTTGTTGCCTTAACATAAGTTATAACTCTAAGTAGAGATTCTTGCACAAAACCAACTGTGTACTAGGAAGAAGGAAATGAGACTAGTTGAATTGACTTAGAATTAGTTATGTTAAAAATTTCTTTTATTCTACTGTCTCATGTGTTAGTATAATACTGTGGTGTCCATTGGTTCAACAGGAGATATTATGCGGCGCTTGTGCACAGCAGCTGAGGCAAAATTCTACTTTGATACATTTTTTAAAAGTTCAAGTGCAACTAATTTGAGGCCTAACGAAAACTGTAATGTAACCTCATGGGTTTCTGGTTGTGAGCCGGGATGGGCTTGTAGTATTGGTCCAAACCAGCAGGTTGACCTTGAAAATTCTCGAGTCATTCCTCCTAGGACTCATGATTGTCAGGCTTGTTGTGAGGGCTTTTTCTGCCCTCGTGGTCTTACATGCATGATTCGTAAGTATCTGAAGATCTTTTCAAGGCTTTTTTCCTAGATAGCTAATTTCCATTTATTATTGAGCATCCTGCAAAACAAGGGATACTTTTCTGCTATCTAATCCTTATGCTTCTAGATTGTTAATTTGCTATCTTGCCTCGTAATGAAGTATGCAACATTAATAACCAAAAATTCTCAAGTATCTTTTGTTAGTTCATGGTCTTGTAACTTTTCTTCTAAGTATCATTCCATGCTTAGTCATTGTTTTCTTAGAATGGTTAAAAATATCTCTATTTTTTTCCTGCACATGCTTTATCTGATGCTATCTTTCTACAGCTTGCCCATTGGGTTCCCATTGTCCAGTTGCAACACTCAATAACGCTACTGGCATATGTGAGCCGTAAGTTAATGCTACTTATAAACATTGCTTTACAAATTGAATGGCCTATGGCTATAAGAAGGTTCATATGAAAAAACTATTAATATGGTTTTTCAGATATCTTTACCAGCTGCCTCCAGGAAAGCCAAACCATACTTGTGGAGGAGCCAATATATGGGCTGATGTCCGTAGCAGTAGTGAGGTATTCTGTTCAGCAGGGTCATATTGTCCAACAACAACCCAGGAAAAGCCGTGCAGTAGTGGGTATTAGTTTTCTTCCTTACGCTTAGTCACTTCTCCTGGAGCTCTGACATTTGGCCAGTTTCATTCTTTCTATATCTATCATATCAACATATTTAATAATCCTGTCTGCATTATTTATATGTATACCTTAATCTTCTGGTTTATTTTCACTTTTCTTGATGCTATCAAATTTTTGTTTGCTTTTTCAGACATTACTGCAGGATGGGTTCAACATCTGAGAAAGGTAAGCCTTTTGCTTAGATTGTTTGTTTTGCATATTACATCTGACTCCACTGGGAGTATATATAGGCATTTGTCACTTTGTGAAATTAATATTTAGGATCCTATGGTTTATATCCTGGTTGAGGCTTCATGATGCCTGGACTGCTTTTTTACCCTCACTGATCTGGCAGGCTGCTTCAAGTTGACTTCTTGCAAGTCAAACACATCAAATCAAGATTTGCATGCCTATGGAATTATGCTTATAGTAAGTTGTTTGCTTTACTCCAGCGCCCTAAGTATAATCACCAAATTTTTTTTCTTGGATTCTTATCGTTTATTGTTTGTCTGACATGCTTGCAGAAGTATGCTTATAGCCCTTTGACGACCATCCAAAAAAATAATAAAATATCTCCTTGCTTATGCAGGCTGCTACTACTACTCTGCTCCTCATTATCTACAACTGTTCTGACCAAGTTCTCAACACAAGGGAAAGACGACTGGCGAAAACCAGGGAAGCAGCAGCAAGAAGTGCAAGAGACACAGCAAAAGCACGTCAAAGGTGGAAAACTGCTAAGGATGCTGCTAAGAAACATGCAAGTGGACTGCAAACTCATTTTTCACAGAGATTTTCTTTTAAAAAATCTGCCAAGCATCCTGAGGAACTTAAAATATTGGATCAAACAAGATTTGAAGCAGATGAAGACTTGTATGCTCCTACACATGTAAGTGCATCATCTGCACCATCCAACGGAAAGCCAATGGAACCTGGCAATTTGATGCGGATGATGCATGAAATTCAAGATGACCCTGAAAATTATGAAGGATTTGATGTTAGTGCCCATGATAGAAAATCTAAAGGCCATAAGCCAAAGGGAAAACAACCTAATACTCATAGCCAGATTTTTAAGTATGCATATGCTCAAATTGAAAAAGAGAAAGCACTGCAACAAGAAAATAAAAATCTTACATTCTCAGGAGTAATTTCTATGGCTACCAATTCTGAAATTAGGAAGAGGCCCCTGATTGAGGTCTCTTTCAAAGACCTTACACTCACTTTGAAGGGGAAAGGCAAGCATCTTTTGAGGTGTGTTACTGGAAAAATTAAGCCTGGTCGCATCACTGCTGTCATGGGCCCTTCAGGTGCTGGAAAAACAACATTTATTTCTGCTCTGGCTGGAAAGGCAATAGGTTGCAAGATGACTGGTTTGATTCTTATAAATGGAAAGAATGAATCAATCCGCTCATATAGGAAAATAATTGGTTATGTGCCACAAGATGATATTGTGCATGGGAACTTGACTGTGGAAGAGAATCTATGGTTTAATGCTAAGTGCAGGTATGCCAGATTTAAACCCCTTTTACATTAGCAACATACATATTGACTCGTGTGCATAACACAAATTATCATCTTGTTTTCTTTCTGGTCCGTGTTACATTTAGTGTGGTGGATTGCCAAAAGCGGGTTGATATTGTCAAGGGGCTGTAATCACTTCACCCTTTGAACTAATGGAAAATACTTGTCAAAGACTGAATATTACCTAGCATGTGATGTCGTATGCTACCATATTTCAGTAACTCCTCCAATTCCTTGCTTTGGCAAGAGCAGACAGGAGCTACGTAATCATGCCTTTTTTTTTTTTTTAATAACTATTGTAGGATGTAAAAATGGCACCTTGTAATAGGTAGCTAGAGCAGTTAAATGAATTAGGGTCTGGCCTATTGCCTTTCTAAGATCTACATGTGCTGTTGTTAATATAATGACAACAACTTATAGGCTCCATTTACAGGTCCCAAATATTCTTTAGTGCTGATATGCGATGGATGCATGGTTAACATTCTCTAATGATATGCAAAATTTTTAGGAATATTATTTTGTTCTTATTTCACTTTCCAGGAACCTTTAGCTATAGAAACATGCTTTTTGATTAATTATAGCTCATGAATGATTGTTCCCTACACTTGTTTCCTCCTGGCAGAATGAAATCCATATCTATCAATCAAACCCATCAATTTATTGTGCCTGGTGAATAATAGAGATGAAACTTTCATCACTAAATTTCTTGCTGTTTTTGCATCATGTTTACTAAGTTGGTAAGCTCAGATGTTGAACTAAAATCCGGTTGCTCAGTTGCTCTATTAACACACCACCCACTTTACCTTTTAACCAAGGACTAAGAAGGTGGTGGTGGCAGGGCAATTCCCCCTCTCCCTACCATAGTCTGCTAAAACCACACTATTGCCTTCTTTCTGTATGTCACATATAAATACTATAACTTGGACATTCCTTTCACAGAAGACATCTAGAATGCTAGATCACTTAAGAGTGGGTTCCCTAAGCTATTCTATTTCTGTGCTTGTTCTTCTCACAAATAATAAAAAAAACCTTTAGTTATTATTTCTATTTGAATCAATTCGTCATGGATGTATATAATATCAAGGAATCAATTAGCGCTCTATTTCACTTGCATTTGAATTGGTTGGGTCCTCCTCCTCCCCCTCTGCCAGCCCCCATCACCTGTGTCCCCCAAAAATAGAGCCCTAGTTTTTGACCTGTGTCTTTCCCTGTCATGTTATGGCTGAAGGTGTTTCTTATATATGGCAACATCAAAGTTCACTTAAGAGTAATGGATGATTATTCTGAAGTCATTTGTTTGGAAAATACTCTCTCTCAATGTTCTTCTGTGCATACTTAAATTATATGTCTTGATCTTCTGGGTTCTTTTCCTGTCAGTTCTTTTGTATTGACTACTCGTATTCGCTGTGTCATAAACTCCTGCATGTGAAAGGCTTCCTTCTCATTTATCAAAACCGGATAAAGTTCTTGTTGTTGAAAGAGTTATTGAGTCTTTGGGGCTTCAGATGGTGCGTGATTCCTTGGTGGGAACTGTAGAGAAGCGAGGTATCTCAGGAGGCCAGAGGAAGCGTGTAAATGTTGGATTGGAAATGGTCATGGAACCTTCACTTTTGATCTTGGATGAACCCACATCTGGTTTGGACAGTGCATCCTCTCAGCTGCTTCTTAGAGCACTTCGACATGAAGCTCTTGAAGGAGTAAACATCTGCATGGTGCTTCATCAACCTAGGTAACAATTTTTTATCAGAAATTTACATTTTTCAATCTGGTCATTATGAATTTGCTTCAGTTGTATACTGCTGTATCCTTGCATATAATAAACATTTTAACTAATTCTGTGGAGTTATAAACTTGGCTAGAAAAGTAGTTTCTAAAATTCATTTAGATTCTAAGGCATGTAAATTTACTGTCTTTTTGGTCTAATAATTGCTGAAATTTCTGGTTCAGCTATGCTTTATTCCAAATGTTTGATGATCTAGTACTTTTGGCAAAAGGCGGCCTTACTGTCTACCATGGTTCTGCAAAGAAAGCAGAAGAATACTTTGCGGGCCTCGGGATCCATGTCCCAGAACGTGTTAACCCTCCAGACCACTTTATTGACATTTTAGAGGGTATAGTAACACCAAGTGCAAGCTCAGGTGTCAACTACAAAGAGCTTCCTGTCAGGTGGATGCTTCACAACGGGTACCCAGTACCCCCTGATCTGCAGCAAAGTTTTGCTCAGCTTGCTATGCCCTCAGCAGGTGTAGGCCCAGCAAATGGGACAAATCCTGTTCATGCTGGAATGGAGGAAAAATCTTTTGCTGGAGAGTTATGGCAAGATGTGAGGAGTAATGTGGAGTTGCAGCGGGATAGCATACTTCACAATTTCTTAAAGTTTAAGGACTTATCATGCCGGAGAACTCCAGGTGTACTCTGGCAATACAGATACTTTCTTGGGAGGTAAGGACTATCTAACTTTTGCCAAGATTGCGTGTAGCTTCAAACTTTATATAATGATTAATTCGGTAAAATATTCAATGATGAAAACCTCATTTATACAACACATATTCCATAGCTTTTGTCTGATTCATTGATTATAAGCTTTTTCAGGGCCAAAACAGATATGAAAAGCACAACAATAAAGTTTTAGGCATGCTTGACTCAAAAGCTTTGCTTTTGTCTGTTTGAGTTTGTTGAGATCCCAATGATTCTGCGTATAATTGCTCTGAATAGGTGATGGCCTTTGGGTTTTAAAATTTTAAAGACAATTTATGTCAAATTGTGAACTAAAAATTCATAACCTTCCTTCCTATAACTATTAATCTGAGTCTTTAGTGGCTTTTACTTGATAAATTTGCCCCAGGGGGTAAATGTTGTATGATCTTTTGAGTTAACTATCCAGTGGTGAATACAGTTCAATTTCTTCATGTTATTTTTTTTAATTTGAGAAATCTTCAGCTTAATTCCCATAAATATTTCAGGGTTGGGAAGCAGCGTATGAGGGAAGCTAAGATACAAGCGACAGATTATCTGATCTTACTGCTTGCTGGAGCCTGCTTAGGAACATTAGCTAAAACAAGCGACGAAGACTTTGGGGCAGTTGGTTATACTTATACCATAATTGCAGTCTGTAAGTTGGACAACTGTTACTTATGCTAGAAGGATTTCTTCAAATTTGCTCTTTTGATTTGTTCCATGAAAATTGCAGAAGTACTGGAGGAACTTCATTTTACTATTGCCTCCAGCAAAGTCTTTTTCTTTTTTAGAAAACATATATTCATTTGAAAATGAAGCATAAATTGCATACACAAGGCTAAAATACATTTGCAACAATTAATAATAATGTTAAGATGTGGAATCCATATGGTAAACTAATTGCCACATCAATAACTTTCTCACCATGGTTCTTGATGTTTTCAGCTCTTCTATGCAAAATAGCAGCTTTGAGATCATTTTCCCTGGATAAATTACAATATTGGAGAGAGAGTGCATCTGGCATGAGCAGCTTGGCTTACTTTTTGGCCAAAGACACAATTGACCACTTTAATACTGTGATCAAGCCTGTGGTTTATCTCTCTATGTTCTTTTTCTTCACAAATCCAAGATCTTCATTCGCTGAAAATTATATTGTCTTGCTGTGCCTGGTGTACTGTGTGACTGGTATAGCCTATGCATTGGCCATCTTCTTTCAACCTGGTCCAGCCCAGCTGGTGAGTAAGATTAGCACGTACTGAGAGTGGAAACGACATGTCATTTAACCAATTTCTTATTTTATATATCTTTTCCCTTTCGTTGACGTTACTGTTTCTTGTAGTGGTCGGTTCTTCTTCCAGTTGTTTTGACACTTGTCGCCACTCAGAAACAAGATGGTGAAGTTTTGAAAAAGATATCTAATTTGTGCTACCCAAAGTGGGCTTTGGAAGCTTTTGTGATAGCAAATGCTGAAAGGTATGGCAAATCACTCCTTTATCTATTCAAGACATCAAAGATAAATATGTAAATGTTGCTCCTTAGATTCACCATCTTGTTGTCATGATAATCTAAAAATATCTAATCGGATTAATATAGGCAAAGAGAAGCTTCCAGATCAAGAAACTTTAGGAACCTTTCATAGCTACTTAACCGAATCTAAACATAATGTATTCTCAATGCCCTAGTCATAGTAAATTACAGCAGAATTAGCCAAGTCAACCTGAACTGCAACTTGGACTGGTTATCGTAAGTATGGCAATGGATTAAGCGACAGTGCAAAACAGAAAATCTATTGCTCCTTCTATTAGGTTTGTTCCTTTAGGTCTTATAAATTGTCTATGCCAGAGGCTGACTGAAAGGTTTTGCCAACTCACTCTAGAACAAGGAAGGTTTCACTTCATTGAGAAGGTTCTCTGCAGAAATGATTTTGGGATATCTATGGGTCAGATCTTTCAGACTGAATTGAACAGAGTATATTATTTGATCAAATCTATGAAACTCTTAGATAAATTTATCTCAAACATTTGTAGGCAGGAAGGGCAATGAAATCTGAATCCTAATAATTAAGACCACTGGTGTGGGCTTTGCAGTGTTTATATATCTAAGAACCACAATGCCTGCGAAGATGCTGAAAGAAAGGCTTTTCTTTAATCTGTAAAAATATTTGAAACTGTTTGTGGTTATTCTTCTATTACTAGTCTGGGCCATAGAAATATTTAACAATTAGTGTGATACTCTTTAAAATTATGTCATTGGTGGCTCCAGACTTCAAGAAGTCAAATATGAGACCCAGAATTTTTGTGATGGCTTAGCTTTAGTAAGCTGTTTTTGGGCCAAAATGCTGAAGCTGGAAGAGTTTTATACGGCAAAATGCTCAAGCTGGAATGTTTTTGTGGGGCAAAACTTTGGCAGTTTTCAGGAGGAGAAAATAATAGTTGCATAGGTTGTGGACAAAGCTGCGAAGCCTTGATTCACTGTTGTCTCCCAAGTTTCTGAGAGAGGTTCTTTTGAATAGAGCACCACTGTAGTACTTTTGGGAGATGCAATTAACTAGATTTCTGACCACAGAAACCTAATGTGCAGTATCCTCCCATCAAATCATTTAGTATCCTTTGATCCCTTTGCAGCCACCAAATTCTGGTTAGAAAGAGCCTTTTAGTATGTATTAGTGTACATGTGAAATAGTTTGTCATTTCCCAGATCAGGCAGAGGCTCATTCAGAATCCGTGGTTGGGATGTAACAAAGAAACCTCTGAGCATGGCTTTTTTATTTATTTTTTATTTTTTACCGATTTTTCCTTTGAGCATAGGGTTGGCATCCACAATTTTTGGAAGTAATCATGGAAGCTTAGAAAACTATGGTTTTTCTGATGCACATTGTTAATCATCTTTTGAATAGAGCACCATCATAGTACTTTTCCCCCTCCTGCTAGTTTCCCTTTTTTTTTTCCTTAATGTTTCCTTGTGATTTGTTGGTTTTCTTTTGAATGAAAATCTCATTTACCAAACGAGTCATGTTTACATTTCAGGTACTATGGAGTGTGGTTAATTACTCGTTGCGGTGCTCTTTTGAAAAGTGGTTATAGTCTACATGAATGGACTCTTTGTATAGTCATCCTCATTCTTTCCGGTGTAGTCAGCCGTTTAATTGCATTTGTTGGTATGATTACTTTTCAGAAGAAGTGAACATCAGTTTCCAACCTGGCATTTGTTTGGCATTCTAATTCCATCTGGAGAAGTGGAATGCTTCAGCTCTGAAGGCTCATAACACCATCAAACCTCAGCAACAGGAAAATCATGAGAGTGATGATCTCAATCTGTCCGTAAATAGTGCTATGGCTTATGTTGTATATCTAGGAATTGATCAGTGTAACTTTATTACTTAGGTTATACTACCTATCTCTGATATTCATTTGTACATGAGGGAGTGGGTTTCCTTAGGCTTATTTGATAATTCATTTGCAGTCCTATTGCCATGTTTAGGAAAGAGTTCATATTCAGAATGTAGTGGTTGGGGAATCGTATTGATTGCATGTTAATAAAACATCAAACATTTTTGTATAGAATTGAGATGGGATTTCCAACATGGCGCAGTGTCAAGAGTTTGTGTATTCTTTACTATTTGAACTTGTCCTTCCTAGTGGTAAGCAATTTAGCATTTAGTTGAAAGCTGAAACTATACATTTTGCAGGTAACAATGTTCCTTGTCATGGTATATTTATTCTCTTCAGCAACTTGGTTTTCATGCTGTTTACGTCTTTCATGAGCCTAGTGATACTTGTAAACAGTATTCTGGTTTACCGGTGCTAGGCAAAGATTGCCAGAGAAAAAATAGTAGATTGGCTCTTGAAAGCCCCGCAAGCATGACTCTAGAACTGAGAATGGACACAATTTCTATGACTATAGAAGCAAGTAGCTGTAATGAGGAAATTCACAACAATAGCAGCAGCCATTGGATCATGCCTGGTTGGAAGTAGCCAACTTATTAGCAAGTTTTTTCCTAGTTAAGTCTGGTTTTTAATTGTGTAGAACCAGGTATACAGTTTTGTAGGCAGGCTAACTAAGCTACCAAGGATGGTATCCATATGCAACTATGAATAGAGGGTACAAAAAGTCTCAAACAGCCAGATAAATGGCCCATCATTCAAATTCAGACATCTTTTATCATCTAGAGTTTGTAAAAAAACTACTTTGCTACTTCTTTTTCTTAACTTTTGTATTCTATTATGAATTTTAATACACGTTAATATTAATATAATCAAAATTTTTATAATATTACATTTTGGGAAATAAAATATATAATGTCGAAAGTAGATTTTATATAATTTAACAAAAATCAAATTAATGTCAATATTTTTAACCCCTGAAATTAATATATTATAGCTCAACACACCTCACTTAAATAATTAATGATGTGATTAAATTAGGAATAAAAAAAATGTTATATGCATGAGTAATTCACTATCATCTTCAAAGACTTGACCATATAAAACTTCACCATGGATGAAGGCAGTTCCATAAACAAAGAGCAAAGGGGATTGGATCCTGAAATCAGAAAGGTATCCTGCTTTTGCATGGAATAATAATGAGTTGAATATCCATAAGAAATTGGTTATTGTTAGAAGGATGAAAATGATTCTCAAATAAAGCAGCTTCAAGAAGCATATATTATTTTTAAATTAAAGTTTATTGTCTTAATCTTTTTCATAATAATGATTTTGTCAAACACTTGATCTTTTTCTGGTGGCGGCGTGGGATAGCAGCAATGCATGACAACAGATTGGGCAGCTGAATCTTTCATTCTAATACAGCTTCAAAGTGTTGACAAAACCATTTTCATGGAAAGGAAATGGGAAATGAGTTATGAAATTAACAATAAAATGAAACTTAAAAAAGATAAAAAACATTTTTTCATAAAGATAAGAATGGGAGAATGAATTGAAGTTTTGGATGGTTCTGCAGCGTAACCCACACGTGTCTGCTGAAAAGACTATATTAACTTCAGGAGCAGGAAAACCAGCGTGTGCCTCATCGACAAAGACAACACTGCAAGCCAACAAAGAGTTCCGAATCAAAAACTGAACAGAAAGTCTGTTCATTTTCTTTATTTCCCATTAAAGATTTTCCCTTTTTGTCTCCGAACCACCGCCCCCACCACCACAAGCCACCAATCCCCACCAAAGAATCCTTGTAAAGAAACAAAATTTCCCTTGAAAACAAGAAAAATTTTCGTTGTTTTCCCTTTCTTTTTCTCTTCCTAATGTGTAGATCAAAGAAAAGCACAGAGGTAATCCAACCGAGATCTTCCAAAAGACCATCTTTTTCATCCTCATCTCAAACACCCAAAACCCCAAAATCCGTCTCTTCTTTATCAGACCCATCCAGCAGCACTTCCGCAGCCAACAATTTGGTTCTTTCTTCAAGCTACTTCTTAAACAACTCTTCCAGCTACTCGAGCTCAAGCCAAATCTCCGGAACTCTCTCTACTTTTAAAGCCTTTCTCCCTGAAAACCCCCACATCTATAACTTCTCAGACATTTGCTCGGCCACAGACAACTTCCTTGCCAAACGTTTTTCTTCTTCCTCTTCATCATCGTCATGGCTCTGTAATCTTCAAGGCAAACAAGTTGTCATTTTCCAAAGAAAATTGAGACGTGCTATTGAGTTAGATGACTTGGTTCACAACTTATCAGTCATTTGTAGGAGTCATCATAGTAGTTTAATCAAGCTTTTGGGTGTTTCTCTCTCAGGGAATTATATTTATCTTGTTTATGAATACGTACAAGGAGCTAACCTTGGAGATTGTTTAAGAAACGCCAAGAACCCAAGTTTTACTATTCTTTCTACTTGGATTTCTCGTATGCAAATTGCTGATGATATTGCTCATGGCTTGGATTATATTCACCATTGTTCAGGTCTTGAAACTAGCTTCACTCATAACCATATAAAGATCTCAAGTATTTTAGTAGCTGAAGATTCTTTAAGAGCCAAAATTTGTCAATTTGGCACTGCTGAGCTATGTGGGGAAGTGGCAAAAGAGGAGCGGTCAAAAAGTCTTAAGAGATCAAACAGTAAAGTTATGAAGATTGAAGGAACGAGAGGATACATGGCACCTGAGCTTCAGTCTAGTGGTTTGGTAACACAGAAATGTGATGTTTATGCATTTGGGGTCGTGGTTTTGGAGCTTTTGAGTGGACAGGAAGCCTTAAAGTTTTCGGTTGATGAAGGAAATGGAGGGTATAAGAGAGTGAGCGTTATAGATACTGCTAGGGAGGCGGCGGCCGGAGGGAGTGCAGGGGTGAGGAGATGGGTGGATAGGAGGTTTAAGGACTCCTTTCCAGTGGATGTGGCAGAGAAGATGGTGTTGTTGGCATTGGAATGTGTGGAGGAAGATCCAGGTAAAAGGCCTGATATGAATAAGGTTGCAGGGCAGGTTTCAAAGTCGTATTTGGAGTCTAAGAACTGGGCTGACAAGATTGTTTTGCCTACTGATATCTCAATCTCAATGGCTCCAAGGTAATTATACAAATTGATTGCGGCTTTTTTTTTTTGTGTGAGCAAATTCTTTGGGGTTGTCAATTTGATCAGTAATGAGAGTTAGTAGAGTTATTTGTTTTGTTCTTTTAGCTTTACAAATTCATGATTCTTCTTAACAACTAGAGGTACCTGTACATATTTGTACCTGTTGTGAATATATACAGAGAGGAGTTTTTTAGACTTAAGTTCATTTTGTGGGAGAGATTTTGGTATAGGATTTTGTTAAACTACGTTCATTCTTAATAATTGTTATGGAAACAAGATTTTCTGCTTCAATTAGTGCTGTCTGTTACTGAAAAATGGTACTAGTTTATTGACTGCTTCAGACAGTTTTTTGGAGTTGATATGTTGCTATTGTTTTTGAATCTTTGATCCAAAACTCTTTGTAGTTAGGATCTTCTCAACATAAGTTTTCTGCAATGATATGTTATCCTCAAGACTCACTCTGTGCTGAAGTTAATGGATGGATGGAGGTATTCAAGTGTAGACCTAGGAATTAATGGAACATGCCAATGTCAATGTTGTCATTAGTCTACTCGAGAGTTTTCCATTACCCCAGTTTGCAATAAGAACTTTCAGACGTGACTTTTGGTGAAAATGCTGTTGTCTGGTTCCCACCATTTATGCCTTACACGTGATGTGAGAGCAACCTGTGTTTTACACTGTAAGGGTCAAGAACCTAAGTCAGAAAAATTCTTTCTTAGAAGTTTAAACAAAGACATCTGAATTAATTTTAAAGAAGAATTTTTACATTCTAAACAGCTAGTTCAATCTATTCTCAACTGTCCAGTCACCAGTGAGAACATGGAAAAAGAATGAAATGGAATTGGAAGGTACATAGCATTTTGTAGTGATCAAAGTTGGTTTTTTCACTTCCCAACTCTCTACACAATTAGTTGAGCTGCTTTGATTGATTGGCGAGACGGTTAACTGCTCTATTCTTTATTTCTTTTTGCTTTATTTTAATGGCTAAGATCAATAGAAGGTGGAGATTCCAAAGACTTCAATGTAATGCTTCATTGGGACATCTGCTATTGTCATTACCATCTATCTTCTCTGCATGTATTATTTCTGTGCTTCTCTACTTAAAAATGTTGAAATGACAATTGCACAGAAACCCCAGGCCAAGACCTTAAAGCCACTTTGAATCCAAATCACTTGTTCAATTTGAATCCTTATCTTGGTAGTACAAGATTTTGTCTCCTGAATCATTCAGCAAGGATGGAATTCTGTGACCAATTCCAGCTCCATATGAAAATTTTGTTGACCTGACCTTTGTGCTATGTTGAAATCAAAGGGATCCATCATTTTACTACAGTAAGCATTGGATTTTCTCAGGCTGCGTTCAGCACTTCATCATGAAAAAGATAAATGAAAAGAAAATCTGAGAAAATCTTTCAATTAGTTTTAAGAAAATGCTGCAGACATGTGAGAAGATTGGGCACGTCTACAAAAAAGAAGCAAGCAAAACGGACACGTTTTGCCATTGGTCTACAAAGTCATGTTCAAGGGAAAACTTGATATAACTAAGTTTCTTTTGACTTAGACTAACACAAGTTTAAGGTTGGTGGCTGGAACATAGGTTAAAGACTGATTTAACATGTAGTATTTGTTCTTAATCCACTTCAAAGGGAAGATTCAGCACTTCCCCAACAACTATTTTGAATCTAAAGCTGTCATTTCCATAACCAAATGCAGCACAAGGCTCTGTTTCTTTATCAACTTGAGGCTCAATGGCTATAAGATACTTAAGATTTTCCTTTTTTAATTGAGAAATGATGGAATTTTGTTTCTAATTTCAGGTTTTACTACTTGGTCATGTTTGCCTTTCACTTCATCATTTGACTGCTACCCTTAATATTTTACTAATCTTTCTTTATTATACGCTAATGATTATAATTTTGTAAGAGTGTCAACTTTATTATTTAATTTTAGCAGTAATCAATTGAAAGTTAAGTTCAATTTTTTAATGATTTTTTCTTTCAACATGCTTTATACTCTTGTTAATAAATTATTAAATAGAATATCTTAATAAAAAAAAACTATCAAGTGCTAATATTTAGAACTCAAATGCATGTATTTAGGGGAACATTGTTTGCAATTTCCATTTTACTATTTGATTATATTGTCAATATATATACATATATATATATATGTGTGTGTGATTAAATCGACTTGATTTAATTGGTGTGTTTGTCTCGATTTAAGTTGTATTGAATTAGAATATTATCAATCAAGTAGCCCTTGTTTGCGTTAATCTTGAATGCATGACTTTTACGAGTATGACGCATCTTATCCGAACTCAAAATATTAAACAATTTATTTACTAAAATTTTATATATTGAAAAAAATATATGAATTAAACATTTTTTATACTCTCTTCTAACTTTTACTAAATACTTAAATGAAAATAAGAATAAAATAACATTTCCATGCAAAATCCATGAAATTATAAGATTAATTATAATCTTCAATAGTTTTATATTGAAATGTAATTAATGATTAGTTAATTATTAAAAAATAATTAAAATAGCAGAAAAATCTTAAATTTTTATTTTTTTTGGCTGACATTTTAGATTTAATAAGAAATGAAAAAATCAAAGTCTTTTTCTCCTTTATAAGACCTTTGAACTATAATCTTTACCAAGAAAAAAAATAAGAATTTGCTTCTAAAATATGACAACTTCATAATTTAAGACTTTTATATTCAAAAAAGAAAACAAAATCTTTTAGAGCAAGTAATTAGAAAAGAAAATAATTATATGGGTAGAAGACTTCTATATGTTTAAGTTTTAATTAAAATTTTAAATTAATTTATTAATTTTTACAATAAATATTTCATTTTAAAGATGCAAACACCGTTAACATAATTATAAAAAAACTAAAACACTCTCTTTTTTATTAATTTAAAAAACCATTATTATAATTTTTTTAAAAAATAAAAAAATAAATAGTACTGATCGGTGCTTCTCAGCTACCAGAGAGGGAGCATTGGTGCTCTCAAGGGAGCTCTTCAGTTGGGAATTTTTTTTAATTAATAAAAAATTTAATAAAATTATATAATAATAAGTTAAAAATTAATTAAAAGTAAAATTATTTTTTTATTTTTATTATGTCATTAAATTGACGAAACACTATTAGTTAACAGTTGGATTTAATTTTTTTTAAAATAAAGTGTATATTTTGAAAATTAATAGACTTTTCCTATAATTTTAATTAAAATTTAAAATGTAAAGGTGTTTTACCTAAGTATAAATATATAAAATAAAAGATAAAAGGGAATTACCTATATATCCCGAATCCTAACTCAGCCCCTCAAACCGGTTCACTTCATGTCGGCCGAAGATGTCTCAGTTTCGGCGAGTTCTCTCACTTCTAGCTCGTAATCTGCCTCAAACCTCTCTTTTCAAAGGTAAGTTCGTTTTCTTCTCTTTCCTCCCTCTACCTTTGTTTTCTATTATTTGGGTTTTCTTTATATGAGCTGAAGCTGTGATATGGGAGCTGTGGAACTTTACAAAAGTGGGGTTTCTTCGGCTTTGTTTGAGCTTTTTCAATCGATAGAAAGATTGGGTTTTTGTTTTTCGAAGAAATAATTGTTGGGTTTTTGCTATCTTTCATTTTTCAGCATGTTTGAAAATCTTGTACTTTTTTTGTGCTTTGGATTTATCTTGGTTCTGTGTTTTTATTACTGTATGATGAGAGCAGCTAGAAGTTTTATTTTTGCTATATGATATTTTCAATGGAAAGTGAATGCTTGTGAAAATTTGTTGTATTCTAAGGAGAGGGAAGAATATATTACTAACATTCTTTTGTAATTGTTTAGTGTATTAGCTGTGGGCATCATGTCTTGTAGTGTGATAAGATAGCTGGGTGGAGAAATTGAAGGTTTGAGTAGTTTAATGCTGTGAAATTATGAATTTGGGCATAATTCTAATGTATAAAAGTTAAGCTTATGAAAAATTGAAATTTACAACAAATGTGAAATTGCAAATTGGTCTTTCAAGTTTTGCCAGGGACTTCCATGCTTAAATCAAGAGTTCAGTACTTAGGCGATAGCTGGCATTTTGTGAAACAATGGGGGATCTCAAGGTCTAAGTCTTCTATGTTGGATTTATTGTGGTGCTTGTGGACTTTGTTTTGAGATTTAGTAGTTATTTTAGTGAAATGGACTAATGTTTACATCAGAGGGATATTTTTCTGGTTAAATTGAAGGGTTGGCTTTTCTTAAGTTTCGTTTGACCAATGCAAACCAACAGGGGAAATGAGTTTATTATAAAATAGTGGCTAACAAAGGGGTGATGGGGATGTTCATTGCGTGTTTAATGACTTCTGCAATAGACCTAGACTCGAATGGATAGAATTGTACTACTGCTGTTGACACCGGTGCTACTTACTGACAGTGCTGAGATGTTAGGTCTTTGCTTTGTTTTGTGATTCGATATGCCAAGCAAGTTTGGCATATTGGTTCTAAAAAAGGCCTTAGTTAATTAAAACTCCAAGTGATTGGAATTCTAAGAAATAACTAAATTAAGAAATTTGGCGAAATGATTGGTGATTTGATCACAAAAAACTTTGTAATAATAGTTACACATGCTTTCATGAAGATATTAATGGAATTCAGTTTGCCTTTCTAACAATGGAAGTTAACTTTTTGCCGGCAGAACGCCCTTCACAAGTCCTACCTCCTGCAAGTGCATTCTTCGGCAGTAGACATAACTTTTATAGAAGATGGCTCCAGATTCAAGCAAATCCAGATGGCCAGTCTAATGAGGATACAGAAAACCATGAAGCTGACCATTTAAAGTCTGCTTCTGACTTGGCTAATGTTCCTTCCGAGGCAAACCATTCCGCTGTGAAGCATACTGCTGTTTCCAACTTGAAAACATCCTCAAGACATGATCTTGCCATGATATTTACATGCAGAGTTTGTGAAACAAGATCAGTTAAGACAGTTTGCCGCGAATCATATGAGAAAGGAGTGGTGGTGGCAAGATGTAGCGGGTGTAATAATTTACATCTGATTGCAGATCATCTTGGGTGGTTTGGTGAACCAGGAAGCATCGAGGATTTCCTAGCTGCTCGTGGCGAGGAAGTTAAAAAAGGCTCAGTTGACTCCCTGAATCTAACTCTTGAAGATTTAGCTGGAAAGGGCGCCCTGAAAGGGTAAACATGATATGTATTTGCGATGAGAGTTCTTGATGTGAACTTTTTGAAGTTTTTCTTAATGTTAATCTCCTCCCAAATACTATGTTTTAGATAAAACTAAAATTTATAGGCAAAACCTATGTGTTCTTCCCCATCATTCTCCAATGGAGAAGTTGTTCAGCAGCATAGATTGTCTATCTAATTAAGGGAAAATGTTTTCAACAGAATGAAATGCTTTGGCCTCCAACAGGATTATAAGTTTATGCTTAATTATGGATTATGGAGATGGTAGGATGCTAATAAGGATAAAGAAAATGATGACTAAATAATCATAGGGAAATATACAAAAACACCTTTAAATTTGGTTGAAAGTACACTTACTATTAATTTAAATAAAAGAATACCCTCTATTAATTGTTTATTTCTCTTCTCTTGTTTTCTCCTATACAATTTTTTTACTATAAAATCATGAGATTTAATTAGTTTAAAAATCACCTTTAATTACTATGTAAATAAAAATTAATTAATTTATATTCTAATTCAATGACATATTAAATTTATTAAACTTATCTTTAATTCAATTATATATTAGCTTTAAGATGAATGTATTATATTATTTTTAGTTAAAATAAAGTAATTACCATTAATTTGAAAGGAAGGTTTTTTTTATAAAGAAATGGATTAAAAACAAAAAAAAAGAAATGAAAATGGAAGACAAAAGGAGATAAAAAGAAACGAAATAAAATGAAAATTTTTTTAGCATTCAGAGTAAACAAAATGAATGAATTTATTTCACTGTTAATTATTACTATTTTTTTAAGATTTAAATTTCCATATTCCAATTCAATTTATTCAAACCCGAAAAAGGGTGTGGGTAAACGTGTACGTGAAATGGGTCACGTGTTGATTATAGTTCTATCCAAGTTTTCTCTGTGTCAAAACAAAAAACCTCTGCTCATTACCTTATAAGAACAGCTAGACGAAAGAGAAAGCCGAGGAAAAAAAATGGCAAAAGCTGCAGCTTGTCATGCTTCTTTTACTTCATTTTCTTCTTCTTTTCATAAATTTTTGACTCCAAGAAAACCCATAGTAGCAGTTGGTTTTTTGCTTTCCTTTTCACCGAGAGTTCACACTCTATCTTCAACTTTTCCTTCCCTTGCCATCAGACGAAAACGACCCAACAACTCTTTTCAAGGTGATTCCTTTATACTTTCTACTTCCTTTCAAGATTGTATCTTTCTTGGGTTATACTTTCTTTTTGTTATTTGTTAGGACAAGAATTGATATTCTCAATGTGTTTTCTTTTTGAAGTTTTTTTATGAATTGATTCATTTTTTGTGCTCATTGTAATGGATGTTTAATTGGGTAGCTTTACTTTAGAAGTAGTGAGATTGTTAAGTGGTTTAAATTTATAAATTGTTGAAGATGCAAGCGAAAATAAGAGTCAACTTTGTTAAAATAGAAATGAAAAGTTTATTTTTTCTTACTATTTGCTTGTTTTTTTAAAATAAAATTTTACTCTCTTGTAGAATCTAACTTCAAAATGAGAATTGTATCATTTTTTGTGCTTGTTATAGTTGATGCTCCATTGTGTAGTTTAATTCTGAAGTAGTGTAATTGTTATTTAGATGTAAACTTTATAATTTGTTGGAGTGCAAGTAGCAATGAAAGTGAAAAGTGTGTTAAGAAAAAAAGAAAAGGAAAGAAAAGATAACTATAGAGAGGAAGGGGATGAAGATTGAGAATATTAAATGATATTTTTAATGGATGAAATGAGAAAGTTACTGGAAATTGAAGATGATAATAGGAATTGGTCTTTCTTTTTTTTTTCCAGCTTGTTTGAGGCCAAAAGTTGTAGTCAATGAGCAATGGCGATAGAAAGTGAAAATTGATTCATGCTGGAATAATTTTAGGAAGGAAATTCCATATTTAATAGGCTTTTCTTTTTTGCAATTTTTTAGGAGGCAATAAGATGTGATAATTGAAGTTTATTTCATGACAAATGCTTAGTGTTTTAGTGAATAGTGTTCAACAGGGGTGTAGTAGTTTATGCCATTGTGCCATTTTCCTCAGACCAAAGCAAAGCATACTGGAGCAAGAATGAGATTTCACTGTTATAAAGATGAAAGCAGGGGGGAAGAAAGTATTTGAAATGATATTTTCGTGGTTGAAATGAGGAGGTTTCTGGAAATGGGAAAATGGTGATAAGATTTTGTTTCTTTTCTGCTTGTTTGAGAACCAATGCTGTACTCAGAGAGATATTACAGGATAAAGTAGAAGTTGTGTCTTTTTGGAATCACTCTAGTGAATGAACCCGGAATTCATTAAGCTTTTCTTTTCGTCACTTTAACGTAGCAGAATGATTGTGATAATTGAAATTTGTGTTATGCCATGGTGCTTAGTATTTTAGAAAATTGTGTTCAATGGGGAAAGGGTATTTCATTCCATTTGTGTATTTTCCTTGGATAAAATCCTAGCATATTGGAGCTGAATTTTTAATCTGTATGTTTGTGTGGCAGTAAGATCTGTGGCTGCTCCTGCAGAAGATGTTGCAGGGTTTGAAGACATGGTTTCTGGGACCCAACGTAAGTATTATATGCTAGGTGGCAAGGGGGGTGTAGGAAAGACAAGTTGTGCTGCTTCACTGGCAGTTAAATTTGCAAATAATGGACACCACACTTTGGTGGTTTCAACTGATCCAGCACATTCCTTGAGTGATTCTTTTGATCAGGTTTAAATCCATTCTATAGTTTTGTTTTCTAATGTTGTTCTTCCTGCATTTATCTTCATATGGGCTCAGTCTATATGTTCATTTTTCATCTAGGATTTGACTGGAGGAACACTAGTACCAGTTGAAGGACCTGACTTTACCTTGTTTGCTCTTGAGGTATGTGGAATAAATTTTCTTACTAAGTTCTCCTTAATTTTTCTTTTGATGATTCTTATCTGTTTGTCTCATGTAGTCCTGGACATCATACATTATGTAAGAAATAACTATCTGCTAGTTATTGTTTTTATGGTATTGTTGCCCTGTATCTCAGTAAGTTAAATTTATAGCTCTAAAACAGATAAACCCAGAGAAGGCTAGGGAAGAATTTCGAGATGCAACTAAGAACAATGGTGGAACCGGGGTCAAAGATTTCATGGATGGCATGGGCCTTGGGATGCTTGCAGAACAGGTGAAGCTTTATATATACGTCTGAGCATTGCAACTTCAGATACCAAATAGCTTTTTGATCAAATTTGCACTATGTTATGTCTTGGATGGCCTCACTGACTGCATTTTGGCCATTAATCTTTGTATTAAGTAAAGTTTCTTCCAAATGACCCCATACCTTTTATTTTGTTGGAGCTGCATGCATTGTGTGTTTCATGCCCCTCTCAATCTTTCCTTCAGTGAGGACTTTAGTGATTTGGCAAATATGCAAAAAAGCATGCAAACCTGCATGTGTGCACACTCATGTGCTCATGCATGTGCAAACACTCAAAACCACAGCAACATGGCAAACTTAAGATGCTAAGCCCTGGAGAGATGAGAAAATTTTTGCCGTGTGAATTTTGTTATTGTATCTGGATGCCAATCCTCTCTCATTCTCTCAATTTTGCCATATGTGAATTTTGTCATTGTATCTGGATGCCAATCTTCTCTCTTTCTCTCATACCCTCATTTCCCCCATCCTGTCTCTTTTATTCATTCGAAATTTCCTAATTTCTAAAATCATGATTTCTGCTTCTGATGCTTCTTTTGACTTATGAAGTTAGGAGAGCTGAAACTGGGGGAACTACTTGACACGCCACCTCCTGGTTTAGATGAAGCTATCGCAATTTCAAAGGTAAGCATTATGTGCTCCGTTTATTTTCCTCGTTTTATTACATTTTTGGGCATCATATTGACTACAGAAAGCTCTTGCTAGGTGATGCAATTTCTTGAATCTCCACAATATAGCATGTTTACTCGAATAGTGTTTGACACTGCACCAACGGTGAGTGAGAATTTCTTCTTTCTATGTTATGGCACTTCATATTTGAAATCAACCCAGTGAACTCTATTTGATGGGAGGCTTTTTTCCAGGGACACACACTGCGACTTTTGTCATTGCCAGATTTCTTGGATGCATCAATAGGCAAGATATTGAAGGTTGGCGTGCCAACTTGAATAATTAAAGCCTGTAGATGATGTGCTCTCTCTTTCTGATTCAATTGTCCTGCGCTTTCTTTTAACTCATATGGTCATCATGTTGTGAGGATGAATTATTAAGTGACAAAAGATTTAAACAATATTTTCTAGTATACCATACTTATTTGATGGTTATATTACTGGAAATCACTCAATGCGTGAATTAAATATTAAAGCCAGTAAGGAAAAATGATAGACAAGTGACATCTCTGTAACAAGCTGATTATGATGTTAAGAACGAGGCAGAATTTAAAAAAATTACAAATCTGAATCGTAAAAGATGAGGTTATCATATTATGTTGCTTAAATGTTATTTTATTAGACATGCTTTTCAATTTGGATGGTCAGATGATGTTTCATGTGGCCATGACTTAACATACAGATTATTTGTCTGACAAATTTTACATATAAAGCTTTCAATTCCTCAAGAATGATGAGGTTGAGTTGGTTGACAATATAAGCAAAATTTTCTCCTTGTCTAACATGGTTTTACATACTGATGCTTTGTAAGTTAAGTTAGTAGCTCACCAAATTGTGCATTTTTAAGAATCTAGAACTTACTCTGTATCAATTTGATATTATTTTTACTTATGTGGTGCTGGAGGAAGTGTCTTTTTGCTACTGATTTCTTTTCTTTCACTTTTGTCTCATTATACAGCTTAGACAGAAGATAGCTTCAGCCACCTCAGCCATCAAATCTGTTTTTGGGCAAGAAGTAACCCGTCAAAATGCTGTAAGTCTGATATAGTTGAGAGTTGGCATCTTGTTTATTATTTTTAAAATTATTTTATTTTTTAATACTTTTTATTCTTGTATTATTGTGCAGGCTGACAAGTTGGAGCGTCTGAGGGAGAGGATGGTAAAAGTGAGAGACCTTTTCCGTGACTCAGATTCAACAGAGTTTGTCATAGTGACAATTCCCACGGTAGTGACCCTTAGAATTGTATTTCAGTGCTCAACTTCAGTATTGAACTGTTTAGCATTGCTTACATGGATTTTTCCTTCCGTTACATATAAGTTGTGAAGATAGGACTACCAAGTAAATGTTTATTGCTTCTAACTAATCGCTCATATTTTACGTCCTTACCCTAGGTGATGGCAGTTAATGAGTCATCTAGACTACGTGCCTCCTTGGAGAAGGAAAATGTTCCTGTCAGGCGACTTATTGTTAATCAGATTCTTCCTCCATCTGCCTCTGACTGCAAGTTTTGTGCAGTGAAAAGAAAGGTATTAATCTGTTGCTCTCATAGAGGTTTTAAGCCCTCAATAATATTATGACAAATGGTGATCGAGTTTTATAACATGTTGAACGGTAGAATATATTAACTGAAAGATGGGACATCAGTATCTTCATCTTTCTTTCCAACTTACTCTTCCCCTTACTCATCGTTAATTAAATATTTCAGGATCAGATGCGTGCCCTTGATATGATTCGAAATGATCCAGAGCTATCCAGCTTGAAGTTAATCCAAGCA
>NW_018397268.1:3315867-3316038 GCF_002168275.2 Theobroma umbraticum | reverse complement strand
TATAATCATCAAATAAGTGTGTGATACTAGAAAGTGTTCTTTAAATTTTTGTTACTTAATAATTCATCCTCACAACATGATCGCCATATGAGTTAAAAAAAAAGCACAGAAAAATTAAACCAGAAAGAGAGAGCACATCATCTACAGGCTTTAATTATTCAAGTTGGCATG
>NW_018397268.1:3315403-3315857 GCF_002168275.2 Theobroma umbraticum | reverse complement strand
ATATCTTGCCTATTGATGCATCCAAGAAGTCGGGCAATGACAAAAGTTGCAGTGTGTGTCCCTGAAAAAGCCTCCCATCAATTGGAGTTCATTGGGTTGATTTCAAATATGAAGTGCCATAACATAAAAGAAGAAATTCCAACTCACCGATGGGCCAGCATTAAAGACTATTCGAGTAAACATACTATATTGTGGTGATTCAAGAATTTGCATCACCTAGCAAGAGCTTTCTGCAGTCAATATGAAGCCCAAAAATGCAATAAAACAAGGAACATAAGCAGAGCACATAATGCTTACCTCTGAAATTACAATAGCTTCATCTAAACCAGGAGGTGGTGTGTCAAGTAGTTCTCCCAGCTTCAGCTGTCCTAACTTCACAAGTCAAAAGAAGCATCCGAAGAAGAAATTATAATTTCAGAAAATAGGAAATTTCAAAAGAATGAAAGAGGTAGAC
>NW_018397268.1:3315079-3315393 GCF_002168275.2 Theobroma umbraticum | reverse complement strand
AAAGGGGGGTATGAGAGAAAAAGAGAAGATTGGCATCCAGATACAATGATGAAATTCACGTGGCAACAATTTTAAAGAAACTTTGCTAAATACAAAGATTAATGGCCAAAACGCAGCCTGTGAGGCCATCCAAGACATAACATAGTGCAAATTTGATCGAAAAACTATCTGTTATCTGAAATTGCAATGCTCAGACATATATATAAAGCTTGACCTGTTCTGCAAGCGTCCCAAGGCCCATGCCATCCGTGAAATCTTTGACCCCAGTTTCACCATTGTTCTTAGTGGCATGGCGAAATTTTTCCCTAACCTTC
>NW_018397268.1:3314363-3315007 GCF_002168275.2 Theobroma umbraticum | reverse complement strand
AACTAGCAGATAGTTATTTCTTACATAAGATAAGACCTCAAGGACTACATGAGACAAACAGACAAGTGTCGTCAAAAGAAAAATGGAGAACTTGGTCAGAAGATTTATTACCTCAAGGGCAAACAAGGGAAAGTCCGGTCCTTCGACTGGTACTAGTGTTCCCCCAGTCAAATCCTAGATGAAAAATGAACACATAGACTGAGACGATACAAAGATAAATGCAGGAAGAACACCATTAAAAAACAAAATGATGGAATGGATTTAAACCTGCGCAAAAGAATCACTCAAGGAATGTGCTGGATCAGTTGAAACCACCAGAGTGTGGTGTCCATTTTTTGCCAATTTAACTGCCAGCGAGGCAGCGCAATTTCCTACACCTCCCTTGCCACTTAGCATATAATACTTGCGTTGGGTCCCAGAAACCATGTCTTCAAACCCTGCAACATCTTCTGCAGGAGCAGCCACAGATCTCACTACCACTCAAATATACAGATAAAAAATTCAGCTCCAATAGGCTTTGATTTGGTCTGAGGTAATTGGCACAATGACATAAAAAACTATTCCCCCGTTGAACACTAAGCATTTTTCATGAAATAAACTTCAATTATCACATCTTATTGCCTCCTAAAAAAATGCAGAAAAGA
>NW_018397268.1:3314194-3314353 GCF_002168275.2 Theobroma umbraticum | reverse complement strand
AAATATGGAATTGCCTTCCCTAAAATTATTCCAGCATGAATAGATTTTCGCTTTCTGTTGCCATGGCTCAATGACTACAACTTTTGGCCTCCAACAAGCAGGAACAAAAAAAAAAAAAAAGAAAGACAAATTCCTATCACCATCTTCAATTTCCAGTAA
>NW_018397268.1:3313980-3314094 GCF_002168275.2 Theobroma umbraticum | reverse complement strand
ATTTTAAAAAAACCGTCTCTTTTGTTTACTATAAATAAACCTCTTCAGTCTTCATCCTCTTTCCCAAAAACAAGAAAATCTCATTCTAACTCCAACCCTAGCAATGATGTTCCC
>NW_018397268.1:3313845-3313970 GCF_002168275.2 Theobroma umbraticum | reverse complement strand
GTGGTGTTCAATCCTTCTGATCGGGAGATAGTTTCCCATTTTCTGCCTAAGTTGATGACTGGTGAAGGGATGGGCGAACTTAGCTACCTCATTGAATCTTGTGATATATATTGCATCAGGCCAGC
>NW_018397268.1:3313240-3313422 GCF_002168275.2 Theobroma umbraticum | reverse complement strand
TTTCAATGGAAAATTACCTTTGCCGAATGATGGAATTTTACCCAACAACTCTTTTCAAGGTGATTCGTTTATACTTTCTGCTTGCTTTCAAGATTGTATCTTTCTTGGGTTTTACTTGCTTTTTCTTATCTGTTAGGAAAAGAATTGATGCTTTCAGTGTGTTTTCTTTGTGAAGTTTTTTT
>NW_018397268.1:3312936-3313059 GCF_002168275.2 Theobroma umbraticum | reverse complement strand
TTTTTTTTTTTTTTAAATTGACATTCTTGTAGACTCTAACGTCAAATTGAGAATTGTATCATTTTTGTGCTTATTGTAGTTGACGCCCAGCTGTGAAATTGTTGTGTAGATGCAAAGTTTATA
>NW_018397268.1:3312830-3312926 GCF_002168275.2 Theobroma umbraticum | reverse complement strand
GTGCAAGCAGTAATGAAAGTGAAAAGTTTGTTAAGAAAAAAAGCAAAGGAAAGAGAAGATAACTATAGAGAGGAAGGGGAAGAAGAAGGAGAATAT
>NW_018397268.1:3312626-3312730 GCF_002168275.2 Theobroma umbraticum | reverse complement strand
GATGATGATAACTAGAAAGGGAAAACTCCCTGCCACCTTAAAAAAAACACCTGCCGCAGAAAACGTGTTGATTATAGTTCTATCCAAAGTTTTCTCTGCGTCTA
>NW_018397268.1:3311246-3312134 GCF_002168275.2 Theobroma umbraticum | reverse complement strand
TGAGTTAAATACTTGAATGCCTTTAATTATTCATTATTAGTTAAATATTTCAACATCACATGCGTGCCCTTGATATGATTGGTAATGATCCACAACTATCCAGTTTGAAGTTAATCCAGGCACCCCTAGTGGTCATGGAAATTAGGGGTGTTGCAGCAATTAAATATGTGGGGGACATAGTATATGGAAATAAGCAACCACTAGGTAATCTTCTCTTTGACTTTCTACGGAGTTCGGCCAAATAATTAAAAAACAAAATACCATGGCATTCCTCTTCTAACCAAGTTATACTTATGAAAACTAAAGCTATTTATGTAACCTTGATGTTTGGTTTATATCAAAAAGCCCAAAAAAGGAAATTTGATACTTGGAGGCTTCCATCAATGAGATGCAAGTTATACTTCCCAAAACTCTAATTTCTTCCCACCATCACTTAATTATCATGATGTCCAGGCTCTTGGGTAATCTGATATGTATCTATACTTGTCACATGTAACTCGGTAGTTTCTTCATAATATTGGATCAGGAATTTTTCGACAACATGAAGATGATAGTTCATAAGCAGAATATCTTGCAATCCTACTAATCCAGCATCAGAGAAGCAAGAGATTTTGATATCAAACTGCCAGAAGCATGAAATAGGATGATGGAAGACCCTCCAGCCTTGCACTCTATAGAGCCAAAACTTATATACTTCTTTCTTCCTTACCCTTGTCAACATGGCTTTATATTTTGTAACTTGGATATATATACACACACACACAATAAGATAGCATAAAGCTATCATAATATTGCTGATTACTGATTCCTGACTTGTAATGTCTATAGCTGGCATATGAAAGACTTTGCCATACATTTTAAATTCAGAAAGAAAATACCATGAAAGTG
>NW_018397268.1:3311009-3311146 GCF_002168275.2 Theobroma umbraticum | reverse complement strand
TATTGAGTCAAGAGACATAATATCCCAAAAGATCAATCTCTTCAAATGATTTTTGAGAAATATTTTTTATTTTTAATTAATAAACTAGTAAAAAAATATAAATTTTATTTAAAAATCTATATTATTAAGGAATATGT
>NW_018397268.1:3309285-3310440 GCF_002168275.2 Theobroma umbraticum | reverse complement strand
ACTAATTCAAATGAAATTCATCTACATAGTGTAGGGCAGGAGGGTCTTCCATCATCCTATTTCATGCTACTGGCAATTTGATATCAAAATCTCTAGCTTTTCTGATGCTAGATTAGTAGGATTGCAAGATATTCTACTCATGAACTATCATTTTCATGTTATCGGAAATTTCTTGATCCAGTATTAAGAGGAAGCTGCCAAGTTACATGTGACAGGCATAGATACATATCAGATTGCGCAAGAGTGATACTCAGGACATTATGATAACTAAGTGTCATGCCATAGAAAGAAGAAATTCTCACTCACCGTTGGTGTAGTGTCAAAAACTATTTGAGTAAACATACTATATTATGGTGATTCAAGAAATTGCATCACCTAGCAAGAGCTTTCTGCAATCAATATGAAGCCCAAAAATGCAATAAAACGAGGAAAATAAGTAGAACACATAATGCTTACCTTTGAAATTGCGATAGCTTCATCTAAATCAGGACGTGGCATGTCAAGTGGTACTCCCAGTTTCCGCCCTTGTAACTTCATAAGTCAAAAGGAGCATCAGAATAAAAAATCATGATTCTAGATATTAGGAAATTTCGAATGAATAAAAGAGGGGTATCTGAAGTTGCAATAATGCTCAGACGTATATATAGAGGTTCTCCTGTTCTGCAAGCAACGCGAAGGCCATGCCATCCATGAAATCTTTGACCACAGTTCTACTATTGTTCTTAGTTGCATTTCGAAATTCTTCCTTAACCTTCTCTGAGTTTATCTTATCTAGAATTATAAATTTAACCTACTTAGATACAGGCTAGTAATACCACAAAGCCAATAACTAGCATATATACTTATTGAGGCAAAAGACATAATATACTAAACGATCAATCTCTTCAAATGATTTATGAAAAATATTTTTTATTTTTTAATTAATAAACTAATATAAAAAATACATATTTTATTTAAAAATCTATATTATTAAGGAATATGTTAAAAGTTTAAATTAAAAAATAAGTCATCTTTAGAATTTACATCTTGAAATTTTAGATTCTATTATGATGGCCCCCCAAAGTTTTTGGAATTTTTTATATATTATATATTTTTAAAAAATTTTAAAAATATTTTTTTATTAAATAATTAATATAATTAAAAAATAATAAAATA
>NW_018397268.1:3309031-3309185 GCF_002168275.2 Theobroma umbraticum | reverse complement strand
CATTTCGAATCATATCAAGAGCACGCATCTGATCCTGAAATATTTAATTAACAAAGAGTAATTAAGGGGAAGACTAAGTTGGAAAGAAAGATGAAGATAATAATGTTCCATCTTTCTGTTAATATATTCCACCATTCAACATGTTATAAAACAT
>NW_018397268.1:3308648-3308802 GCF_002168275.2 Theobroma umbraticum | reverse complement strand
TGATCTACAATAAGTCGCCCGGCAGGAACATTTTCCTTCTCGAAGGAGGCACGTTGTCTTATTTAATTAGTATTTTATATCAAATTTACAAGAAATTACGAATTAACATATACAAATACAATAATTTTGAACTTTCTTATTTAATTATGACAAC
>NW_018397268.1:3308267-3308416 GCF_002168275.2 Theobroma umbraticum | reverse complement strand
GTTATATTTTTTGTTGGTAACAGAAAATTCCATTAATATACTCACTGATGGAATTTTTGGTCGACAATTCTATTTGTAAAACTATTTATTTATTTACGAGAAGAGTCGTTGGTAATATACTGCATTGTCGGTAAATTCAGTAAGTAAAA
>NW_018397268.1:3307830-3307964 GCF_002168275.2 Theobroma umbraticum | reverse complement strand
TTCTGCACCATATAACTATCAAAAGCAACAAATATCTATTTGTCGAAACTTTGTAAATTCATTATGATTCATAAATGAGTTTCTACAAGCAAATATCTAAGAAATTTGCCAACAAATTACCCACAAATGAGTTT
>NW_018397268.1:3307600-3307730 GCF_002168275.2 Theobroma umbraticum | reverse complement strand
GGTTTAATAAGCTTTTTGGAAATCTGCTTCTTGGAAACAAAGAATGTCCATCATTGGCTTTGATGCAAGAAGCCGCTTTCAGTGGAAATTTACCTTTACCCGATGATGGACAGTGCGATCCTTTGATAGA
>NW_018397268.1:3306918-3307072 GCF_002168275.2 Theobroma umbraticum | reverse complement strand
GAAATTGGCAAGTTCGATGTGCTTTTCACTGATAAGGATATAGACGACATACATACATGGTTGGCTTTCGATCATCTGCCATCTACGGAGCTACCTGCCAATTTGAAGTAGTCTTTTAATTTTTGCCTTCTATATCTAGGTGGTTTTTCTTTTT
>NW_018397268.1:3306609-3306724 GCF_002168275.2 Theobroma umbraticum | reverse complement strand
AATAAGATGTTATGCTTTTCCAAATTGATTGTAAATATGAATGGATTTGATCCTTAAGTAATTAATTCCTGTTTAATCAAAACATGATAAAAAAAAAATCCTGATTTTGCTGGTT
>NW_018397268.1:3306371-3306509 GCF_002168275.2 Theobroma umbraticum | reverse complement strand
AAATTAGCAACTTGGATGAGCTTGTCATTGATAAGAGCGTAGATGAATTATTGCATGAATATGAGGCATTAATCGACCGTGACTATTTGAAGGAAGTGGATCAACTACATGGGATTAGCAACAACAATGAAAGTAGCA
>NW_018397268.1:3306255-3306361 GCF_002168275.2 Theobroma umbraticum | reverse complement strand
ACCTGTCACTGTCACTGGTAAGAATGCAGATGGGATATTGGGTGGATACGAGCAATTAAATGACGATGACTCTTTGAAGAAACTGAATCAGCTATCAGGCAATAGC
>NW_018397268.1:3305565-3305731 GCF_002168275.2 Theobroma umbraticum | reverse complement strand
GTTTTCCATATGTCGTGATTCTCTTCCCTTTGAATGCTGCTGCACTTTCAAATGCTTGTGCTCTGTCAGTGCTGTTTCGTGGATGATGCTGATCTATTACTACCTATGACTTTCTATTTGTCTTTGGAATCTTGGCGCTAAGCAGAAATCACACTCATGGCATTGT
>NW_018397268.1:3305195-3305555 GCF_002168275.2 Theobroma umbraticum | reverse complement strand
TCCATTGTAAGGGATATTTGTTTCTTGGGGATGTTTTACATTGTTAAACTCGTGTTTGGGCAGGGGTGCTCTCCATGTCTCAGTGCTTGTATCACTCTAGTTTAATTAATGACTGGTAAATTATTTTACAGTAGTTGAATTTGAATATGGAGTCAAGATAATTAATTTTCTGTATTTCATTTATCAGTGAACATTCCATGCGTGATCACATGCATGATAGTTTAATTTTGGCTTGCTCATAGACATGTCCGTTTTTAGTTACTTTATATATTTCTCAAACTCTATTTTTGAAGCAGATAAATAGAGTGCGAGCCATGACAATAAGATAAACTTGTATTTTGACATTGGTTCTTAGACCAG
>NW_018397268.1:3304970-3305095 GCF_002168275.2 Theobroma umbraticum | reverse complement strand
ATGAAAGACTTTGCCATACATTTTAAATTCAGAAAGAAAATACCATGAAAGTGTTTCTCGGCCTGATGATTCTACCATCTATGTGAACAATAGCTATGTCCAAGCTATAAATGGCCAAATTTTTT
>NW_018397268.1:3304841-3304960 GCF_002168275.2 Theobroma umbraticum | reverse complement strand
AAGAAAATATCATAGCATTCCTCTTTATAGGTTAGAACTTTTAAATTTGCAATCAAGTTTATTTTGGTGGAGTAGCTATCCTTTTTACTACTCACTGGATTTAAAGAAAATTAAATATC
>NW_018397268.1:3304185-3304265 GCF_002168275.2 Theobroma umbraticum | reverse complement strand
GCAAGAACACCAGTATCCCCTCCGTGTCCTGCAGAGACAAAGAAAGCAATTCTTTCCCTATTTACAAGTGAACCCGATGA
>NW_018397268.1:3304042-3304175 GCF_002168275.2 Theobroma umbraticum | reverse complement strand
ACAGGGTAAAAAGAGCCAAAAAACAACAGACAAGGCCTCAAAACGACAGACTGGTAACAGTGCATGAGAAATGATTCTGGTGATATACAGTCTGTTTCGAAACAAAAGTTGTTATCATTACTTTCTCTCATCA
>NW_018397268.1:3226207-3303942 GCF_002168275.2 Theobroma umbraticum | reverse complement strand
TATAAATATTTAATTGTTTAAAAAAGTAAAAAAAAAAAAAAATAGCCCACCACTCAATTACCCCCTCCATTTCCACACAAAATTACAACCCAGCCACCAAAAACCCCACGTATAAAATCCTTCTCTTCTACTACTCCATTCTCCATTAACCAGTTCTCGCTCTCTAGTAAGCTTCCCCAATTTTCAATTCATTTTCACTCTCCAAGCCCAATGGCCGCCGCAGCTCCACCACCGCCACCATCTGCTGCTCCAGAACCATCCATGGCACCACCAGAAACCACCCCATTAGGCCACCCTTTATTCACCAGGATTCGCCTAGCCGCCCCTTCTGACGTCCCTTTCATCCACAAACTAATCCACCAAATGGCCGTCTTTGAACGCCTAACCCATCTCTTCACCGCCACAGAATCCTCCCTTCATTCCACCCTCTTCCGCTCCCCTCCTTTCGATTCCTTCACAATTTTCATCCTCGAAGTTTCCAGTACCCCTATCCCACCCCTCCCTTCCATTTACCCGTCTTTTACCCCCATAGGAAAAACTTTTAACTTCGACATCCCCATAAACGACCCCGAAAAAGATGCCTTCACGGTTAATTTTGGAAAAGATCAAATTATAATTGCTGGGTTCGTTTTGTTTTTTCCAAACTACTCCACGTTTTTGGGGAAACCGGGGTTTTATGTCGAGGATTTGTTTGTTCGGGAGTGTTATAGACGGAAAGGGTTTGGGAAGATGTTGCTTGCGGCAGTCGCGAAACAAGCGGTGAAAATGGGGTATGGGAGAGTGGAATGGGTTGTTTTGGATTGGAATGTTAATGCTATTAATTTCTATGAACAAATGGGTGCTAAAGTTTTGCCTGAGTGGAGGATTTGTAGGCTGACTGGTGATGCTCTTCAAGCTTATGAAAATGCCAATGTTTAGTTTTTTAGGTGAGTTTTTTAATAAAGAGATGAAGTGTTACTGGGTTTTTAGTTTCATCCCAGTTAGCCAAAGATTGAAATTTCAGTTGTATTTGGTCTTTTATGATTTAGTTTATTGGCATTTTAGCAGTTGTATCCTTGTTGTTGAAAGATGGAAGCTTTTAATTCCAGAACTTCTGATGTTAAATGTCTATGCTATTGTGGATTGGGTTTATTTTGTTAACGGGTTTACTATTGCTGTTATTGCTGCCAGAACAGGACTTTGCTTGAGAATGAAAATATAGTAACAAAGCTTTCAAGATGAACATCTTGAACTTATCCTGTAGATGCTCAAAGATTTTATTGTTTGATTTGATAAATAGACCCCAAAAATTCCTTTTCTTTTGATGTTAATCTATACGACTTAAGGGCTTACCTAAAGGGTAGTTGTCTTTGTCACTGCTAGTTTAACACATATAAGTGAAAAAGAAGAAGAAACTAGTAAATTGACAAGTAGTCTTCCACCAATGAGGAGAGAAGAGATTTTACCACTTAGGAAAATGGGGAGATCGAATTACTGCCAACAATTCCTGTTAGGGGATTAGTGATTCTATCCATAAGGGATTGCCGTGAACAATCCTCAAAAACAAAAACTGAGAAGGCTTTTCCACTATAACTGCATTCAAATGAATGGAGAATGCCCACCTACAAAAGGATCAGTCTAGCCCTAACCTATACCTAATCAGAAACTCTGAGTTTGTACATGATTCTGTAGACCTCTTAAGGCCACAGAGCCATAGTCGCACATTTGCCTAAATATGATGACAAACTTTCAGGCTGAAGAGTCTACATAATGTCCTGTCTTTCGTCTATGCCGACTAAAATCTGATACAAACCTGAAAGAAAGGCCACAGCCTACAACCTTGCACTTATATGGTCGTTCTCCAGTGTGCACCCGTATATGCTCGGTCCTAGCCCATGCCCACTTGAATGTCATGGAACATCCTTTCCATGGGCACTTGAGGGGCCTATCATCCTCATGGACTCGTTGATGAAGGATTGCATATTTGTGGGATCGAAACCTCTTTCCACAGCCTTCGTAAGGGCACCGATTGCGTTTGTGCAACCTCAACTCTTCCTTTGTCTCAAAACTCATATTGCAGCCTTCCAAGTCACACCTATGAGACCCCTTCTTAATTATCTTCTTACTTTGTGTATGAACTGAAGGTTTCCTCGTCTCCTTTGTTGGCAGCACCTCCTGGGATGTTTTGCCTGCATCGAAACTGCTTGATGCATCTTTCCGAGCCCTTGGCCTCAATCCTTCACACGGACTTCTGATAAAGCCACTGCCACCAACCTTTTCTGGTGTTTCCACCACTTCTCTCTTCCTCTTTCTTCCATCTGTGGCACTTGATCTGCAATTTACCGCAACAGACTCAAGATCTCTATTCTCTACAAATGAACAAACTTCACCACCATTATTCACATTCACAGTAGCACGACTCTCTCTACGAGTTCTAGAGTATTTTTGGATTGGGACAGGTGTACCCTGATTTATAGGAGTAACACAGCAAGAAACAGATTCTTCCCCAACTTTTTCATTTCTAATCATGTCATTTTCATGTCTGTCATCTGCAGCAGTTGCATCAGCACATGATTTTTTCTCAGAACTGCACTCCCTTTGGACCTCGGAGCAACCTTCCATCACTGTGGGAGTAGGCTGCTTTTCTTTGATTGGCAAATGGTAACAATAGATAACTTCATCCCCACTGGTTCCTTTTGTAGCTTGAATCTCTTGCAACACTTCAACATCTGAGGTCACACCAGTATGCAGTTCTTCAGCACAAGGATTTTTGGAAATTACAGAATATTCTTCCACTGAGAGACTAGTGCGCTGATCAATCACCACTGGCGTAATAGAACCACAGAGAAGTCTTTCCTTATTCGCATTAATCTGGATTTCCTGCTTCTTTGCTTTATCCTTGGAAATTGCAACATCACATAAATCTGCTGCAGTACAGGGCTCTCTTGGAACATCAGATCTATTTCCCACCACGACAGTGCTAGGCCCCTTTGTTAGAGTGGGAGAACTGAAAAATGGTTCAACCTGACTTCCACCTCTAATGTTGGTTTCTTGCTGCACTTCATCTCCCAAGGAAACACCACTGGAAAAATCCTCTGGACCCAAATTTGGTTTATTTATTAGTTTATCATCACATAAAATGTCCTCATTGTTATTTCTGCTGGTAGCTTCAATTTCTTGCTGCACTTCGTTATCAGAAGTCGTACAAGAATGAACCCCTCCATTCATACAAGATTTCTCAACAATTATATCCTCCAATACTGGATCAAATCTTCCAGCAGATGGCTGAGCAGAAAGTGAATTTGCTGAGTTGGCAAGATTTATCAAATCATGCCTGGCAGCCAGTTCCTCACACTGTCCTTCATAAACTGGATTGCAAACCTCACAAATAGCACCAGTACTTTCCTTATATCTTTCACAAGCTGCAATAACACTGCTTTTTGAACACTTATCAGCAAGAGAAAGCTCATTATTCTCAGTGGTTCTCTCCATAAGCTTGATCTCACAATGCTTTTGAGAACTAGCACATGCTGCCAAACTACAACCTTCACCATTCAGATTTGATTCCTGCAAAATTTTACCATGATCCTTTTGTACCACCCCGACAACTGAGGAAGTCTGGATCTCAGGCTGTGTCTGAGATGCCCTAGTAGATGGAGATGAAAATAATACAGAAGAGTCACTTTCGGCATTTATTTTGGATTTACTTCCCCCATGTTCATCAGGAAGTTCACATGTAGCAGCAGAATCTTCTCTTGGTAGGTCATCCTTCACAAGTTCAAGGCACCCACCTGCTCCAGTAGAATAATCTGGTTTTCTTTTTTTCCTCCTTGAATACTGAATAATTTTCAGCTCAGTTTTAGGAATATTGCCATCTAGCTTTTCCACCAATAACTCATCCACTTTCAATTCAATGCTTTCACATGGTTTAGATGATGGATGGTTCAACTTACCTTTTGAACGAGATTTTCTTGACTGCCATTTGATGTTAAATAACTCTGGGCTGCCATATTTATCAGAGAAAAGTCCACCCAATGGCAGTGCATGCTGAACTTGCTTAAATGGCGAGTTCTTTCTGACCTTGACACAATATCGCAAGTTAACACCAAGTTTTGAGGTCCAGTCTTCTCCTATTTCATCATGTTCATCATCGATTGCAAGATTAATCAAGTTTAGATCCTCCTGGGATGCAGCATCCAATGCAACATCATTGTAATTGAAAGTGATACCAATATCCTCTGCAACAGGTATTGCATGTGCCTTTATCTTCTGATAATCTACAGAGATCAGAGGAGCGAAGATGTGAAGGACTAATGCATCAGCACAACAAAGATGCTATTATATGTAATGCAATATTTCTAAACAGACTGATGCAAAAACAAATAAATATTCATTGATTGAATAGCAGATAGCAGTAAGTATTACAGCAAATAGATATTGGACATAGACAAACACATGGAAAGTATGATCAATATTTAAAATCATTTGACAAAATATAGTTCCCTTCATATTCTTTTCTTTTTCTTTTCCTCCTTTTCAAACGGTTCTTGATAAGAAAAGGAATGTAGCCTAAATGTGCTTGCTGATCTATTAATTTTGAAGTATAGAATAGTAGTGCAGACAGATCTAAAGCCAATCTCACCTGAATGGCAAATTACCAGCATTTTTGCTCCACCTTTGGACTGCAAAATCTCCTCAACTTGAACAGCATGCTCCAGGCAGAAAATCCGAGGCCTCAGATGTATATTTGAAGTGTCCCATCCTTGGCAAAACTTAGTTATTGATGGTGATGTCGCATCCTTTGGAGGTTGAGATTGATCAGCAACAAGATGGACATTGTCTGCAGAACAAAGCACTAGTTTTAATCTACCCAGCACTTGACAGGCCAAAATAGCGGTTAAGCCGATTGCTCCAGTTTTATTAAAGCTCAAGTACTTCTAAGCCACTACGTTTCCCAAATTCTCCAAATAAGCCCTTCTCCTTTCATTATACCCAATTGAGCCCTTAAAGTATTATTTTTGTTTAATTGAGCCCTAAACTGGGGTGAAAACCCCTACAATCCGTTACTTTTCCACATCAACATCTACATGGCAAAAAAGGTTCTATAGATGTTGATGCAGCATGCCATGTCAGTGTAAACGCAGCATGAATTTTCATTTTTTGCCACATGGATGTTGATTTTAACAACCATATAAACGCTAAAGTGGAAGCAATAACAGATATCCATGATTTCCATGCAAAATAACGGCTTAATTAGACAAAAATAGTATTTTAAGGGCTCAATTGAGTACAATAAAATGATACGGCTTATTTGAGAAATCTAAGAAAGAACAGTGCCTGCTTTCATTTTCGTCCGGGAAAACAACTAATAAATGTCAAAAATAAATAACCCACCCATTTTCATAAACTTGTACATTTAAAAATTCCCAGCACTTGCTTATAACATTTTCCCATTTGGAGCATTTTGTTTATTTACAATGTCATGCCAGTATATTAATAAAACACAGAGGAAAGTATGTATGGAGAATGTTATATGCATTTATCTACATCCAGAATGCATTTGAAATCATACACAGAAATTGTATCTCTAAAAATAAGAAAAAACTAAAATACTCAACATATGCTTCTTATATAAGTATTAATAAATCAGAACATGACTATCAAACTGTACATAACATCAAAGGATCAGCATAATTATTTTGTAGCAATTAAGGTAGTGGTTCTGCATACAAGCAACTTTATTAAGGCCAATTATGAAGGAAAAAAGCTGCATTTAAGGAGCTTTGAGACAGCCACCAGCAACTTCCTTTAGATCATCAGAAAAAATGCACCATAATGCAAGGTTAATTCCTGATTTTCGAGAATTGTCTTATCACTTAGCAGATCAGGAGGAATTATTCCCTCAACAATGCATATCTATGGTGGAATAAGTTGAAGTAAAAGGAATATAATCCAAATATAAATGCACCAAGATGGAAGGTTAACTTGGGATTTTCAATCATTGTTTTACGATTCTGTTGAAGATTTTCTTTTAATTATGTGCAATGTCTATGGTGTCATGGCTTGAAGTTATAAACATACAGTCATAATATAATGCAGCGAAATGGTCAGTTAATTTCAGTATTAACGAACTGTTCTACAACAATACACTGCTATCATCATTCTTTGGGATGTTCCAGGTTTATGGCAACATATAATTAAGTTGCAAGAAAATAATCCTACAATCTATGTGACAATTAGAGTGCAGAAGAACATTAAGTATGAAAGGAACTGACAATAAATATGGGAAACAACAACAATTTTAAAAAGGGTCCAATACCTGAAACTGAGCCCTCAACAGGGTGATCAAGGTCAGGACAGGAATGAGTATTCTTAGATTCCAAGACTGCAGGACCTTGAACCGAAAGATGATCTGCAGGTAGAAGTTCCAATGTTCCCTCAGATGGTTGTACCACAGACATAAATGGATAACCCAGAATTCCACAAGCCACACAAGCCAATGTCCCCGAATCAACTTGAAAATCACACGACAAATCATCTTCATTCAAATATAAATAGTTCAGATTTTCCATATACAAGCTCATCTCATCTAAGAGATTATTTTGATTAGTATTATTTTTAGAATGAATGTCAGCAACATTTTCTTGCGGTATTGTAGAAACTGCAGCAGTTTCACTGGGCAATTCAGAATCTTTGCTTGCATAAGGTAATAAATCAGGGTCCCATATTATTGCACGATAAGTTGATCCTCTTTTAAGAAGAAGAGATAACAATTTGTTTTCAGTTAACATATCTTCTATAAAAGCCTTCTTTACTAACAACTCTCTTTCTTCCTTTTGGCGATCTCTCAAACGAGAACTCCGAGCACCAGGTAGCAAGGATCTTGGCACCCTGGTAACAATACAAATAAATAACTTGAGAAACAACAAAGACAGCTCAGTAGATATTATTACGATCAAAATTAAGAAAAAGATGCAAAGAATTTGTACAAAGGTTAACGCCAAATTCTATGATTACTAGAACCACACTAATTATAAGAGTACTATGCTTGATGAAAATTCACAAAAAATATGGCCTAATTCATGAGTAACTTAGGATTAACTGCACTTGATTAAACTGTTTAAACAGATGTGCCTTAAATTTGGTTACAGTTTGTTCTATGAACATTGCTAGTTTTGTGTCTAATATTACTTTCTATTGAGCCAATGTCTTGCCAGAACTAAAACTAGATCATATACCCTGCCCTGCAAGCAATTAAGCCAAAATCACTCTAAATCTAGCCCATTGCCCCTGCATTTACAGACCCAGCCTTATATTACAATACCCAGCCAATGAACTTATTGCACTAATCAGAAATAGCTGCCTACATGCCCCAATCAAGCCAGAATACCCTCCTCCATTGACCTAAAATAATAATACTATAAATATTCATAGTGCACATTTCAGACGTAAAAGGTACAGCATAACTTCACTCGGTAGTTTGCTACAATCTGACCTTGACACAAAAGACATGGTCAAAAGGTACAGCAGCTGCTGATGAGAAAGCATTGGAAGATAGTTCATAGCAGCTCTACGAACAGCAGCTTCTTTAGCTACTTGAAGCCACTGTGGAGTTCCAAAGTTTGCAGCTTCCCCACAATTAAAACCTGCTTAGCAAAAAAGAAAAAAAAATGACCATGACCATTGATGAGAATTAAAATGAGAGATCAAAGGTTACAGTAAATTCCTTGCTATAGTAGCCTAGATGAGACAAATAAATAAAACAATACACTACTAGCATACTAGCGTAATTCTCAGAGCAGAATAAAGACTTGAGTAATAAATTCTGTCTTAGACAATATTAGGACACACCCAATGACTGAATGATGCATATTCACAAAGACCACAGCAGAATGCCCCTCCTCATTATGATGGTGTTTGTAATATACATACATATAGTAACTTCTAGGGTGTTCCAGTTCCAGTGTTACTCACGTACACTTAATGGATCTTTGCAAATAAGATGTCCTGATTCAGACTGATTTTAAATATCTTTTAACATACTTGTTAACAAGATTACACCATCAACATGACCTTGCTCACAATTGATAAGTACATAGCTAATCCCCACCACACAGATCAAACACTTTGTTAATGAAGTTACCACTCCCGCCGCCCCCCAACCCTCCCTGCTTCTGTTCCTCCCCAACAGCACACCCACCACCCACCCCCCCCCCCCCCCCCGAAAGAAAATTTAAAAGCAAAATGAAAGAAAACTTATTTATTATCATAATTACCATAGTCATTAATTTACAAAACTGCCAGAGGAAGTGAAACTCATCAATCCCCTATTGAAACCTTAAATTTCTTAAGTGTAATTATTTCCAATGAGTCATGAGTATCATTTTCAGATCATTTACATGTATTAAACCTCATTATGCATGCTCCAAGATCATGTCAAGCTAAAAGGCATGCCTATCCAAAAAGGAAATTGGAAAATCCTTTTTTCTTGATTAAATTAAGCCATGCAAGAACCGACATGTTCCCTTACAATTTGCAAAATTCCATTTTGTAGTTCAAATAGAGAACATAAATGTGCATTTACCAAATCCCAGTCATGAGCTATGACAACCAATAAAATTCTCATAAAGGTGAAAACCGATATAAATCAATTACCGTGGCTGAATCCTACATGGTAAGCTCTTGGAAAAGTCACAACAAATTCACCAGGATTCTGTATTAACCTAAAGAGATGACAGAATAAACATGAGTCGAACTTTAACATAATCAGAAGAAAACACCAAATCGCAGACTCTGGTGTAACAAACCTCAAAAATTTTCCATGTATGGGATGTTAACATTCTCACATCTGGGAATTTCAATCATTAGGGGTAGGGGGGAGACCAAAGATAAAATTATTCAAAAGATACAAGCAACTCACCTACAACAAGGAATGCCAGATGCGACAATCAACTCAGGTGATAGAAGAGTTGTCTTCTCACCCAGTAATGACAGAGCAGCTGGCAATAAAGGAAACTGAAAATGAGTTGCAAGAAAAATATAAAAGTTACAACAATCAACTAAGTTCTGATAGTCATCAACAGTTTTGTTAGAAGGGAGGTAAGTCTAAGCATACCCAGATATTAGCAAAAACCAGAATTCATGAACCCACAACATATTCTATGAATTAGAAGCAATATAATTGAAGCAATTCCAGATCAAAAGTCCAATAAAAAAAAAGGCATCTGTGATTACCTTTAAGCCATGAAATGAATGCATGCCATGTTTTTTTAAACCCCAGCCCTAGATTATGTCCAAAGACTTAATATGAATGGCAAAAATTCACATACCTAAGCGGTCAATATTACCACCATAAGCCTCTGTGCGGATAACTTCCTCAAAAGCATATGCATAATCTCCAGGAACAGCATACCAAGTCTTTGAAGAGCCAGTGTGAAGAAAATTCATGCTGTGAAGCTCATGGTCTTCAACATGCCAGGCAAACCAGCTAAACAACATGCCAATATAAACCATGGGAGAAGTAACACCAGGAATATCATCAGGCATAAAACGTGTAAGAGAGCCAGCTGAGCGGGCAATCACTTGAAGGTTCCAAGGACTGTTTGAAAGCTTCCATCCTGCAGTGCCTTCCATATCATTACTAGCATCTCCACTCTTTCGTTTAGAATGAGAATTGTCATCTGATGCCATGGTTGACGATGTAGGAGATATCTTTGGTGTTTCAAAACATGTATTTTGATCACTTTTAACACAAGTATCTTTAATCTCATCAATACGTGAATTATGTACAGTGTTCATCTCATCTTTCTTGCAATCAGCATTTTCCCTCCTGTATGACATCCTCTTCCTCCTCCTCCTCCTCCTCCTATGGAAATACCGAAATTGACCCTCTGGTTCCCCAAAACCTGATCCAGGGACATCATTAGCATATTCCACATATATTGGCTTCTCTGAAGCCACCTTCCAAAACAATGCCTCTATATGCAATGGCGATACCTCCTTAAGCACACTCAATAAACTCTTTGCAAAAGTCTTCGACTTGGACTCAAACTGCTCCAACGTATAAATCTCCCCACTTTGCCATACTTGCTTATGAACACCACATTGCAGACTACTAACTGCCGCTTTCATTTTCTTCCCACTCTGCCCCAACTCCTGATGTCGGGTCGTAAACACCGCCCTTCCCTCCCCCTCCCCCTCCTCACCTCCGCTATCCCTACAGCTTGAAATAGAACCAACATTCTTTGAAACATCCATATCACTTCCTAATTCTGGACTCTTGGACAACGACCTATTCAAGTTGTTAAAAACATACTTTTTTGATGGTTTTGGCAGTGGTGGGATAATCTTACATATACCATAAGCACCAGCTTCTTTCTCAATCTTTGATATATACGCAATGGGGTCAGCAAACTCAGTATCTGTTGGCCTAAATTCAGGTGCCAATGGCAACCCTTTAAGCCAGTTTGGTATTTCGACATTTCCCATTTACAACAAAGATTCAAAACAACAAGAAGGGCATAAACCAATCAAAAAATATAACCTTCACCATACGTTGTTCACGGAAGTTTCAAAGTCAAGCACAAAACATAACAAAAACCCAATTCTCTAAAACACTAGATTCAAGGTGTTTGACATGTTTCCCAACATGGGTTTTTCCTGTTCCCTTGGTTTCTTTATTTGAAACTACATAAAATTGCAAAGTTTATGGTACAAAATTGAAACCTTTCGAGTGAAATTTCAAGCAAAGAAATGAAAAAGAAAAAATTAAAACCTGGGGAACCGCTTGAAACCGCTTGACAATCTTGACATTGCTCCTTCACAAGCGGCAAAAGGAAGAGAGACAGAGGGAGAAAGCTAGGTTTTGATTAACTCAGCCAGCTCAATTTAGCAGAGGAATGTGGAAATGGACTAACGTGCACGGGTGTTGATGCAAATTCTGTGGGCCGTACGATATTTTATGCTTTGATGAGGTAAGACTGGGTGTATTATATTATGCCTTTTCATTATTATTTATTATTATATTAGGCCACTTGCATGAAAATATTTACAAATATCAACGGAAAGGGACATTTAGGGTGTACATCTGTTACATTCTATGAATGTATGGTTATCTCTTCATTAAGAGGCTATGATAAGATCTTGCATGAATTTGTGGTCCAAAATTAATTTATTGGCATATTTATATAAGTAAAAGGGGAAAAAATATCAGAAAGATAAATAATAAAACACATTAAATTTTTTTAATTACACATTAAACTAATAAAAGCTTAATTTCCAAACATAAAATGAATTTAAATTTAAGACCACTCTCTTAATGTATAAAAAGAGAAAATCACATTTATATAATTTTTATTATTTTATTTTATGTTAACTCAATAATTGGTGATGTATTAAATGTCACTAGGAATTAAGAATGTTACTAGATAAAGTTTTCATTACTTTTTAGATACCTTAACCCCGAACTCTATTCTTTAACAAGATATCTAAATTTAATTATTAAATATTTTAATATTACTTAATTAAATCCGGTAATATAAGATAACGGATAATAATATATCAACTGACATCTTTAATAGTAATTTAGTAATACATAAGAAATTAATAAAAGGAACAAAATATCAATTAAAGTAAATTGATATTTGAATATTTAATTTATTAATTATTACGAGTTAAAGTTTGAAGTTAATTTCTTGACATAAATAAATTGATTTATATATTTCCATCATGAAATTGAAAATTCAGGTAACCAACATAGGATCAAACCCTAGCCACTGGATGAAAAGAGAAAAAGGTTGTTAGTGTGAATTGACTCAAAAATGAAAAAGGCAAGCAATAAAAAATATTGCTCCTATATCTAATTTACTTTCTTTTAGTGGAAAGATTTTATGGCCTACATCACAATTAACATTACTATTTAGACGTGGGTCCAAATGCTGATGAAACTACATTTTCCATCCATCATTTTCTCAATATGCTATTCCAACAAAAGTAAACACAATACTTTTTCTATTCTTTTCATTTTTCTAAAATCAAAATATCTACAAAAATATATACAAAAAATACAAAGACATTCCCAAGCTCTTAAATATCTAATTATGATCTCATCCGAACGTTTGATTAATTGATTCATGCATAATCTTTATATTTAAAAAATATAAATTTGAATCTCTCTTAAAAAATATATATTTATCTAAAAAAATCGTTGAAGAATTTATGGATGAGGAAGATCTCTACAAGCTGTTTCACAGGCTAATTGACAGCCACGCTTGTGACCAGGGACGTCACGTAGACATAGAGCAACGCACTCATCTTGACACACACTTTGGGCAAGCACAAACATGGCAAAGATAAGCATTACCAAACATAGCATTCTCTTGCTCCCCATGTTTTTCACTTCTGGAATTTTATTTTCTTTCTTTTGGAAGAATTGGAAGACTTATAAAGGACTCAAGTTGATGTTCTTTTTTTTTTTTTTAAGTGGTTTTGAGAGAATCATGGAGGAATATAAGGTTTCAGATTGGGAATTGTGATTGAAAGTTTCCACTTTTCTAATTCAAGTCAAGTCAATTTCATTTCTATATAAATGTATATATATATATATAGAAGCATTTTGTGGGGAAAAAAAAAATCAGAAGAAAGCACCCGTTTTAAGTTATTAATTTATCTAAATAAGTTGTTAAGTTTTATTTAAAAATCTATATTCATATGGATATGATAAACGATAGTGATTGATTTATTAACTTGATATTAATTAATTTAAAAAATTTCAATAAAGAAACTCGAAGATACTCATTCTTATAATTTTTTTTTCCTTTAAGAACCATTTTGATAAGTGTTTTTTTCTTTTATCAAATTTATATACTATTTTCAGATAATTCCTTATGTATTATTAGTAATTTTTATTGAATTCATATTTATACATTCATGACAATGCTCTGACTTTAGTTGAATTTGGGATATTTGGGATAAAGATACAAATGAGTCATTGTACCCTATACAAAGGTTGGCTCATGACATATAGCTTCATCACATCATATGATTTTCATTTTCAAATCTAATACATGAATATTGGCCATCGATCAAAGGGGATATGTAGATGGTAATTACAATGAAATCATGATTTATTGTCAAAAAATTACTATCATATCAAAGTTACCTTTTTTATTCTTCACAAATACCAATGACATTATTCAAAAGCATATTTTACAAAATGGGTGACTTTATATTCCCTCCCCAAAAAAATTATCAAAGAATTTTCAATGTTCTAAGTAATCATTAATTGAGTTATTTAGTGCTCCTTGTAGGGTTTCTAGCATTCACCATTAGCTGCACCATCTTGTTTCATGCAAAAAGGCATGTAGGTTTTACTATCATGAAGAAACAACATTTTAGGTTGAGCATATTTGAGCCATTAATACCACATATAAAACCACCAGTTGGTTGATGTTTCTCCTGGAAACCATCTCTTGTCTTTGATGAGTTTTTTCTCTTTTCCTTCTTTACTTACTTTCAATGTAGTATGAACATATTTTGGATCAAAGGATTTATAAATAGACTTAATTTGTTCTTTTTGTTGTCAACATGGAGAAAATAAAATTTAAATAATAAATTTTGAGACAAGAAAGTTTCCTACTTTCCAAACAAAGACATGTGTTCTTCCTAAGTTAAAATAAGAATTAATTGATCATATTTTAGTTAGAAATGCAATGTACATAGCAAAAGCTTTATTAAATAACTTTATGTTTTTTATTTGTTTAACAATAAATAACCTTTGGTTCGGACAATTCCTATTGGGATAACAACGACTTGGCAATCTTGGTTACATTCTTTTCAGTGAAATCAAACTTCTTAAATGTATCTAAATAAGCCCCATTAACCCCAAACTCTTCTATTGCAATCACTGCACCTTCATCTCCAACATATTCCCTCCAACCCATTGGTGAACCAGCCTCGATGCTCAAGTACTTTTGAACACTTGATGGCAGCACAAACTCCTTATACTCCATAGGTTGCTTATCCAAAAGCCACCAACAAATAAGTGAAATCACCCTCACTTTTCTCTCTTCTTTCCTTAGCTTTATGGCAGTCCCCACACAAAAACTAAGCTCTATCCTAATACTAATCAGTATTATCTCAGGTATTTCTTTGCCAGAATTATCACTCACAATGTATCCTCCTCTCTCAACTTTATCTGCTGATGTTCTTTCCAAGTATTTCTAACGCATTCCGATTCACTCATTACAACACATCCTCTCTCTCTAACCAAAAGAACCCTCTACATTATGTTAATTCCTTTTTCCTCCCTCCTGAACCAATGTGTGACAAGTACTGTAATAAGTTGGACCTATAGTAACCTCAACTCCATTTGTCACCACATTTTCTGGATGCCCCGGGGTTAAAATTCCAAGCTTGCACAAACGCTGCAGGTCTTCTAGTTGAGCTACATAGCGTTCTACTTCTATTTTAAGTCATGCATACTACCATATACATATCAAAGTTACATTTTGTCAAACATTTACTCATGGTTTCCATTTTTAGTTTTGTTTAATTTTTATATTAAAGTAGAAGGATATAAATATGTGAATAACTCTAGAACTTTAAAATAAATTTTATGTTAAATCGAACTTCGGCTTAGACCAACTACAATTTGGTGCACCAACTCAATTAATTGCATAAACTCTATCAAACTAAAGAGCGAGCTTTCTGGAATTGGATACAAATACCTGCACAAATTGGAACTCGGCTAGGTGAAGGCAAACATATTGAAGCAAGCATCCGTGGCCTGCACTCAAGACAAACCTGTCCCTGTTAAACCACTTGGAATGTTTAGGATTATACCTCATGACATGCCTGTGTAGGACATAACCCACTTCTGCCATCCCCAGTGGCATGCCAGGATGGCCTGCTTTCGCACTCTGCACTGCGTCTACTGTCAGCATCCTAAGGTTATTCACGCAGCACCAGTCCATCAAGTCCTAAGGTGAAGCATCGTTTACATTATTGTCATCAAAGTTTTCTTCGCTTTTGTTCGAGTTCTTGTTGCTATGAGAGTATATTATGATCCTTGAAGCCTTTTAGCTGATGGAGAGAGTTGGTTTTGGCAGAACCACAGGGCTGGATGTATTAAACCGGGATCGCTTTGATGTTTTTGTTGTTTTTTTGGTATTAGAGAGAAGAGTTCGGAGCTTGGAAGGAGAGAAGGTTGGCGTGGAAAAAGAAAGGAAGGCATGGTCTAGAAGGCAGATATACCTTTGCAACTAACTGGTGGTATGTTGTGCTTTGGGTGTTGGCAACTTGCCTTGTTGGTTCCTTCTTCTTAGAGAGGTGGAAGCTCAGTCTTCTCAGCTGGCTGATCAGCTAACTAAGCTAACAAATTCTTGTTACAAAAATGAAAATTGGAGCTTAGCTCAGCAAGCTGCCTGGCAGAAATAGAGGCAATAGAGATCCAGGTGGCAAATTGGGGTGAAATGTGAGGTGTGACGTGTCTTTTATATTTCTTTTTCTGGGGCTTCCCATGAATGGGGCAAGTATAGCTACATTACAAGTCTAGATGAAGAGCTTCAAAGCCCAACCTACACGGTCTCCCCCAACTTCTGATACAGTCCAAAGTCTTAGCTTCCTTTTCTAGATGTTTATATAAGTGACTCTTATCTGATTAATATAGCCACTTTGCGACTGATTTTAATAGGCACTTCCATATCTACCTCCAAAGATTGCCAAAACAGTAGCTCTGGCATTTGACCTTCTCCAAATCCTTGATTTTTACATGAAAATAACTAGAAAAGAAATAGGAATAAAGCTCCCCTCCTTTTTTTTCTGCTTTCATGTAAACAGGCCCAGGACGATAAGCAGCCAATGGATGGAACTGTGTGCACACATCCTACTACAACCTGGAGTGGCTCACAGCAGATTTGAAGAAGCACGGTGCATGGGGGCAAGGGCCCATCATTGAACATAGAAACATAAACCATATGCCCTCAAGGTGGATTTTGTTGATGGGAGAATCCTCATTAAGCATCCTTGATTTATGTCCTTCAACTATCTTTTTAATGTTAGTTAAGTTGGTAAATAGGTTATATGTCAATCAAGTGAGAGAGAGAGAGAGTAGCGAGAAAGAGAGAGCGATAAGTATAATTCCCATCCTACTAACTTCATTTCATGTCTCCCAATTTATCTGAATTACATGAACATTTAGTTCTTAATAAAAAAAAAAGGAAAAAGAAAACCAAGCTAGATTTGTCCTTAGAACATTTTTTTTCTTCGTTTTCTCCCACTGGATCTTTAGGAAAAGATCTTCAAAATGTCATGTCCCTATTGCACAAAAGATAATGCAAAGAAAAATGGGAAAACCTACCAGATTTAGTAGACCTACCAACCTCCTACCATGCCATCTCTATCTCTCTCTCTCCATGCGGAGTGGGTAGGGAGAGTAAATGATTGAGACAAACACCACCCCCCCAATGTTTGCCAATCTGTTGGCTTTTTCTTTAATTCAAATGGCGTGTCCTGCTAAAAATCTCTTTTGTTTTCTTCATTCCAACTCACCAAACTCTTACTTGGTCTCTAGCTAACAAATCTGTGTACTCCTCTCAATGTCTGCTCAAGGGTAAGTTCAACAAATGAAGTTTACTAACAACAACTACATCATCCACAATGAGCTGCCTAAGCCTAGCCATTCCCAACCTAAGCTTACCTTGCCAATCAACAAAATTGCTTCTTTAATATGGTGCAACCAACAATTAAATTCCTAACTGGGAAATTAATCTGCTAATTAATAGATCCATGATCCTTTCCCAATGCTTACCAATTATCACTTTACAATGTTTCATAAACTACAAGGATATATGTAGAAAACTAAGTGATTAATTGTTTATAGTAGTGTTCTAACAATTTAACAAGTAAAGGAATAACCGGCCGAACCCCTTTGATTCTCTGTACTCTCTGACATATAACACAAATTGCAACCTGTACAAGTACAGATGTACTTTAACTGGTCGACTTTTCCCAACCAGCACTATCAGAAAGCTGTCCGATAATATCTTATCCCTTTGTGGGGTATATAACTTTCTATAGAATGTTGATCGAATCCTTTCACTTATTAAGTAAAACAACGTGCATTTTCGTACAATTTGGCTATGATACATCATATAAAAATCACTGGATGACAAAAGGTACATGTCCTTCTTATTGCTGCCGAATCTCATGCTTCTATACTTTGTTAAAAACTTTTAGCTATGCCATTTCTACCAACAAAAGGGCCATATGTACCTTTGTTGCACCCTGCATAGACCACTATATCTCTTTCTTTTAATAGATTGAGAAACAAGCATAAACACGCATGTGCACAAACCCAGACAAGACGATGAAAAGCAAAGGTTTAAGAAAATGTCTCTATAAGGGCAGAAATGTTGGTGCAAGTGTTCTAAAGTACACAATCTGGGGTCATATTAGAGATTGGAGTATCTGGTCTTGCTTGCATGAGGAAGACTATATTCCGGTAGATGTCCCCAGAGGTCATCTAGTTGTATATGTGGGTGAAGACTGCAAGATATTTGTCATCAAGATAAGCTTACTGGAGCACCCTCTCTTCAAAGCATAGCTTAATCGCGCCGAGGAAGTGTTCGATTTTTCTACCAGCTCTAAACTTTGCATTCCTTGCAATGAGAACATTTTCACAATCGTTCTTCAGTGTGTAGCTCCCTCTCAGCAACAAGATCAAGGGCCTCAATTTTGTTTCTAAAGGGTCACCTTGGTGCTCTTTCAAACGGCTGAGTAAGTGCAAGAAAACTACAGTATGTGTTGTACATTGTGAATTTTGATTCTATTACCTGTAGAAACTTCAGTTCAGTTCAAAATATCATAGCATACTCTGTGATCCTGTACCTTTGAAAGTTCGAGTTCTGACTTCTTTCACCTTACATGGGACTGCAATACAGGGATTTTTGGTGTTTATACAATTTGTATGCAAATTTAAATAATTTTTTCTCTTTATGGTGAATTAATTAACACTTTTTTAGAGAGAAGACAAATGAAAAGTGTTTTACGCTTTTATTGGACGTAAGATATTTTACGTTGATCATCGCAAAAACATTTTACATTCATAAAAGTTTTCCTCCAAAAAAAAAAAGCTGAAAAACTTTTCAGAAGAAAATTTTTAACCTTACCAAATGGAAAGTCTGTATCACATTTCTCTAGACATAAAATTTTTTATATATATTTACTGTTTTATATTTTTATTTCTCATTTATCCACATCTGAAGTCTGTTCATGCCTATGTTTTAACTTATAATGACCTTAAGAAACCTGGAACAAGATCAAAGATTCTCAGACAACTAGAAATCACAGGGAAACCTTAGCATGTTTTTGAGCTTCTGCCCAGATCTACTACCAACAAAATCCGCAAGTTATGTCCAGCTCTTGTAAATTTGTGGCTCCAAACAAAGTTTAAGCTTAATCCTGGTGGAATTAGTAAAAGCCAATTACATTATTTTATCCTTGTATGAGAAACCAAAGGTTTGGAATTTCTTAGTTGCAAATTCGATTGAAAATGTTTTGCAGAAACAAATACTCTAACATGATTGGTTATGGAGAACTTCTCTTGTCTGGGATCCAAGAATCTCAGCAACAACAATTATACTGCTGTAAGTGAGTAAAATCCAGATAGAAAATCTGATCAGCCATTGACACTAACAACAATAAAACCAGTGCAGCCAGAACGTCTCTTCCCGGTCATTGAGGGGTAGAAGTAAATAAACTTAAATGAAAAGAATCAAGGATACGAGATTGCTGTATACGAATTAATACAACTAGGAGTAGTTCACATAAGATGATAAGAGAGCACTTCAAGTGAAAAAATAGCTGTAGAAGCGCCTTCATTTTATTGGCAGCAGGCTTCTGAATTAACAAGTAATGCATTAATAAACATGAACTAATTTCAGAAACCAGACCAAGAAATTATGGCCTCACTTATACATATGGGTCCTCCAATATTCTCCTACCTGAACCCGATTCGGTTCACCATTTAAAAAGTATTGAGGGACGAACCATTTGTTTTAAAAATGACATCAAATCTCACCAAATCATAAAAATATGAAAGAGAACAAAAATCTGAAAAAAGAATAATATCCTGCACCAGATACAACAGTACAGGAGCAAATAATGCAGGTTTGCACAGTTGCGCTTATGACTGCCATCTGATTTAACTCTCACAACTACCAGAAAACAAGTGCTGGAGCCAAGAGGCACGAGTCTTTTTAACTGAAGTTGGGCTTTTCAGGATATGTGCAGCCTGACCTTTGGATGATAACATTTGCTGCATAGCAACCAGCTCTTACACATTCTTCAATGGGCTTCTCTTGGACTAGCTGTGACAAAAATCCACCAACAAATGCATCCCCTGCCACAAAAGGAAAAGCAGCATTGATAAAAATTAGTAGCATAAAATTAAGCCAATGAGCATTTTCAACTACAAGTCTCATTTTAACTATGATCGTGAAAAAGGCTATAAAAGTAGTATGTTTTTCCTTGATTTCATTATTCTAATGCTCATTGAGCTCTGGTCAATACTGATGATAACTAATAACAGAAGCAATAGAAACTTCTACAGGCACAGACTAGATTAGACCATCTTCTGAGAGCTTAGAATATTAAACTTATTATAGTCCAGATATTTTGTTGGATCATTTTGAACCCATCTAGAAAGGGAGGAGCAGGTTGATAGGCAGAGATGAATAACTCAGTGGATCAGTGACAACGGGAAAGCCAAATGGTACAAAGCAAAGATGGGATGTGTTATTAACATTTTCCTACTGTCGAAAATGCTTACTGAACATGGGCCACATTAACATTGTATCATACTGCTATCAACAAATTTTAAACACCAAATAGAACCATCTCTAATATGATAACCATGTAATTTCAATGTGTCCTTATTCTCCTTTCTTCATTCAGGGATGGGGCTAGGGTTTTGTAAATTCAACAAAGCAACCAAGAAAAGTCACAAAAACTTGATTGACCTTCAAGTTGTTGACAATCTGAAAGTCTACTCATGCAAAAAATCTAACATATACTATATAATTAAATATCGAAAAGGGTTCAAAATAGCAAAATGCCGAATTACAGAATCAGTTTATATTTCCTATAAATTGATCCCTTGATATAATATCTTTGTTTGCCAATGGTCCAATACTCAATAACTAGGAATCTCATATGCTTAACCAAATGCATCCATGTGCAAAGTAGTTATGCTCAAATCTTCAAAATTAGGATGAATATTAAAACACTTTGAAAGTAAGAATACATCTTCTAGACAATGTATATTCCACAATTCACTTGGAAAACATAAGAGAGAAACATACCTGCTCCATTGGTATCAACCAACTTCTCTTTAGGTAATAAGATAACAGGGAACAATTTCACTTTTCCATCCTCAGCAACCACAACAGGATCTGCCCCCTGGGTGATAACAGTAATTCTCTTGTGTGTTCCTGATGCCTTGGGCCATTGAGATATCTTTAGAGCAATCTCCTCAACATTATCAGTCTGGTTATCAAAGACAAAAAAGGAAAACGCAATTTGTGAGCAAAAATAAAGTGCAGTACTCTTCCTAAACAAAATAATCAATAAGTGATAGTTACCTCCCAGCCATGAACCTTTGAGAATGTTCTAGCTTCAGTCTCATTACCAAAGACATAGTCCATGTAACTGCATCCAAAAGGCCCATCATCGCCTGTTCCAATGTAATTCATAATTTCATATGGAGAAAGAAGGGTCATAAAACCTACGGAAGAGCTTTCTCCTGCACATCCCGAAAGAACTCACAGATGAATGGAGCAGAAAGGTTCATCATGAAAACCTGCAAATTTAAAGGTGGTGATTGAAATTAATTGACAAGAAATAATAGCAATTGCAATAAAAAATAAACGGTCTTGAAGCTAATGAAAATACTTGAGAGTTAAATCCATTAGTTTTACCTTGTTCTTTGCAGCAGCATGTTCAGCAACAAGTTGGATGGATTCAGGGGATACAGTAAGGAAAAACCCAGCAATGTAGAAATATTTTGCCTTCTCAACTGTTCATATAGGGAATTTAATAAAGGTGAGCTGGTAAAATCTCATAGCCAGCAAAAAGAAATAGAGCTGGAAACTGAAGCAACAAGAAAGTGTTTCAAAGAGTAGTAGTACCTAGTGCCCAATTTTCTGGCCTCTTCAAATGCTCTGATTTGTAACAATTTGCAGCTGATAAGTTGGCAACAAGTGATCTGCCACAACAAAAATAGCAAAAATTTTTCAACACAGAAACTTTTAGAATTGGATGATCATGTATATTTATTGATCCCTACATACATTATATAGGTATGTGGGTAGATTGCTGCATATAGAGATACACAAACCAATAAAAGATATACACTTTGCACATGGCCTTTGGTCCCCAACAATAAATGCATATGTTGAGATTTATGTCCAGGCATAGAAATAAAATCTAATAAATCTACAAAATTTCTCAGGAATTGCAACAAACAAAAAATTCACAAATTCCAATACTAGGATAGGCATAACATGCACGCATGATTAGAAGCACAATAAACTTCATTCTAAGTTGGTCAAGACAGTAGCATGGTTTGTTCAAAACAGATTTATTTGGCAAATTTTCCCACATTCCTGACATCCATAACACAGATCTGCAACAAGATAGACCTTGATGGACATACTTGTGAATTACTTTTACCTAAAATAATCTGAGGAGCAAGAAAAAGACCACTAGATTTGCAAGATTTTAGATTCAACAAACCAAAGACAAAAGAAAGGATCAATTGTCATGTGGAGTAGTAGGAAAATAAAGCAAATTGATGGGATGCTTGTGTTTCTACGCACACACACCCTGTGCAAAGAAGACAGCTAACTGAAAAAAACTCTAAACAAACAGCTGGACTATGCAATTGGAATATTCCAGGCACAAGCAGGAGTTTAGCAGGCAATTGGAGCAACTAACCTCTCACCACCAACAACACAGACAGCACATGTCCCTGTTGGTGCTGTCTCATCCTCATAGTAGTGCACCTGCACAAACATAATTAAATCTCAAAGCAAGCACAATAAGCTTAAAAGTGGGCAGCAATGATGCATAGAAACTTACATTAACACCAGCAAGCTTTGAGTTTTTCTTCATTTCCTCTCCAAACTTGTCCTTACCAATGCAACCCATGTAACTAGTTGCACCAGGGATCTGAAGCATCCACTGGAAGGGACACAACATTGAAAGAGATTAAAGAAAATGAATTCACAAGTAACGTTAATCTAACTAAAATTAAAATCCCTTGACATAGCAAACCTGGGCAACTCTGATAGAATTTTGAGTAGCACCTACAGAAACACAAGATTGTAAAACTCATTAGTTGATAGAAAGCAATCACCATTAAATTTAAAGATATGCAATGTCATCTATCTGCGAGCTTCTTGTTTGAGAAGACATTAGAAACACCAAATCATACAAATTCCCAGCTTACCTCCAGCAATATACTCCACATCATACTTGTTGGCCATCTCCTCATACCTTGAAAAATTCATCCACATAAAATAAGTTCATCACGACTCAAAAGTATTTCACATATTAGCAATTAACACCCTCAGCCATCTACCTAGTAAAATATACATCCCAAGCAAGGTTCACTCGGTAGAACATCATACACAGGGAACCAATATGCATATGAAGGCAGATAGATATTCTCTATACATACACACATGGGCACACACGCACACATGAACGGCAGCTTTTATTTCTAAAATGAATGCTAAATATAGACCATAGATGGCCATGGCATCACTGAGAAAAGAAGATTACATTGGCAAGTGCTTATCCTCCGCAAGAATAGCGTTGTTCAACTTGATGTCATACCTGTTCCACCAACCAAGCATTTCAATGGTCAGCCAAAATATCCATGAAAAACAAATAGTAGTTATGTACATACAAGGAAATGTTAAGAAAATCAAATCAGCAATTGCAAAAGCTATCATTCTTAAAACCCAACACAAAACCTTGTCTTGAAGTGAAAAGTTCCATCCTTTTTGCTATCCATAACCTTACAATCTCAATCCAAGATTCACCATTTTCCTCAAATTTCATAACAACCAAAATAATACAATCCAAAAACTAGCAAAACGAAGAAACCAAAAGTGAAACCCGGCAACTACAGATCTGTCCTTGGCAACAAACTGTCCAATAAAAACATCACAGATCTAACAAAACTTTGCAACACCCACCAAGACAAAACAGCTCCAAAATCAAAAAATGATTTCAAATGTCAATCCTTTATTGTTTCTTTTACCATTTTCTCAGTAGCAAAACAGAACATAAAGGCTCTCTTGGCATTTTAAGTAAAATGGGGTTACTTACTTGTTTAAGAAGTCTTCATCAACAACAGCAGAGATGTCAAGAAGTGGGTTTCCCATGCCCAAAAGAATACGTTCGTAAGCCATTGAAAATAGCGTTTCAGAGAGACACAAGAAAGAAAAGCTCTTAGCTTAAAGAGTGTTGGCAGTTTGAAGGAAGTGATATCTCAGTTCACAAAAAACCATAGGCTTGGTAACTTTGGTTACAACTTATATATAGGCATAGTATCGTGTGCTATGAAGCTGCTGTAGTTGGGGCTGATTAGGTTTCTTTTTTTTTTATTTAATTTAATTTTGGATTTTTTAATATTTATATTATATATAATTATGAATGTTGAAAAACTTTATAATCATCAAAATGGTTATATCTGTATATGATATATCTAAAGTGTAATTTAAAATAATTTTTGCTATTAATAATAATAAAATTGATATAATTTATAAATATATAAAAATCTTAATTAAGTCAAATAATTTTATTAAAATTTATATTGTAAAATAAATATTAATAAAGTTTATCCAATTTGTAAATAAGATTTCTATTTAAATTGAATAACTTTCATTAAAAAATATTTTTCTAATTCTAACAGTATCAAATAATTTATAAATTGATATTATCAAATTTCAATTATATATAATTAAAATATTAAGTTCTTAATATATATAATTTTCTTTCGATTATAGTTATCCTTTATTTATAGATAATTAATTTTACATTTTAAAAATATTTGTATTTTATATGATTATTATTTGATGATTTGTTTGTGTATCATTTAATAGCAAAATTTTCTCTCATAAAATCTCGTTGTTTATTTATTTTAGAGAGTTTTAATATTAGAATCTAAAATATTTAAATATGGATCAATCTCCTTTAATATAAAAATTTATATTTTATAATTGTAAATTCTCTACTTAAGAAAAATATTTAATTTTTTTAAAAAATACTTGTTAATACATTTTTTTTCATTTTAAAAGTATATGCTAAATCTTTATTAATATATACATCGTAATTTTTATGAATAATGATTTCTAATTTATCGACAGTATATACATCGTATGCTTGTTTTGAGATGATAAAATGTATATCAATAATATATTCAATACAAATTTATATTTATGTTATACATACTTAATATATATATATAATATTGTTGGTAGAAAGAAATGGGTGAAATGTCAATCCAGGGACCAACCAAGGTCCAAGCCTTCATTATCAGTGTTTTAGGTGGGTTTCAACTTTCAAGTGCAAGTTTATAGTTTGGGTTTTGTTAGGTTTCAGCTAAGAGTTTTGTTTTGGAATAATCATATAGTTTTTATGAACCTGGCTACAACTTTCAATATTCTTTATTTATGTTGTCATTTTTTTTTTAATTTAACATGTCAAATTATTATTTTCTTATACCATGTGATGGCTGTATGGCTCAACCAACAACTAGGTGAACCCAATATTCAACCTTTGATCTCAATTCAAAGAGGATAACAAAATAAATTGTTCATCATTAAAAGAAAATGGCATGTCATATCAAAAATTGCCTAAAGATTGGGCTAACAACTTAACCAGTTAGGTGAGCATTGACAAAGTGAAATTAAGCCGATGGTAAGTGACAATGGCTCTCACTTTTTAATTTTTAATTTCTTTTATTATTATACATATATTTATGTATTATATGTAATAATTATTTCTATAATTACTTTTTAATTGTTTTTTATATAACATTCTGAATTCGTCACCACTAAATCATAAAAAATGAGAATTCACAAACTCAATTCTGACTTTGCTTGCTGTAAACGGAAAACGATGGGGGCTGGGGTTGAGGGTTTAATGTGGTAGGTCTGATTTGATATGTTGTTAAACTCTATTGTCACATAGTCAAAGGATTTCATGATTTCAAGGTAGGACCAGCAACACTATGAAAGAAGATTTCCCAAGCGGTTGGCAACAGCTAGTGTGTCATTTCATACAGTTATGCCCGTTGACATAATACAAATTAATAATAAAAAATAGGTATAATGTTTAAATTTTTTAAAAAATATTTTAAAAAATTTAAATAAATTTTTTTTATTACATTCAATCAAATTTTTATATTTTATTTTGAACAAAATAAGTCATTGTAACTAATAAGTTACTAATAATTATTAATCTAAATTATATTTATCATTTTAGGTCAAATAATCTTAAAATGACATGATAAGATGCGTAATAAATGATGATGTGACCTATTAATTTAACATAATGACATAAATAAGTAAAATTTTCACCTTTCATCTTAATATCACGTAATTATAAAAAAATAATAAATAATAGTTTAACTAATAATAATTAGTCTACTATTAGTCTAAAGGTTTATTTCATTCAAAATAAAAACATATTACTTGATTGAACGTGATAAAAAAATAAAAATTTATTTAAAAAATTTATAATAATATAAGAATTTTTTCAAATATTATATCTAAAAAATGCAATTGGTCGTTTATTTTTATAAGCACTTGTTAATTTTTTTCATCTAGCATATTATTGTCGCAAAAAAATAGATATTACATTAATTATACTGCTTAGAGGGTATTTTATAGTTAATAAGTAGTTTATTGTGAAATGGGTCTCAATCACTTCTTAATACTTTCAAATGTAAACAAATGAGAGAGGGAGAGAGCATTTTAATGAATGTGTAAAAAACACTTGTTATCTACATTACATATGGCGTAATGAAGTCCTTGATACAAAAGAAACATTTAATAAAAGTAATAAAAAAACCAATAGCTTGAAAGGAAAACAGCAGACGTTTGTTCTTGACAATTTCCATAGTAACACAAGTTACCTTTTTATGAGCACAAATAAAAGAACGTATAAAACAGTGTGACATTGGTGTAATTGAGACGTTGGTAAACACCTTAGCTTAGCATATGGGCAAAGGAGCACCATTCCACTCCTTCAAGCACTCCAGCAATGGATCAATCAACTTCCCCGCACACATTGCTGAGAAGACCTTGTCACATTCTTCTCCTGGAGAGATTACCTTCTCGCCGGTTAACAAACTAGTCCCCAGAACTTCTCGCACAAACTTGTACAATGGATAGGACCTGCATTCCTCGATCCTGTTAGGAATGGCCGTATTTCCGTTCTCGAAATCGATTCTAGCACTTTCAACTTCTTTGGGCAAAAGGGTTTTTAGTTCTTCCTCAAAGGCTTCGATCTTTTGGAAAATTGAAGTGGTTGAGTTCTTCTCTCTGTCACCATTCATCAAGGCATGGTCTACCAGTACTTGTCTCAGCTTCTGCATTAATGGGTAAGTTGCACTGCAAGGATCATCAACGTAAGCATAAAGGTACTCGCGATCGACAACTCTGAGCAGGTCCTTTTCGCAGAATCTTGATGGATGAAGTTCACCATTGGATCCCATGGTTAGGACTCTCTTGGCCACTTGACTAACTGTGTTCTTCACAGTGTTCTTTAAGTTTTCTTCCAAATGCCTCAAGTCAATGGCTTGGCATAGAGCGATCAAGAAAGTTGAAGACATGAGCTTCAATATGTCAACAGCTTCAGCTGTTTTTCTTGCTGAGATCAGGCCTAATGAGTTCACATCCTGGTTGTGTTGCTCAGCACTTTGGACATGATTGGTGACAGGGTTGCCAAGGAATTGAAGTTCAGAGCAGTAAGAAGCCATTGCAATTTCTGCTCCCTTGAAACCATAATCCAAACTTGGATTGCGGCTTGCAGACAGATTTGAAGGCAAACCATTGTTGTAGTAGTCATTAACAAGCTCAGAAAATTGAGCAAACATGAGTTTGCCAATTGCAGCGATGGCTAGACGAGTGTTATCCATGGACACACCAATTGGGGTACCTTGGAAATTCCCTCCATGTAAAGCCTTATCTCTTGATACATCAATCAATGGATTGTCATTCACAGAGTTGATCTCTCTTTCAATCATTTTGGTTGCTGCCCTGATCACTTCAATCTGAGGGCCAAGCCATTGAGGGGAAGTTCTAAGAGCATATCTGTCTTGTTTTGGCTTCTGAAGAGGATCCATTTCATGCAATTTTTGGGCTGCTTTAATGTAAGAGCTACCATCCAAAATGTGTTCCATGATGGCCGCAGCTTCAATCTGGCCTGGATGATGCTTCAGCTTGTGAGTCAAGTGGTCAGTAAATTCAGGCTTCCCTTGCATAACTTCAGCAAAAATTGCTGATAAAACTTCTGAGAGGACTGCTTGAACATTGGCCTCAAAAAGGACCAAGGAAGCTAAGCCAGACCCAACAGCCGTCCCATTCACTAGAGCAAGACCTTCTTTGGGTTGCAACTCAAAAAATCCACCATTGATCCCAGCCCGGCTGAAGGCTTCCGAGGGATTCAAGGCCTCACCATTGGGCCCAACAGCCTTGGAATTAGGCCTGCCAGTCAAAAGCCCTGCAATGTAGGACAGTGGCACCAGGTCACCAGATGCAGTAATTGTTCCCCTGAGTGGCAGACATGGGGTGATGTTCACATTGAGTAGCTTGGTTATCGCTTCTAGAATCTCAAATCTAATGCCAGAATATCCTTGCAGAAGAGTGTTGATCCTCACAAGCATAGCCGCCCTTGTCGCGGTGTGAGGTAACGTATGGCACGACTCAGTACCTTGGCCGAAAACTCCAGCATTCAAGAACCTGTTGCAACAAATTGTTTTTAATCACATTTAACAACATAACAAGTTAAGAACTTATGGACAAAATCTGGGTAGCTCTGATAGCAAGCTGGAAATCCATGTGCAGGATTTAACCCCAAAAAGAAATTCAATGTCCAGCTCATTTCTTAAGCAGGTTAGCCTTGGACTACAGAGGACAGCGATTTTGACAGGATCCAAGTCCAGTCAAGCAATGAAAGAGAAAATAAAGGTAAAGCTAAAATATTAACCTTTGTTGTAATTAACAAATATTATGCTTAATACGTCCGAAAGGTACAAGTTTTATTATTGATTATTGACTTGGAAAAGGTACCACAGAGTTCAGTAGCTGACCTTGACCCAGCTAGCACTAATACCATCATTTATCAACAAGAATTTTACCATGTCTACTGTCTCATTAATTATTTACCAGGTAAGACTTTTATTTTCTTTTCTATATACCAATATTTATTTGGGATGTATTTATTTCAACAAATAAATTGACAGCAAATATTAAATTCTTATCTTCTTTCTGGCAAAATATCTTTCCAATTTTGACCAGGCAAAATGGAAATGTTGATTATTGGAAAAATTCTATTTTTCTATTGTTTTCTTAAATTTTACTTCTTCCACCAAACGAATTTAAGTATTGTTTTTCTTCTTTTCCTTGTCATTTGTTAATCCATAAAAAATATTTCACTTCTTTCAGTTTGCCCCACCACATGAAGACTGAAGATAACAGGGCTAATTTATTAAAAACAAAAGAAAATAAGAATGAAATAAAAATTAAAGTAGTCATCTTAATACTATTTCTTACATTTGAATGAGTATTAATTGGATTTTATAATATGATTAGGAGAAATATATATAATTCAACGCTCCTTCAAGTATGATTTCATTTTAATAATCTAAAAGTCCAAAATCTAATCAATTTCATAACATTTTATTAATCCTAGGAGCCCCCATGTAAACTTGGAACAAAAATTAGTAATAAAGAAAATAAATAAAACTATGAAAGACTTAGCCTAGTCTAATTATTTATTTCATTTAGTTGAGAAGTTTTAAATCAGAAACAAAATTAAATGTCCATAACTTTCATGACCCACAAATTTATGCCCCTTCCCAAAGTCACATGGTCCCATGCTGAGAACAACCTTAAAAAATAAGTTGTATGAAAAAGATTCATTATCTATAAAACAGTAGGATTTATTCATATTTCCTTTTCCTAGACAATATTTTGTATTAAAAATTAAAATAAAATTAAAGACTGAAAAAAGGGTGTGGACAGGTAAAAACGAAAACAAAAGAGAAGTTAAATGTATGCCTTTTTCACCTAATTATTGCTATGGCAGATAGCTGAGAATCCACCTACCAAACGTGGTGGAAAGGGTGTTGGCCTAATTATAACAAATTTAAAGGCTCATTATTAATTACTTTATTTATATGGGAAAAAAAATAAATATCAAACTATTACATGACTTAGCTACGTGGTAAAAAAATAAATAAATAATCCAAGTTAAGTTACCTTATGAGTTCCTTTTGGAGGGCAGCTCCTTGCTTGGTCCTCCTATGAGAGGTTGCACCAAAGCCAGTGGTCACACCGTAACTATCAGTACCTCTATTCATCCCTTCCATGACCCAGTCGCTGCTAGCCTTAACAGCCGGCCTGGCTTCATCCGAAAGCTCCACCTTGACGCCTGCATCCCGGTTTGCTATGGCCGTCACTTGAGCTATGGTTAAGGTTTCGCCACCCAGACGTACCACCGGCTTACGGTATTCCTCGACCATACGCTTCACTTCATCAAGATGGCTACCTTTCAAGGACTCAGCTGATGCACCCCAGTTCAATGGGTCAGTGGTGCAGAATCCTGGCGAACCGTTGCCATTGCATTGAGGCAGTACTTCCATTGGGTCCATAATTTTGGCCGTCTCCTAGTTGACTGTCCTGGTTGGCGGCCTAAAAATGTACTAAAGAGGTGACAACAACACTAAAAATTTCAGGGAGACAAGAGTTATTGCCTTATTATTGGCCCTGGGGCACTACAAAAGGAAAACCAAAGATTACAAAAGGTATGAATGATGAGGAAGGAAATTTTCAGGCTTAGTGAAAAACTTCCTGAGTCCGTTGAACAACATTTTGAGGCTTTAAATAGACAAACGGATGGGTGTAAACATTGAGTGTTCGGTGGGTAGGCCGATGGGTTAGTTGAAAACTCAACGTGGCCGTCAGATCTTCATGAGTTTTGATGGTTTGGATGATAACACATGTCAACCATTGATTGGTTCAAAGCAAGAGGCTCTTTGTACTTGTCAAAAGAACACAAAAGACAACGAAATGGAAAGGGGAGCGGGGTTGGTGAACGCTGGAGGGGAGGCACGAAAGCCCAACGTCACCGCCAGTTTGTCGACTCAACAAAATTACAAATTTGTCCAATTTGTGATGCTTTATGAGATAATGTTCTAATCTTATGAAGACAACCGCAAATTTTATAAAGTCAAACTGGAACATATTCCCCTCTGTCATAACTCTTTGAAATCTCTTAAATAATATATCTTTGAAAGAAAATAAAAGATTAATATTAAAATTTTATATTGTTTTGAAATCTTATCAATTTTTTATTTTTTTAAAATAATATCTCAAGTCAAGATTTGATGATCTAATCTTGTATAGAAACTATACACTATCAGTTCATCAAATATTAATACTATATATATATATATATTAACTTTTAAACATTAAGTTAATTTTTTACTTTAAGAAATACATTACACATTGCAATCTTTTTTTTTTGTTTTTTTAAATCGATAACTAATTATGACGAAAATCTGTAAATAAATTAATTTGGTTATAAGTCGGTTTTGATACCTAATTATTAGATAAAATTGGACTACACTCCTAAATATTAGCCTACCACATAATTGTACTTACCAAAACCTAAATGATTAGCATTGATCATTTATAGGGAAATTACCAAAAAACAAACCTATGGTATACAACCAAATAAATATCTTAGAGACCTAATTATGGTAGGGAGGGGGGGGGGGGGGGGGGGGTTTACATGTTTAACTTCCCTAAATAATCAAATTAATTAACAAATAGATGCCATTATGAAGAAATTTTTCGTAATTAAAACTCACAATTTAATAAAACGTAATTAAAGAATCAGGATTAAAGGTTTTGCAGACAAGTTGTCTTAAAGAGCATTAATTAAGTTCATTTTTCTCTATTCTTTTCCCTCTTTGCTTTAAATTCATTGAGTGGTGTCATACAATAAAAATATTCTTAAATTCAATTTCTGTTTTTTTTTTACTTAAAATGAGAATTAAGAAAAATAAATAAATTGATTTTAATTTCTATATATTAAAATTTTAAAAAAATTAAAATATTTTTTAAAGATTTTATGCCTAATGTATAGCTTAGGATCTCAATTATTTACTCTCAATTAATATGATGAGCCTTTTAAAAGTAGGGTTAATTAAGTAATTTTAAGCATTTCAGGTAGAGGTTTTAATTAATTATATACTAATTCTTTTTTATTTGTTTGCTTTAAAGTTATGGCTTTGTTAGATTATTTTTTGTTCATCTAACTTATGAAACCTCTATAATAAGCCAACTTCAAAATTGGATAAACTTCTACAAATTTATTCTTTTTTTTTTCTTTATGTCCTTTTAAAATTGGTTTGGTTAATTCTGTGTCTATGTTTGATTCTCAAATATCAACCAGAAAGTTATTTTCTATAATTACTTTTTGCATGGAAATGACTAGATCTCTCATAAAAGGGAAAAAAAAAAGTAAAAAACATAGGAAAAACATGGGGTCATATTTTTCAATATATAAAGGGTTTACATCTCATTGGCAGCAGGCAATTTCTTAAATATCTTGCTTGCTTCCCATTTGGTAGTTAATAATTTTTTTCACCCATTTAATTATTATCCACTTATATTTAGTGGAAAATCTACCAACCCCATTTCAATTTAAGTAATTGCTTAATAGTTGGTAGAAGTGTTGTCAACAAGTCCTATTGTCTCCACCCACCTTTCTCAAATCTTTGGATCTTTTCACATTTAGTTCTCAAAATTTAATATTTTAAAAACTATTTAAGTTTTTTCTACAAGTTTATCTGTTGTTTACTTCTAACTTTTTTTTTGGAAAGATATGTACTTCTAAATTATTTACACTTATAAATAGCATATTGCCCTAGTCATGGTCTTAACACAAAATTTTCTTTATTTGATATATGAAGATCAACTTATAAATTAACATCGTTATCAGAGCAACTATTCTATGATAGTCATATTTTATCTAAGAAAAAGGTTTCGAATTTCGATTTTTGTTTCTTAACTTTAATCATAAATTGGCTATAACTGTAGAAATAAATAAAAACTTAGTTTATAATTTTTTTTTCTATTTGTGTTTATCATTGATCAACCAAAGTAGATTTGAGAATAAAATCGAAAAGGATACATGTCCTGCCCACTTGAGATTAGATCCTTTAATTTTCCTAAAATAAATTTGTTGTCGTGGAAGAGTTTTTTTCTGCTGAGAAAAGCAAGGTTTGGTGGGCACGAGTGTCTAACAATTTGCATTATCCAGAGAAAAATCAAAAGAGAAAAGGGAAAATTAAAACGAAAAAAGAAGTCAAAGAAGGATGATGCTTTAATGATATATAAATAAAAACCAAAGATTAGGGGTTGTCAAGCTTGCAAGTCGTGGTCATCACCAACCACCGCTCATTTTCTCCCCTAAAGGGGTAGGTGAAACCGAATGAGAAGTTGCTTGAGATCTTGTGGTCATGTGCAAAATCTCATCCCATAAAGGCAATTTGATCTTACGTCAATCAAGTATGGCCAAAAATAATAACTAAAAAAGAGTAGAAAAATCAAGTTAAAAATGAATTGATCTAGTTTTGGTTGGGCATTGCTTGTAAAAGAATAATTGCCATTATAAAATATTGAAACATCCTAATATATTTCATTGCTTTAGATGATTCAAATTATTGATAACATATATATATATATAGTCTTAGGTGACTATACAAATTGAAGAAAAAGATTGACTAATGCTATACAAATTAAAATTAAAGCTAATAATGTGGAATGAAATTAAGGAATTTTTTTATTTTCTTATTTCTCTCTTTACTTTTTTTTTTGAAAAATTTTCTCTCTTTACATTTTTCTTTTTTTTTAATGCTTTATAGGTAAAAGAAAACTTTAGACACAATATTTTCATTTAATTTAGCAACATTTTCAATGCTTTTGGCTATTCATAATTGATCAGAAAATGAATTGTTTTTTGTTAAATGTGAATATATTTATATGCAATCCGAAAAAAAATCGAATTATCAGCCTATTTCTCATGAGAGAGGTGAGGTGAAGGGGGGTTGAACAAAGCAACCCAACAACAAAAAAATATATTTAAAAAGAGAAGGATCTTAGAAACAAGAGATCTAGATCACAATTTTGAAGCATATAAAATCATTTTTATTTATCTATATGTATTATTATTATTATCACTATTATTTTCTATAGATATTATTTGTGTGAAGGACTGACTGTTTTCACCAACCCACTTTATAACAAATCCCATGCAAACTCCAAGCAACTCTAAACAAAGAAATGGATTACGCCAACTAGTCTTCTCTATATTTTATCCGGATTATTTTATTTTTAAAAATAAATTAAGTTAGATTTAACCAACTGGCCTATCAGATTAATCATAAATTACTTATAAGCCTTATCTCCAGTGTTAGATCTAAACCCTTATCATTATGCTCTTGTACCATATGAATATATCATTGTCATTATCTACTCAAGTGTCCATGTGTGTTTGTAAACTTAAAATCACTTGTAAAATATGAATCTCATGGTTTTTCCTCTACAGTGAATCTTAGTCACCTCTATCACAAACAATAACATGCACGTTAATAAGAAAAAAAAAAGAATTGTATCTAAAAAAGGAAAACACTTAATTGACACTATAAAAAATCCTGCTTATTCGGCCAAAAAAAAAAATCTTGATTAGAATCCGACATATTTTCTTAAAAAGTTTTATATTTGAAGAGTGAAAAGTGAGCTTTACATGAAACCAGAGAGCTACCTCTCTTTATGTAACTCGAAATTTAATAATTTTAACAAATTTAGAATAATATATAGTAGCTATATAAATCTATCATACCATTGGAAAAGGAAAATCCTCTTGGCCATTGTTTTGCATGGTTATCTTTTATGGATTAGCACATTGCTATCACATGGGACTTATTTTGATAATCTTTTTATAGCATTTTCTTTTGCTTTTTTTTTCCCTTAATAAGGGGAGAAGTCGAAATTTTATATAAAAACTAAAATAAACAAATCCGACCATGTTCACATGAACCGACGTATATAGTGTTCCCTACAAAAATAAATAAATTTTGTCTTCTTGCAAATTATTGATTCTTAGGGTTTTTCAAAGCACATGTGATACTTGTGCCATTACCCTACCACCACCCTTGAGATAACGTGTCAAACATAAAATCATTTAGAATTTGTCGTGTCTATCTTCTCCCTTCTTCTTTTTTTTTTTTTTGCCGAAAAATATGACATTGATTGATAAAATTTTGATTGAATTAAGTAAACAAATAGGGTTCAAAATATGGAGAAAAAATTAAATAAAATAATATAGAAAATAAACCCTTTGTATAGCTATTTCTTAGCTCTTAATATGCATTAGTTTTGTTTAAGCTCTTGCCCTCCATTTGAATTTTCGTTGCAAGTGGTAGATCTATGTTCAAATGATGAGCCAACCTGTATGAACCAAACCTTTTGTTTTATAAATCAAAGAACGAAAGATTTTCAATTTGTCTTATGCAATTAATAGCTAATCTATGCGATTTATTTTTTGTCCTTCACATGTGATGCTTCTGCCATTGCGAAAATATAGAAGCAGAATACGAGATTTGTTGTGTCAAAATCCTTTAGGTGCCCCGAAAGGCCAAAACGTGACATTAATTAAGAAAAATCCCAGTATGAGAAGCATGCATGTGTGTTATTATTTAACCAAAGTTTTCTTCTTTCCTAGTTTGCTCTTTCTAATTAATAAATTATATACAGATTTGATTCTTTCAGTTGAATTGGCATAGCCAGCTGTCGTCCAAGAATGAGGCTATTTGGGGGAAAAAAAAGGCAACAAGCAGACAATTTGAGCTGCATTTGATATCAGAATTCAGAAGCAAATTAAGACACCTAGATGATTGCCAGTGTGAAGTCAAGAAAAGCCGATGGGAAACAGACAATTATTTGAACTTTGATTGAGTTAATTATTTTATAAGTGATAAATTCTGCCTTATAATTGTTTCTCTCCATTCTTTCTGAATTTGTATAACAGGCTTCTACATATGCCAAAATCAGATCCATAATTCACCATGTTATACCCAAAAAGAGAAAGGAAAAAGAAAAGCATAATTCATTCTTTAGACAGGTCATATGAGGTTTCATTTAATTGGTATTTACTTAAGAAAAACTTATGATATAGCATCAAGCTACAAGATCAGTGGGTAATCATAGTGACATTTTGATTTTTCTTTGTAAATTGTGATGCAAACTGATCTTTTCTTTTCATTTCAATTTTTTTCCCATTAATACTCTTTAAACTTGAATTGTTTATTTACTTATGCTTAATATATCTATTCAAAGATTTTGATGATTCGACATTTAATAAAAAATATACCACATATTTTTTGGTATACCAATCATTCATGGGAAATTTCCAAAAAAAAAAAAAAAGAGTTAAAGGGTCACTTTAGCTTATTTTAAGAGTAAAAGAGTAGGATAAAATTGAAGTACAAATGAGATTTATTTATATTCGAATTGTAGTACTTTCCTCTTATGGAAATGGAGGTTTCATTTCACTTCACATTTCAATTATGCTAAAATGAGTTCATTGCTTCTTTTGTTTTTTTGTCACTAATTATTTCCATCTACTTTAATCATAATTTGTCAGAAATATATAAATAATTGAGCACCGCAAGCAGATTAAGGAATATATATAATTTCGTTCTCAAAGCATCCTGCCCACCTTGAACTGTCGTTCATATAGTTGCTCACGTTGGAGGGTATGAATGCAAAGTCAGGGCCACCACGTTTTTGTTCTGCTTTGTTGGCGAAATATTGTTTCTTTAAAATCAATTCACCGATTGTTTGTCCCATATCAATAAATCAAATAAGCACATTGGGATTTGTAACTATATATTTTATATATATAATATTTATCTGTATACAGGCATATAGGAATCTGTTTACACATTATGCCTTTCCATTTCCAACTGTTGGATTCAATTATCTATTCACTTCAATCATGCACATTAAATTTCAAATTAATAAAAATGTCTAATTATTTATTCGATAAAATAAAATTTCGATTATTATATACAGACAATACTCTTGATCAATACAATAGAGATATCAAATTAACTTAAGATTTTACATATATTATATATATACACATCACACACACTTGTTATCAAGAGCAGATCGAAAATGATGACAAAAATAACGATCATCACCTCTCAATTTTATTTTTTTTATTATTATATGTATAAAATTTAATATATATATAATTTCATGAACCTTAGTTAAACTATGCAGCTTGTTATGGAATAATAACAAACCATCTTTTAATTTTTAATTTTTTTATTATTATATGATCTTGTATAACTATCTTTTAAACATCTCTCATATAAAATCTTGGAATTGTTATTGTTTGTTATACATTTGTTGTAGAGAGGTGCATGATTGTGCATTTGAAAGTGAACAGATAGAAATAATGATAGTGTTTATAAATAAATAATAATAGAACAAATTTCAAAAACAAATATTTCAATGTCTTGCATTTAGAGTATTTGCATTGATGCATTTTTGACGTTTTGTTATATCTCTTCACTGTATTCACGTGGGCAGTCCTATAATGTTCAAAACGTTCAGTTTGAAATAATTTGATACATTTAATAAGGCCACTAACTTTTTCAAATTCGAAGGTATTTTTATACTTCTGTCATGTCATTTTGGACTTGAAAATTGTAGGACCAACTAGGCATTTCCCATCCATAAATCTGCAATTAATTATGATAAGACTGTAGAAGAAAAAAATTATCAGCCAATTACGTGTTGTCATGTGAATTTAATAATATTTTAACCATATAATTAATTATCAAAAAATTTTGACGACAAATTTGTATGTACAAGGACATTATATATGTATAGGTGGTAATGCTACGTCTTTTAATACTATATTATTCATTCATAGATTGCATGATAATGAAGCTCATCCTGCATTAGAATAAGAGATCAGAGAGGAACCTGAGAGAACAACTGGGGTAATGATTTTCAGGATTATATGGTTGAATATGATCTGATTTTTTGTTTCCCATTTGAGTTGTGAAGATCGTTTTGTCACATGAAAAACTTGGACAGGATCACTTTCATTAATTGAAATTCTCATTATTATCACTAATGGGATGACTTCCATTGTGACCTATAACTACTATTTTCTACACTAACTAAGTTGGTTGAAATCTTACGTTTGGTTTGATATTTGCTTTGTTTTATGTACATATAAGATTTAATTCGGCTTTAGATCACATAATGATAGAGTCTCCTAAATTTTTCATTCTATTCCAAGATTCAAATTCAAAAATTTTAAATTAAAATCTTAAATTTTAATTCTCACTAATTGTCTTTGAAAGCATTTATATCTCGATGGCTCTCACGATAAATTTAACCCAAATCATGAGTTCAACAGAAGTAATCCACCCTCACTTGGTCATAGCCCAAAATATTAAATTTTGAGTAGTTTTTCACACGATATCAAAGATATTTTAATCTAGTACACGAAAGTTTGAATTCTAAATTCATTCTTGCAGTCAAACTTTGGCATACGAAATATATTTATGTTTAGTTCACATTTACAAATTAAGTAATATAGTTTGTTGACATTAAAAAAAACAAAACATTTTCTTGAAGTGATTTAAATAGAAGGATATATAATTAGTTGTGTAAACCTAACTATTGGTTTTATAACAAAAAAATATTATAAATTATATTGAATGATTTTAATGATAACCAAATGATTGATAGATTTTCAAGGAATTCATTTAAATATTAGACATAATATTTAAAAAAATGAAAAAAGTTTTAATTTTTTATTAAATTTAATTAAGTTTTTATATTTTTATTTTGAATCAAATAAACTCTTTTCACTAATGATTGACTAATTAATATTAATCAAATTACCAATTGTCTTGATTTTTGGAATTAAAAAATCAATAAGAGAGTTTAATAATGATGTGGCGAGTGGATTTCTTTACTGTGGAGAAACAAATATTGAATAGAAACTATATTTTACTTACTGGGAAGGTATGTAGGTTGTATCGAAGGTGTGGCTTTTTGAATGTTTATGCTCCCAACGACAAGACACAAAGAGTTGAGTTTTGGGCAAATTTATTACATGAATTAGAATGTAAAGATGTACGATTGTGTGTGGGTGGGGATTTTAGCTTCGTCATGAAATCGGTAATTAATGGTGTTTGCTGATTTGGAGTTAAAGAGAAGAAATTATTTATAGGTTAGACAGATTCTTAATTGATGTTGATTGCTTGGCTTGTTATGCTAATATATTACTTGAGGGTCAAGATCCACATGTGGAAGCTGAATTAGTGTGCTTTTTGTAGAACAATATGTACATACAAGTCTGGTTACGTCGATGTTGCGGCAGGGTTTCGGACATACATCGCATCCTCTCATGCTGCATTATCGTGAGCAGCAATTGGAAAGAAGTGGAGATATCTAGAGATCTCCAACTCTTAGTACCTTGCTACTGGGGTTATTTATTTACATTTCTATATGTAATCATAAAAGTCCAAAGTTATATTGGGATTTGGCTCTTGCTAATAATAATGTATATTTTTCATAAAAAAATATATTATTTATCATTTTATGTTACGTAATATATTGACATATTATATCGATGATAACATTAAATAATGACATGATCATATAACATTTTTTATTTTTTACGTTAACGTCACTTCAATGTCATGTTAGTATTATCTGAATTTAAAATGATAAGTGATATTTTTATTAATAACAATTAGTAAATCGTTAGTTATAAAAATCTATTTGATTTAAAACAAAAATATAAATATTTGACTTGAACGTAATAAAGAAATAAAAAACTTATTTAAATTTTTTAAAATAATTTAAAATTTTTTTCAAGTATTATGTCATTAATAACTCCAGTCAATCCTTACTAATATACAAATCCTTGGAAAAGTTCATTTTTTAACTATTTGACTCATTATATATACACAAATATAATAATATATATTGATTTTATATTAATAATGTTCATTTTGTACATGTAAAACAAATTTTAAGCATTATAAACTGCTTCCACACCTTTCCAAAATGTATTGCGTTATTGACATATTCAAATTTTCAAGTTTTTGTTTCAAAAACAAATTAAGTTAAACCAGCAAACCAAAAAAGACTATATATGAAAAAATAATGTATTATCTCCATACTCCATAGTGTATGGAGTCAAAGGTGAAAATGTAAAACCATGTGGGAAGGAGACTGAGTACTCCCACTTGAAGTCTAGCTATTAAATTATAACAATTCAATATTTGAACCATGTATATACATACATATATATATATATATATAATAAATTCGACTAGATTCCTTGAGTTAGTGACTAAACATGAAATATTTTAATATGGAACAAGTTTCAATATATAGTCAGACAAAAAAACCTGATCTACGTGCTATATTAATCAATTCCAACTGTAAACATATAGATCTCTCTTGGCTGCTGCCAGCAACCTTTGACTTATCAATGGCAGATGACCTGACCGGATCTGAACAGTAGGGAAACGACGATCTGATCACCATGTGAAAGAAAATTTTATTAAATATTTATAGTTATTGTTATCTACGTTGCAGCTAAATACTTAATTTTTATTTATTTTAAAATAATTATCATATATAAAATACAATTACTATTAATATATAAAGTTTGAAGTGTAAATAATCGAAGTGTTATACTATTAGTCTACAAATTGTATAATGCTATTAAAAATATGAAAATATATTTTTTAATAAAACTCATTCGAAACAATTAAAATTTTATTTACAAATTAGATAAATTTTATTAACATTTATAATAAAAATATTTAGAATAGTACTTTTTTAGTAAACTTGATAAGCAAATATGTTAATTTTTTGTCCATAAAAAATTTTATCAACATTCGTGTTTTAATAAATATTATATATTTGGTGGTGATATACCTTCACGAGGCTGATAGTCGTGTACTCAAATCATGCTTCATTCTTCATTTAATTAGGTGTGTAGGAAGTGTGTAAAGAATGTTAGGAATCTGTCTATTTTACATTGGTTTTATCTTAAGCCAGCAACTCAGCTGAATGCATACGGAAAGGAAGAAATTGACGAAGTATATATATGGTAGAGTAAGTATATTACTTTAACTGAGACCATTTCCTTACTGAATTATGGATATATATCAATGTTTAATATGACTTAAGATGAAAGACTGTTTCCCAAATCAAATAATTGACTGCAATATTGCTTTCTATTGTGCTTTTCTCCTATGTTTACTGATTAATCAAGTCAATTAAACTTGACCTGTTCCATACAAATTAAGTCTATAATGTGTCCTTGTGGTTTTCTCAAATTAATAAATTCGTTAATCAGGGAATTAATCTATATATAAATTGATCAGGGCAGGCGGTAACTCGAGTTGAATTAATCAAAGTATGAAGTTTGAGCTTGAAACTTGATGTAAAAGAATTTTATTAAATGCCAATTGCATAGGGAAGGGAAGCAGGTCTTAAAGCTGAAAATATAAACCCTTACTACTTGGTAAGAAATTGTGTTCCTTTTTAAATTGCTTAATTATATCATCAATTGGACCCTGATAACTTTGACTTTCTTTTTTGCTAGTAAAGAAAGAAACCTCATTCAAAATATAAAACGTGAGAGTTATATGAATAACATTACCCCATTTACTTGAGAAAATGACAGCCAAGACAATCTTAAACAAAGGCAAAGGTATCCATCACAACATTACCCCGTTCCCATAATGTAAGATTAAGATCTGACGAGTTTCTTTAATAGCTAGCAGAGAATCACTGTCTGTTAAGCTGATTACTAAACATGAAATATATTATGCTTTAATGATGCAAAGGAGTTGAATTGATCAGGCTTTCAAAATTTCTTTAGATTTTATATAATTAAATTGTTCCAATCATTTTTTAAAAATGAATTTACATACTGTTTATCTCGCCATCCCAAAGAGCAGAGGCGATATTAAAGTATATGTTTTAAATTCTTTGGTTTATTAGTTTATTTCTAAAACTCTAAAGTTAAGGAGTTGAAATTAATTAAACATATTTATAAATTAGAACACTATATAACTTTGGCAACTTAAACTTGATTATGAATAAGTAAATCAATTAGTTATTAAATATTGTATTACTAGTTTTTAGGCATTGTGTCACTGGTTTTTAGATAATGTGAGACTGATGTTCAAGTATTGCATGACTTAATTATTACATCTCTAGTTTTTAAGCATTACGTAACTGATTTTGGACATTATGTAACTAGTTTTTAGGCATTACGTGACTGATTTTTAAACAATAACTAAGTCACATAATGCCTAAAAACTAATCACATAATGTCTTACTAACTAGTCAAGTAATACCTTTCTAACTAATCACGCAATGCCTATCAATCAGTCACGCAATGTTATATTAACTAGTCACATAATACTTAAAAATCAGTCACACACTATCTAAAAATTAATAACGCAATGCCTAAAAATTAGTTACGTAATGTCCAAAAACTAATTATGCAATGTCCAAAAATCATCAAAACTACTGAATTTCATTTAACAAAATCAATAATTTCAAACAATACACTATCTTACATTTAACAACGTAATCAATGAATATGCCTACTTGGCGAAGAATGCTCAAAATGTTAAAAAAAAAAAAATTTTATGTATAAAAAACCACTTTAAAATGCTTAAAAATACTCAAAATGCTTAAAGATTTTTCTTTAAGTATAAAAAATTAGTCAAAAATACTCAAAATACTTAAAAGTTATTTTTTTTAAGGAATACTCTAAAGATAAATAGTTTAACGAGAAAAGTTCAAAGGATATGAGTCTATTTGAGGCGCGAACTTAAATGTATGAGTCCGTTTTTTTAAGAGTAATTTTATCTAAAATTAATTTTTTTTAGTTAAAAATAATTAAAATTATAAAAAGGGTTATTTTCAAAAACACTTTATGTATGAAGGGTATTTTTAAAAAGAACCTTGATTATTTGCCAATTCTCATGGTCAATATAAGGGTGATTCCTTGTGCGAAGGAATGAAGGCAATTAGTAGTATGGAGAAGAAATAGTTGGCGGTAAGTGAAGAACCTATGGTCAGTTTGGTTAGCTTAAAATGTTTTCAATTTCATGACAAGAAAAGGGAAAGGGCGGAGTTTATCCTATGATCAAAAAGAGATCCAATTTTGGATTAATGCAATAGATGAAAATGGGGTTGTTGATGAGGTTGGATGGTGGACTATGCTCAAAACGGTGAATAATTCAAATATATCATAGGTGACAATCCAAAGAGCATTAGCTAGAATCTATCAAGTAGTGATGAGCTGAAATTTAACGCTGATGGTACAGTAAGGGGAAACTAAGCCCAACCGGCTGCGAAAGAATCTTAAGAGATAATGCTAGTGTAGTGGTGAGAATATTCTTTGGGCCACTAGGTGTTCAAGATTCCAACTATACCGGTAGTAGCTACTAAAATTGCATTGGACTTATTCAATATGTTACCATGGAAAATGTTGAGAACTTTGGTGATAGAATCTGACTCTCTTGTTGCTGTATCATGTGCAAGAAAAGAATCCTTGAGGCCTTGAAAATATTAGAAGATTTTTTCAGAGATTGGCAGGTTGCAGAAAAAGTATTGTGAGAGTGATTATTACTCATATTTTAGGAAAGTAATTTCTTTTACAAATTCTTTGGCAAAGTTAGGAGTAGATTGCTCGGATTTGTTTTATGTTGGGTGGTGGTGACTGGTTATAGGGTGTGCAACAGATTACTAGTGAGTGTACGCTTGTATATTACAACAGATTTGGAATATCCATCTCAGTAAATGAGATATGACGCTTGTAATGCTTATTTTATCAGTAATGAAACCAAATTATAGCAAAAAAAAAAAACCCTTGTGCTTCGGTTGGTATCATGCTCGACCACCATCAACGTAGCACTCAATTTTGAGCTTCATCTTTGACTAACTGATCCCTCGATCCATTAGCTTTGCCTGCAGCATATAATGGATAAAAGAACAAGTTGTCTTGTACCTTTGAGAGTTCGAAACCTATAGCCTTATAAAGAAAAGGGATTCTTGAATCCAGTTCTGGAATCTAATGAGTAATAATACCTCAAGTGGGTACCTTTAAACAAGGCCTGCTTCGGGCAGTCTACAAAAACTTGACTACAGAACTTGATCACTAAATTTAAAAAGCAAATGCTGTATCTTGAGGAAGATAAATAATTGAAATGGGTATATTTATGTTGTGCTTGTGTAAATTCCATAGGTTTCAACAACTGTTCTCCATATGAATCAAGAAAATAGAGCAACTAACTCTAATTAACTTAGGGTTGTCGCAGAACAAGAACGAAAGTTTAGATAGAAACCAGATAATTTATTACCGAGGCGTATTTTCTTAGTTGGCTAATTTTGATCTCATTTTTCTTAAAATAGACTAAATGAAAATGGGTTTGCTCTAAGTTTCTCCCCACAATCTCTACAAAATTAGCAAAGTGGAAAACAATATTGTTAGTATATGAACGTTTTTAGCCGCCTTAATCGAACATTGGACGTTTGCATGCCAATGCCAAGCAACAGAACAGCACATTATGATCATCGACATTATAGGAAAGAAGTCTGAAAAACTGGCAACCTTAACCAAACATTCGATTAAATTAGCCAATTATTGGTTGGGATTTCAAGTGGTATTAGGCTTTTGAATTGCACTATAAATGTGGCTTCAAAACTAAGAAGGAATTAAAACATTCTTTCAAACATAAATTTTAGAGAAAAGAAAGGGAAAAAAGAGCAGAAAAAAGATGGCATTGGAATTGAATGTTCTAGCACTATCTTTGTTATTTCTTTTCGCATCAAATGCTAAGGCACAATCCGACAATGGTGTTTTTGATGTGATGAAATTTGGTGCAAAGGCAGATGGAAAAACAGATATCAGTCAAGCATTGATGGCTGCTTGGAGAAAGGCCTGCGCAGTGGCTAGTCCTAGTAAAGTAGAAATTCCAGAGGGGGAATATATGTTGAGCCAGGTGACTCTGTCAGGCCCTTGTAAAGCTTCCGTGGAGGTTCAAGTTAGAGGAACCTTGAAGGCCCCGGCAGATCCTAGCAAATTCAACAATGGGCCAACTTGGGTTACTTTCCAACGCATCGATCACTTCACATTATCTGGGGCTGGAACCTTTGATGGCCAAGGTGGAAAAGCTGCTTGGACACAAAATGATTGCAAACAAGTTGGAAGGTGCAACAAACTTCCCATTGTAAGCATTTTAAAAATCTTCATCATTTTATTGCTAGCCAAACAATAAATTGTTGCTTCACAATTTTACTCATTGTATATATGCCGCTAATAAAATAAATTGTTGCTTCACAATTTTACAGAATTTAAGATTCAACGCCGTTACCAATGGATTAGTGAGGGACATAACCTCTGTGGATAGCAAGCAGACTCACATTAACCTGTTGAGTTGCAAAAACATTACTTTTGCAAATATCACCGTCAATGCACCTGCTCAAAGTCCTAACACTGACGGAATTCATATCGGACGTTCAAGTGGGATTAACATTACTGATTCAAGAATCTCAACCGGCGATGACTGTGTCTCTCTTGGAGAAGGTAGCCAGAAGATTACTGTAACAAGAGTAACATGCGGACCAGGTCATGGCATCAGCGTCGGAAGTCTTGGAAGGTACAGGGAAGATCCGGTTTTTGGAATCACTGTTGCGAATTGCACTCTTATTAATACATCAAATGGAGTTAGGGTCAAAACTTGGCCAGCTTCCTTGGAAGGCATTGCATCCGATATGCATTTTGAGGACATTGTTATGGTTAATGTCAGCAATCCTGTTCTCATTGATCAAGAATACTGCCCTGGTAATAAGTGTACTAAGGTATGTTTTTACCCATTAGTACATTATCATTTCATGATTTATATATTGATATAGAATAGTTCAAACACGTCTATGGTTGTTAATTTGTATTTTTTCAGGCTCCATCGCGTGTTAAGATCAGCAATGTTAGCTTTAAGAACATCAGGGGGACTTCAGCAACACGAGTTGCTGTTGAACTTACATGTAGCAACGGTATCCCATGTGAAAATGTGGAGATTGGAGACATTAATCTTTCTTACATTGGAACAGAAGGCCCTGCTACTTCTCGGTGTTCTAATGTCAAGCCTATTATTACTGGCAAACAAACTCCACTTGCATGTGGCCTCACTCTTTAATGCACATCCAATTCCATGCCAAAAAAAGGCAACCTCACCATTCTCCCATGGGAGCATTTTTTTTTCAGTTCCCTCTTATAGGCATGACAAGGCTGTCCTATTTAAGTTGTTTGTGACTGATTGATGCTTGATTTGTAATGTTTGATGGATATAATAAATGTTTATCATCATCATGATGTTGATGGTGCTCTTCAGCCAATGATTATCAAGTATTCAAATATCGGCTTTGACTGATTTCTCAATAGCAATAAGAACCTTATTAATAAAGGTTTACCAGCATTGTGTATTTCTGCTGAAATTAATATATTTAGTTTTTCCTTTGAAAAAAAAAATATGTAACTAATTGAGTAATTATTACTTGAGACCTAAGGGCATTCGTTTTGATGACAATGATTATTTGTTAACCAATATGACGGGTTGGGGGGTGGGGAGGATTTGAGAATATGTGTGAAGGAATGATGGCAAATAGTAGTATAAAGAAGAAATAATTGGCGACATGTGGTGTTACCCTATGGTCAATTAGATTAGCTTAAAATGTTATAATGTTCAATGACAAGAAATGGGAAAGGGAGGAGATTTTCTTTATGATCAAAATGAGATCCATATTTTGGATTAATGCGAGAGATGAAAATAGGGTTGATGAGGTCGGATGGTCGATTATATCCAAAAATGGTGAATAATTCAAATATCATACGAGACATTTGAAAGGGTATTGGATGAGTTGAAATTTAATATTGATGGCTCAATAAGAGAAAAATTAAGCCCAGCCGGTTGCGAAGGAGTCTTAAAATATAATGTTGGTTTAATTAGTGGTGAAAATATTCTTTGGGTCCTTAGGTGTTCAAGATTCAAACTATGTGGATGTAATAGACACTAAAACTGCATTATACTTATTCAGTATGTCACCATGGAAAGTTTTGAAAACTTTGGTGATAGAATTTGACTTTCTTGTTGCTGTATCATGTGTAAGAAAAGTCCTTGGGAGTACTGGAAGATTTTTCAAAGATTGACAGGTTGCTTTTTGAAAGATAATTTTAATATTCTTGCTATTGCTTATAAGGTGTGCAACATAAAGTTGGAAAATCAAGAAATGGCTTCTAGGCATATAACAATGTCATTTTCTTTAAGGTTTTATTTGCCTTCACTTACGGTGTGTAAAAAAGATCTCAATTTATAATTCTCGACAATATAATGAAGCCTAGTGATTGATTATGTTTTTCACTAACAAAATCAATCCATTGAGCATCCACCAGTGTATAATAAGATTACTTAACTTCTATGAGATTTCTATACAGCAATGATATAAAAGAAATCTAGAAAATATTGAGAAAGGAAGGAGAGATTGTTTTTTTCTTTATTCTGCGTCTTCTTTTGTCCTAGAAGAACGTCTATTTACAAGCCTAAGTGATTGTTCTCAATAGAGACAATTATGTTTGTGTCAAATAGACACAACGCATGTCTATTTTCGACAATAAGAATTGTCTATTTTCTGACAAACATAATTTTTTATTTTCCAACATAATTATTTGAACAAACTTAATTGGTTGAACAAACATAGCTTTTGAATAATCATAATTATTTAAAGGACCTTCTTCATTTCATTTTTAGCACTAAAAGACTCTACTGAGACAAAGATGGGTTGTCAAAAACGTAAAAGAGGTAGGTTGGGCGGTTGATTAAATCTAGTATGGATTGTACATGGATGGTAGTTGGAGTCAGCGGCTCCCCTAGGTTACCCCATCTTATTGTTGAAAATTTCCAACAATCCCTCACCATTTTCAAAATAATCTAAATTTTCAATAATCTTAAAAATCAATTGCATAAATGAAGGTGTCTCCTAATTGAACCTTCACAACGGTAAACTATGCTTTAAACCAGTTATTCCATTTTATTAACCAAACACATCTCACATAATGATTTCAACACCAATGAATGCATGGTATTCTATGACGCTTTTATGGCCATGCGTCAACATCCTCTTTTCATAAGTGCTGTTAGAGCCAAGCTATTGAGCTCCTAGAAGCAACCACGCTTTTCGTAACTAAAACGTTCTAATAAATTTATGTTATAGGTCTATTAAAAGTATGTAACTCATTCTTTCCTAACCATTATGGATGCCTAGCACTTCTTTTAAAATTGAGAATTTATATTATATTATAGTGTTAGCAGTGACATGTAGATGATATACTTTATCTTATTGAACTCAAAACTTAATGTTATAACAAATGTTGAGTTAATTTTCCACCATGGGTGATTTTTAAGATCTTCTTTGCAAGATCTCTAGCAAGACATTTTGTTAAAAAATCCACCAAGTTTCTACTAGACCTCACAAAAGTTATTGTAATCATTTTATCTAAAATTAATTGTTGAACAGAGATATATCACAATCAAATGTCTATACTTTCCATTCTACACTTAGCTATATACTCTCATTAGAGTTGCTTCACTATTACAACAAACAAAAACTGAAGAAATTGATTAAAACCAGTAAATTTCTTAGCCATTCAACTTCTTTAGTGTTAGCAACCAATGCATTGAATTTGGCTATCATGGTAGAATTCGTTGTAAACGTTTATTTCTTAGACTCTCAGAAAATGGTACCCTTACTAAGGATGAAGATCCATCTACTTATAGAAACATAACCTTTAAAACTTGTAATCTAACTAGCATCTAAACATCCTTCTAGCAGTAATGGATATCCATTATACAAATATCATAATTGATTGTCTTTTTTAAGTACCTAAGTACCTATTTATAACTTGCCAATTCCGGTTACTTGGATTACTTGTGCACTGACTTAATTTTCCAAGAACAAATGTTATATCTTGTTCTGTACACATCATTGCATACAGTAGGCATCCAATTACTTTTGCATATTCTATTTGTGCTATTGACTTATCTTTATTGGCTATTAGCCTTATATTAGAATCATAAGATGTAGAAATTGATGTGCAATTTGACTAATTATTTTTCATTACAATCTTTTGAATGTAATGATATTGAGATAATGTTATGCTATCATTGTCTCTCATTATTTTTATACCAAGAATAACCTCTGCCACACTCTTATCTATCATGTCAAGCTTCTTTGACAAGAGCTTTTTGTGTCTTCCACTTGTTCCAAATCAATACCATATATTACCATGTCATCCACATATAGGCAAAATAATAACATCTTTACCATATGGAACTTACTATAGACATACTTGTCAAATTGATTTATGTTGTAGCCATTAGTTAGCATAATCTCATCAAACTTTTGATGTCATTGTTTAGGCACTTATTTTAATACATACAAGGACTGTATACTCATTCTTTTCTTTCTCATTTGACAACTTTGTACCTTAATGTACAATTAAAATGTCAAATAACACATCAAGGTATATGTTCACATAAACATCATTGTGCGTTTATTGCACAATAGGAATGTCATATCAAAAATATTGAATATATATTTTACACCATTATATCTTCAATGATAAAATAGGAATACACCATATAAAAAGATTATAAATTTACATATTGACACCATTATATCTTCATATATAATAGGAGTGCCACATGCCTACACATTGTGTCTAGAGACTTGAAATTGCAGGAAACGTGAAATTCATTAGAGACCCAAGCCTACAGGGCATACAATTAAATTAATTACAATTTATATATAAAAGACTTTTCCTGTGCTTTGTATCTTTAGGTAATTAATTTGCAAAGCTCATAGAAATCTTAGATTCAGTGATTGTTGATTATATTTTTATATAATTACCAAAAAGGTTTAAATGCCTTAAATGTCTGAATTTGTCAACTGAGACTTTCTCTACTCAATAATATTTAAGATCGAATACTCTTAAGTACTTCTATTTACCTATAAATCTTAACTATAAGTTGTTAGGTACAATCACGAGCGTAATGCATGAACCTTGGATAGTTTGTTTGCCTTTAAACTAACATTTTTTGATGAGTGGTCATTAACAAACAAGTGATGAGTAGTTTTTGGGATGATTGACATTCAACTTAGTTTAATCACATAGCACTTACGTCTTATGATTGATTGTATGAGATCATGAAAAAGATCATGCATTTTACATTTTGTATTACCTTAGATATTTTCTTCACTTTTTGAAAAAAAGACATGTAAGTTAATTCATTGATGATATTAAAATTGAGACTTACATGGAAGACTATAGCACATTTGATGCACATGCAAGTTCTATGTCTATAGATTATTTTGTATTGAATTAGAAGCTTGTATGTTGTTATGTCATTGTCAAAGCATGCAACCAATACTTGCAGGGATTTGATGTTTACTTTTTGTATTTGGTTAGTGTAATACAAAAGTGAAATGATGTGTTTAGCTCTTATTTTGTACTTTATAACAAGTGTAATTTGAATTAATGAAGGTCAGTGAAATTAGTAGCCATTATATCGCAACAAGTCTTCTACCATTGTTGTTTGCCTAGAGACTTGTACCAGCATTGTGTATTTCTGCTGGAGTTAATATATTTCGCTTTGCCTTTGAAAAAATATATATGTAACTAATTGAGTAATTATTGATTGATGAAAAGATATATTTCAAAATTCATGTGTTTTTTTTTCTATTTTTATGATCTCAAAATTTATTAATTAATTAGTATACCATAAGTTTCCTATAAATAAATTTTATTTTAGATATAGAGTTTATTTAATTTTAATATTTTCCATGACAATACATTTTTTTTATACGGATATATTTCTTATTCTTAATGTTGAATAATTGAGATATGATGAAATCGTGATTCACAAATTTATTAATTTTATATTATAATTATGATATTCACACATTAAATTATCAACGTACAACTATGTAGTAAAAAACAATAGAATCAAAATGCATTAACTAATATACCCTTCAATTCAAGAACAATTGTGCATGATTTTTGTCTTTTGATATTTGTATAACTTCCTATAACGGAGTTGAAAAAAAAACCCATGCATGTTTGTAGATTCAAATATCTTTATATATATATATATATATATATATATATATACATTTTTAATTAAAATTTTTAAGAAAGGCAAGAAACATAAAATGAATCATGAGAAGAAAAATATCATTTTATTTGAAGAGATATTTGTTTGAAATAATCTAATTTTCTTATTTAAAAAAAAACACAAAGATATGATTAGAGTAATCGTTTTGATGCATATAAAAATCTATTAGGTAATTCACAGAACAAACTACGAATCCAACATCACAAGTTTATAGAACAATGGGATGTAAGAAATAATACTTCATACAATGTGTAAACAACCAAAGAAAAGTAATAAGTATATTTCTTTGAAATCATAAATGGAAAAAAAGCCCGATATCTCTGAACTTGCTGGTTCATTTGCTGTCTAACCAAAATTAGTAGCTTTGACTTGATCCCAATGATGATTCCTGTGAATTCTATGACGAAAGTTCAGCTTCCGAAGGAGGAATATTGGATGGTTTTCTGGTTTTGTTGCCGAACATGTATGGAGAAGTTCAATGACAAAGCAAACAATGAAGTAGGCTAAATTGCAATGGAGGATAACCAAGATAGCACCTGGGATTGCTCTCTTGTTGAAATGTCCAAGTGCATAGTTTATCCAATAGAATGCCAATCCATGGACGATAACTTTTTCAGGTGGTAGAATTTCATAGTTTTCCATACTTTATCATGGAGTAATATTTTTGGAAAATTATTAGTAATTATCTCTTACAATATTCTTCTTGACGGTTGATTCGATGTTTTTAACTTTTAAGGAGTGTATCTTCAATGTTAATTAGTTTATGTTGTTTAGGATTCCTAAGTGAAGTAATTGAAAGCATTGTTATGTTCATGTATTTGATGTATCAAACGTGAAAGCATTGTTATAGTGCTCTCAAATCATCTTCTCACATCATCATATGTGTTGGAACTTTTCAACATTCAATAGCTGTGATTAAGAATGAATGTATTTAGATTTTTAGGGGTGTGAGGCAGAGATTTATAAGTAGGAAGATGGATTATAGAATACACATCAATTTTTATGTTTAAAAATCAACAAAAAACCCTAGCTACGCATTTTAAGATTTTTTTGGTAACGTGAACTATCTTACATAAAACCCTAGTTTTGCCCTTCCTTATGCAATTGGCCTTAACTAGGGATCCCCTGCTAGCACCAGGACCTAATTGGAAGGACAATGTTGGGAAAGTAGGGTCGAAACAAGTTAAAGTCATGGACAGCCTTCCACTACAAGGATTTCCTCATGTGGTGTTGAACCTGCTTCACGATTTACCACAAGAGACTATGCCAAAGACTTCTTGTCATGAGACATTAATGTATATATGAAGAGAATTCTGTTGAGTCAGACCCTGATGGTTCCAAGAAAGAAGGAGAGTTACAAGAGGATGATACTTTAGATGATGAATTGCAACTTGTTAAAGAAAAGACATACATTTGACTGTCAAGGAAAAACAAATGAAGAGTAAGGAATCCATGGAGGAGAACACTTATTGTGAAGCTTCTGGGAAAATACAACAGTTATACGTATCTATATAATAGAGTAAGGCAATTGTGGTCACTTAATGGTGGATTCCAAGTAGTAAATCTCGACAATGGCTACTACTACTTCTGCTTTCATGATCAATTTGATTACAATCATGTTTTGCTAGACGGTCCTTGGATCATAGCGAGCCATTACCTTAACTATTAAAAGATGGACACTAGGTTTTAGATCTAACAAGGCTAAGGTTGATTTTGTGGCAACCTGGATGCGTCTGCCAAGAATGCCATTAGAGTATTATGAGCATGGAATATTACAAGGAATTAGAGATATATTAGGCAAAACACTTAAGATCGATTACACCATCGTTGTTATGATGAGTGGAAAATTTGCAAGGCTTTACATTGAAATCAATCTCACCCAATCGTTGGTCTCCAAGATCTTTATTGGAGGTAGATGGTATGTCATGGAGAATAAGGGCTTAAAGATGTTGTGCTTCCTTTGTGGGAGGTTCGGCCATTCTTCTGATAATTGTTTGATTAGATAGAAAGAGAGTGAAGGCATGTCTAAAGATTAAGCAACGAGGTTGGCTGAGACTAAGAAGATCCAAACTAAAGTTTATAAAGAGGAGAAATATGATTCTTGGATGTTGGCAAAGAAAAACTCTAGGCAATCAAATGCTCTAAGGATTGGGGATGAGAATAGGAACAAGAGCTACTCTGCTGGTAAAGAAGGCCTATCTTCTGCAACTCCACGATCAGGTTCTCGATTCCAAATGCTGGAAGAGGATGCCACAAATGAAGAGGTGGAAAAGTTTATCCCAGAGACTTTAGAACACCAAGTAACAGTACCTCCAACAATTACACCTATGACCTCTCGCGCTTCATTTAAAAAAAATGCTAAAGGAAAATCTCCTAGAATCGACTAGCATTTCAATTAAGAATAATATTAGCAAAGGTGATAGGGGAAAAGACACTTCCTTGGGCTCATTAAAGATTACTTCTTTTGAGTTGAATATTGCACAAAACAATAGCATAATTCAAAAAGCTAACCCTTCATCTCTCAAGGACATGAATAAGCCATCACAGATTGAGGAAATGAAAGATTTGATGAATGTAGATGCAGCTCAAGATGTACAACACGTGACTTCTTCAAGCCTAATGATTTCTTCTTTGCTACATGATATTAGGCAAGAACAAAATATGGTTGTTGGGGTCAATGGAGTTGCCAAAGACAAAGAAATGTCTATAGTGATGATGGAGGAGCTTTGAAGCAATGCAAATCTAGTAAAAGTTAATCTAGGTTGCAAGATTAAGGATGAAAATTGAATACATAATTAAAATATTTAATTCTGTTTTTTTTTCCTAGACTTATATCTCTTTTGTTTACTCATTTGTTCATGCTTAATATTATTAGTTGGAATGTACATGGAGCTGCCTTGAAATGCTACTTAAGAAATGTTAAAAATCTTATCAGGATTGACAATGTCCATATTTTTATTATTATTGAACCAAAAATATCTGGAATTAAAGCAAATAAGGCATGCAAGAAAATTGTACTCCTAAACTTTTTCAGAGTTGAAGTAGAGGGCTTTTCAAGTGGCATATGGATCCTTTGGGATAAAGACATTGTGGAAATAGAAATAGTTGCCTACTTTTCTTAACTAATTCATGCTCTAACTAAAGATTCAAAGGAGAAATGGCTTTTGACTGAAATTTATGGCAACCCAAACAAAGATGAACGCAACAAGTTATGGGAGTTGTTATGTTAAGCAAGTTTATCACATAGTTTGCCATGGCTTCTAATGGGAGACTTTAACCAAGTTCTATCAGCAGAAGAAAAGAAAGGTTGATGAGGCATCAATTTGTCTTAATAGAGTCAAATGATTGAATGTATGTGCTTCTACAACTTTTCAAATTTGGGAGCTTCAGGTCCTCAATTTACCTGGTCTAAAAGGTGCGATGGTGTGGTATTTACATGAGAAAACCTAGATCGAGCCATAACAAATGAAGAATGGAGTAATTTATTTCAACAATCTGAAGTGATAAATTTTCATAGAACCTACTCTAATCACCACCTATTCCTAGTTTATTGCCTAAGCAATTTTGGATCTTGCACCCGAATTTTGCTAGTTTTGTTAAAGAAAATTGGATTTTGGAAAATAATAATGTTCTTGGAGCATTGCAAAGACGTGAAAGAGATTAGATACTTTTAGGAGTCTCCATAAACGGAAACAAAAAGTTTTGGCAAGGCTAAAAGTCATCCAAAAAAGTCTTGAGAGAAGTGGTAATGATTATCTACAAAATTTGGAATCTAACTAATGGAGGAATATAATTTGATTCTCTACCAAAATGAGCTTATGTGGCAACAACAAGCAGATTTGGATTCGCTCCAATTTGGTGATTGTAATTCTAAGTTTTATCCCATAATAGTCTAGGATTTGATGGATTCCTTACAAGTTATTTTTCAAAAAACTTGGACATTGTTGGTGCAAATATTATCAGATTCGCTCAAAAAGCTTTTAACTCAAGTAATTTTCCTATTGAACTAAATCACACTTTCATTACTTTAATCCCTAAGGTGGAGAGTCCAAAGTTAATATTGTAGTTTCAACCAATTAGTTTGTGTTCCATACCTTTTAAAATATCGGTAAAATTCTAATGGATGGTTTGAGGCCTTTGGGTTAATATGATAGGGAAAACTCAATGCAGCTTCCTAGCAAGCAGGCAGGCATCAAATAATGTTGTTGTTGTTTAAGAAGCATTACACACAATGCGTCTTATGAAGAAGAAATAAGGTGCCTTGGCCATTAAAATAGAGTTAGAGAAAACATATGATTGTCTAAAATGAAGCTTTTTGAAAACTATTCTTCAAGATATTGGCTTCCTTATAGTATTTAGTAATATATATTGTGGAATTCACAACATTCTCCATAATTTGGAATGGTTAGAAATCTGAAACATTTAAACTTGCAAGATACTTAAGGCAAGGTGGTCCTTGTCTCATTACCTTTTCATTTTATTGAGAAACTTTCTCATCTGATTGAATAGAAGGTGCAATTGGGAAATTGGCGACCACTTTTAATAACAAGAAATGGCCCTTTCTTATCACATATTTGCTTCGTGAATGATCTTATGCTTGTTGGGTTACAACACAAAAGCAAGTGGAGACTATGATGGGAACCCTTAATTTTTTTGGCTCAGCATCTAGCTAGAAAATTAACCTAAACAAGTAGAGAATGCTGCTATCTTCCAATTTAAGCCTTACTCAAGCAAAGCTTTTTAGTGACGTTGCCTAAAATTTCTTTGACTAAAGATTTTGGTAATTATTTGGGTACTCTAATGTTACATGGGAAAATCACTTGTGATACAATTTTGAACTTACCAACAAAGTTAAAGATCATTTTGAGAAATGGAGTAACAAATTTTTGTCTATGGCTAGCCTCATCTCTTTAGTACAAACTATCACATCTAGTATGACAGTCTGCTATATGCAAACCTCATATTTGTCAGAGCAAGTGGTTCGTGAGCTTGATCGACATAATAGAGATTTTTTTTGGGGACATTTAGGGGGCAACCATAGTCTTTGCACTTAGATGGGGGAAGATTTGCCAACCGAGAGTTCAAGGTGGCTTACAATTCGTGACACTAGGAAGATGAACTTGGCACTTCTTGCGAATTTGGGTTGGAACGTGTGGCAAGACAAAGCTTTACCATGGGTTGAGTTATGAAAAAGGAAGTATCTAAGGCAACATGATTTTATTACTATTTGTGCCAAAGCTACATACTCATACACATGGAGAAGCATATTAAAGAGTAAGGATATTCTTGGGAAAGGTTTCGAAATCATTATCAACAATGGCCATACCACTAAGTTTTGGGGGATAGGTGGCTTGACTCGACTCCTTCAATTGAATTAGCAACAAAAGATATAGCTGATATGGAAAGTAATCTTCCAATTGTAAGCTTTTGTAGTGAAGTGGGAACTTGAAACATGGATTTCTTGCTCCAATCTCTTCCGTATCAGGCAGTGTTGTGAGTTGTTGCAATGTAAATCGACACACTGAGCAATGATGATGATGATGTGGTTTATTGGAGGCTAACCAGTAATAGTCTACTCTTAGCGAGAATAGCATATGACGTTCAACTTGACCCTTTTACACATCATGAAGACTACCAGACTAAGATTTGAAGGGTTGAAAGTTCTAGAAAGATAACATTTTTTATTTAAAAGCTATTACATAATGCATTACCAACAACTGAATGGCCTTTTTCAAAGAATGTAAGACCTTCGTCCCCTTACTTTCCATGTAATGGCATAGTCGAGAATATAGTGCAATGGTGTCAAAAACTTGTTTTCAATTTTCTATCCACATAAGTATACGTATCGTAAAGATAAAATAGTGATGAGTAGAGCGTCGATATCACAGAAAGTCAAATTAATTCTTACTATTAACTACTAAAATTAACACGTCTTAATTTTATCTAAACAATTAAAATTAAAATTAAAACTAATAAATTAGAAACTAAAACTAATTTAAAATATATCGATAGAATTATTGTATTAACTTTTAGTGACTACCAGACCTAAGATATGACAATCAAACCACCTAATCAACTAAATGTATTCGATCACACGTTAATTTATTAAAAGTCTACCTAAATCTCCTTCGTTAAAGTTTAACTTAGGTTTTCAATTCAATCTAATTGGTGATCAAGCAATTAAAAGTATTAAAAACAAAATAAAATAAACAACTTAAATCCATCAAATATAAACAAAACAGAAATAAATAAATCAGACTACATATTGAGTTCAATTATAATCTTAGATGAAAAGTTTAGTTCCTATCAAGTCACACATCATCATTAAATAAAATTTAAACAATAAGAACAAAACCAAGAAAATAAAATAATAACAAAAAAAAACTCAAGAATTGTAATCTTGATCTCTAAATCTCCTTAAATCTTTCAAATTCTTCTTAGCTTCAATGACTTTGAGACTTGACTTTCAGTTGTCTATCTGGTGTTTCATTCTCCTCCTAAAAGTCCTCCGAAAAGTTATTTTTATAAAGCTTTGCAGTTAGGCTAAGTTGAGTGAAGAAATAAGTCAATTTGAGTTTGGATTTCCTCATCAGATTATGTGAACCACAGCCTACTAGTTTCAAAGCCGAGGCCTGAACCATTTAAATGTAGAAATTGTAATTATTCTAGGACTACTGTAGTACATCTAGTTTGACCAGATTTTTTGACCATTTTCTAGGTTGAATTGGGTGAAGTGCTGGACATGTTATAGTTTTTTCTCTTATCTTTCCAATGATCTAAGAATCACTTCATTTGAAGCTCTGTAGAGAGTTATGGATGAAATATTGCAATATATGCAGTGGACTTCTACACCTCAAAATTGCTCTCCTTCTTTCATTAAAATTCTTCTTTTATCAAATACCTACAAAATCACAAATAAATTAATAACAATCAATCTTAACCACATTTACATAAATTAAGTATAAAATTTACTAAGATTAAATTAACTCACCTAAATTAATTAATTTAAAATAATTAAATAAAATTTACTAATTTCAATACATTATTACAATAATTACACTAAATTACTATCAAAATTAAGCCCAAATAACTTCATATCATATAGTCATCATAGACCCTCAAAGAGAACATGGCTAATGATTCAGCCAAATTTAATTAATGAGAGTTTCTTTACTGGCAACTTAACGGAATGAATTCTTGAAAATATCTCTAGTCCATTGCTAGTTGATTATGTCCTTTAGGGAGCTATCTTTATTGACACAATCTGGTATCTACGGTATGGGAGAAATTGACAACTTTTTTATGCAATTTTCGCTTGGCCTTCTAATGGTTAGTTGGCATAAACCGTGTCAAAACTTCTTCAAATTAAATGATGATGGGAGTGCCCGGGGCCAACCAGGAATTATTGCAGCAAGTGGATTGGTTCATGATGCTGATGGTCATTGAGTTACAACTTTTATCTTTAAATTTGACATTTCTTTTTCACTTACTGCTGAACTTTGGGCTATTTATCAGGGATTATTACTTTGGAGTTGCTTCTGTAAGATTGGGATTGTTCAGTTACTCACGTTCATCCTTAAACCAATCACTATGTCAATTCGATAATCACACACTATGACAATCTCAATTTGAGACTACATGTCTTTAAGCATCCACCAGATGGGATCTCTGCTTATTAATTGATATTTTAAGAATTTATTGGTTTAGATCAATGCAATTTGATTCTATTTTCCCCTTCATATAAAAAAAAATAGAATACACGTCAAGAACCGAAGTGCTAGGCCTAATTTAGACTTCTAATCTTTCCTTAAGTTTCCAACACAATAGTGATGAACCCAGATACGTTTATCTTCAGGAATATTATCATGACTAGAGAATACACAGCAAGCAGGAAAGGGATAAACAAGATATTTTCCGAGTTTCAAAGCCGCCCAAATTAGACTAAATCAAAATCTTTGATCCTTAAGGGCTGACTGAGGCTAAGCATTTAATCCAAATGCCTTGATATCTTGACTCTTGAGGTCCATTTGGAAAAATTGAAACCAACTTTCAATGAGAAAAAGAAAATCTCAATCCGAGTTTTTATTGGGAAGATGCGTGTTTATATCATTAAATCAAATATTTAATTTTTTTTAATTAAATAAAAACATAGCTGTTTTTGTAGACCATACCTCGATTATTTATACTACTTAAACTCTCACGGCCTCCTTATAATCAACCTCACGCAAAAAATTACTTAATTAAATTAAAAGAAAAGAACAATTAGACAAGAATTTAGCTTAGAAAGTGTTTAAATTATGAAAAGACAAATATTAATTTTTAAAAATACCTTCCTTATGCTTCCTACCTCTTCCTAGGTTGACAATCAAATAATCTTATCCTTAATGTTAGTTTTAAGGCATAATTGAATATTTGGTTTAATAGCAGATTATGCATGTATCTCATATTCAAAAAGTCAGCTTTAATTTTTTTTTTATCAAATTTAAACAAAGGGAAATTAAAAAGGTTGGTTAGTCCTCAAAAGGGGGTGAAATATATATATATATATATATATATGTGTGTATATATATATATATATCTTAATTTCATAGACAAAAGAATTAAATAAACACTCTCAATTTAGCTGGAATTAGCCAGATGAAAATATGACTGAAATTTTCTACACAACATGATGAATCCAAATAGGGTTCAAATTGCAAAAATATTTTTATGCATGAGCCCTACCATTTGAAGTAATGGGGCAAGATATATAGAAGCTGGAGAGAGTGGTCCATTATAGTTCAAGTTCGTGGGTGCACTTGTATGATGGGAGAGTCCTCCTAGCCATCGGCATGGTCTAATACGAAAGAAATTTCCCCTTATCTGCAGTGAAGAAGCCGATGGTTTCCAGAAGTGCAGAAAGGGTAAGAAAAGCTATAGCGTCAGCTCATACACAAACACTCACAGTTTGAATAAAGAGTGATGGTAATCAGTATATGACGCCATCAACATTTTTCTCATGTACTGATGTAGTTAATGGCCTAAAGAGTGAAAACCCAGAGTTTCAGTTTCACCAAATTGAAAAGCCCAAACCAAAGGAGATGATGTGGGTGGGATACTGACCATTCACACAAGCAAAACAATTTAAAGTATGTGACTGGCTAATTGCCCACCTTCAAACCCAGAAACAAAAGAAAAGGAAAATGTTTCAGTGAATGAACGAAACCAATGATGAGCACTTTTACCTTCTTCCCACCACCACCACCAGCAGCAGCAGCAGCAGCAGCTGCTTTGTTCGCCCAAGCAGATAGCCGAAATGTTCTCTTATAAAGGTTGATGTTTGGGAAATTTTTAGGGTTTCCTCTTATTATGGGCTTTAAAACTAACTTGTTGATTTGGTTTCATTAACAGGAAATGAAAGCCCAAAAAAGGACTTTATTGGCCTCAGCAGAGCCTCAAATTATTGTTCTTCCTTATTATTAACCAAGCAAGCGTGACACCTTAAAAAAGAATAAGATGATATTTAGTATTTTACAATTTAATTACATGACAAGGAATGTGATTATTAAGAAATAACATTATAATATTTTGATATATTAAAAAAGCGTTGATTAAAATATTATAAAAATAACATTACAATATTTGATTTATAAATAAATTAATATTAATTTTTAAAATTACCTTTATGCATAAAAATGTAAATTTAATATACTTTTATATTTTTTTAATAAAAAATTTTAATTGATATCATCTTTTAAATAAATTTTTAGCCACATATATTTTATTTTTGAGAAAATGATCTTTTGTTGTCCCAAGAATAATTGGTAATTATTGTTGTTTATTGTGATTTTGGTACTATTGTTCATTCTTTTTAATTAATTTTTGTAGAGTTTTGCCCATTAATTTTTTATATAAGATTAGGTTTCTAAAAGTCATAAACAAAGCTTTTTACACAAAACAAACACGTGCGTATATAAATCGAACTTATGACGGTTTCTAAAAAATTTGATAAATAAATTAAACAAAATTAATATAAGGTTGGCTTAAATAAAAATCTTTCTTTCCTAAAGACTGACTGAACCCAAATGCATTGACAGCTTGACTCTTGAGCCCCAGTTTGAATAATTAAAAGTAGCTTTCAAATAGAAAAACAAAGAATTCAAATTTAAATTTTTATCGAGTGCATATCTTTGAGTCAAATATTTAAATTTAAAAATAAATAAAAATAAAAACATAACTATTTTTGTTGACTATCACTCTTTTCCCTCTTTCATTTTAAAAGAAATATACATAAATTATTTATACTAATTAAACTCCCATGACCTCCCTTATCAATATTAATCTCTAGTAAAAAATTACTTAATTAAAGTATACGAGGAAAACAATACGACAAGAATTTAACTTAGAAAGCTTAAACGCTTAACCAACAATTTGGACAGAACTGTGCATAGACTCTTGAAAAGTCTTGGTCAAACATTCTAGAATTTATGAAAAGACAAATATTGGTTTTTGAATATACCATTTCTTATGCTTCCTACTTCCTACGAGGTTGATCTTCAAATAACCTTATCCTTAATGTGGTTGTCAAAAGCATGATTGAATATTTGGTTTATTTATAGATTATGCATGCATCTCATATTCAAAAATTGAGCTTTAAGTCTTCTTATTCAAATTTAAAGGATGGACAATTAAAAAGATTTATAAATTACATTGAGTATTTGATTCATTGATTGGTATATAGTCTTTTTATTTAAAAAACAGAGTTCGAATCCCTCTTCTCTTAATTCTAAAAAAAAAATTATAAATCTTCAAAAATAAAAAAATAAATTTTTTAATTTTATAGACAACAAAATTACATAAAAACTCTTAATTTAACTAGAATTGTTTTTTTAAAATTTTTTAGATTAAAAACATGACATCGTTGGAATTTAGAGCCTAACAAATAATCCTTATCGACTGAAATTTTCAACATGATGAATCCAAATGGGTTCAAATCTTTAGGCCCAATCCAAATGGTCGGCTTGCTCATTTTGGTATCTAGCATTTTTTTTTCTTACTCTTTTTCATATGTTAATAAAAAAAAATAAATGTGTTACGAATTTTATATTAATAAAAATTTCATATCAGTAAGAAATAAAATAGATTTTAAACTTATTAATAAGGGTTTTTCTTTACTTGATAGGTATATATTTTGAGTTTAAAATATAAATTCATAACAAATACTATCAAAAGCTACTTAATACTTCACAAAATATATCATAGTCAAAATAGATCCAAACCAATATATGTCCATCTTCTTTATTAGTAGTGAAAGAGCTAAAGCTACAAAAGTGTTGTACACTCGAGTGAAATAGAATATCACAAATACTACATGAGTAAGAGATGAAATGAATTTTAAATTTATTGAAAATATGAACTCATGACAAATCTAGGTCAAGGTTAAAACCTCAGCACAAGTTCTTACAAAATTGTTTCTAATTGATTATATATTAGACTTTACACTCTTTGAATTTGACTTTTAAAAGCGTAATTACATTTAAATACATTAAAAGTGTTTAATTGACTCTACTCACGAAAAGTTAAAAACTCATTCAACAAAATTGACAAAATAAAATTTTCTAAGCAATATCTTATTGTTTAAAAGTTGAGATTTTAATTCCAATACTTTGACTTTGAATCTTAAAATATTTAAATGATGTGAGATTTATAGGAGGATTGAAAGTTAATTACCCTTTAGTTTGGAAAATTTTAACAAAAAAAAATGTATAGGCTCTTAGTGTCAATAAAAAATTGTAATAATCAATCTAAAATTTTTCGGTAAAAGGACATAATTGTAAATTTATAAAAAGAAAAAAAATAATTATTTGAAATATTTCCTACGGTTCCCACTAGCGTAGGTTGAACTTTAAACAATTTCATTGATTGGTCTTCTAGCCGGCTGAAATACAATGTACATGGATCAATCGGCAATCACTAATTAATGTTTATGGCAAAGATTTCAACATGCATACACAAGGGGGCCTAATTAACTTTTGTAATAAACCACTCAAAATGCCAAGAAGAATTCTTTGTTTAAATAAACAATAATAATGTAATCATATCGTACTACAAGAAGAAAATATCAACAACCTTCAATGGAAAATGAGAGAAAACCCTGTTTATCTCACAATTTCCATAAGCAAATCAAAATCCCAATGATATTGCATTGTAAATACTCTAACTTGTGTTGTGATCATGTCTGAAAAGAAAAACAAATTTGCCGCAAGTTTAGCTATATCTTATGATCATAAATTCATTTTGAAAGGGATTGTACATTACGAATTCAAAATTTTGTATGAAGAGTGGTTAAAGAGTAATTATAAGAGCAATCATATAATATATATATATATCAAATTTTATACATATAATAAAAAAAATTAAAAATTAAGAGGTAACAATCATTATCATCCGTCACTTCCTTAACTCTGCTATTAATGTCAAATAAGAGAATATAGGACCACATGACCAAACTCTATTTCTAACAATGAAAAAAACATTTATGAATCATATAATCTCACGTCCAATTTACTTAACATCCATTATTTCTATTAAAATTGATAGGAAAATATGTATCATTCAATTCGTAATCAATTGACTTATTGATATATCCGGTAACATTACTTAACATGGTTAAGAGAAGGTAAGTTTACCATTCAAATTGCTTAAAATTATGCATAAGCCCTACCATTTGAAGTAATGGGGGAAGATATATAGAAGCTGGGGAGAGTGGTCCATTAATTATAGTTCAAGTTCGTGGGTGCACTTGTACTATGGGAGATAGCTCCTACCTATCGGCATGCTCTAAAACCATCCCTTAGGATTTGATAGTTATTGTGACTTTGAATGGATGTACATATACATATACATAAATGGTCCATTTTATTATAGTGTTGGCCATGATGTATCCGTTCACTATATATTAAGTTGTAAATATATAATATTTCTATATCAAGTACCATTCAACTAAGACTAGTTGGTTTATTGGGGAATATAGAATCAAGATTAGTTGGCCAAGACAGAAAATTCGTCGCAATGTGAAGCAAAGCAGGCTCAGACCTCCCATATCTCCCCACAATCATATTCTTAACAACAAAGCAATCGTTTTTTTTTATAATCATATTACAAATAATCAAGATTAGTTGGCCAAGACAGAAAATTCGTCGCAATGTGAAGTAAAGAAGGCTCGGACCTCCCATATCTCTCCACAATCATATTCTTAACAACAAAGCAATCGTTTTTTTTTTAAAAAAAAAATCACATTACAAATAAATTCTAGACATCGATCATGAGTTTTAGGGAACTTGGAACATTTAAAAGACTAATTGCAGTTATTTATTAATTTAATTTAATTTAATTAGTGGGCATATGCGTATCCAACTTGATTTTTTTTTTTTTGGATAAGCATCAAACTCGATCTTCTTATAAAAGGTGGATCTGATTTTGTCAGTAATTTAATGATTTTGGGGTGGCAGTAGTCCAGCTTAGATCATATTAAGACCAGCAGATTAGTGAATTTTTAATATATTTTTTTCAAAAGAATCTTTTCCTTTATATTTTCTATTTAATTTTGCTTTAAACTTTTAACAAAGGTTTAGCCTCCTTAATTTGTACTTCCTAGGAGACATTAACAAGAATCTTCTATATCATATAATTAAAACTGAAGAAAAAAAAAATGTAACCTCTCACGACTCCATAGGCAAATCAAACCCTCAAACATTTTTCATATATATTCGATGGATCAACTTCTTTGTTGTGTTTTCATCCAGAATAATTGTTTTTTAAAGATATATTTTATGTATAATTAAATAATAAATTATATAAACACCTATTCGAATTTATTATCATACTCTATTAGATTATAAACTCATTATGATTTATTAAATTACAATCTTCACTTGACATACCACAAAAATCTCTAAAAACACCTTATATATAAAAGTGGTCTTTTGTTGCCTTAAGAATAATTACAAATTATCATTGTTTATAATGGTTTGGTATAATTGTTAGTTATTTTTTAATTAATTTTTTTAGAATTTTTCCCAATAATTTCTTACATAGGAGATTTCTTTAAAAAAATCATAAATAAAATTTTTTATACTATACGTACACACACACATATATATATATATATATATACTTACAACAATCTATAAAAAATTTGTCAAACAAACAAAACAAAATCAATGTAAGATTGGACTAATATAAAGTTTGCTCATCTTTATATAAAATATATATAAATTTATAATTTGTGATATCATTATTATTATTATTGGAGCTATAAACTCTTGTTATTTTAATATTCGTCTCCGACATTAGGAGACAACTCAACAAGGTCTACAATTAATGTTTCGTGATAACATAAACAAACTCAAAGTATTTGTTTTTTTTCCAAAGTTTCTTCAAGGAAGAGACAATGGCAATCACGAGAGTCAATAATCTCCTATATCAAATTGACAATCTTTTTAATATCTCATGATTTCACACTTGAATGACATCCATTTTACCAATAATTTCAATATAAAATACAATCCTACCACCTTAAGAAAGGACTCCAGGTCAAATGATTACCATTTGAGCCTCCCACAAAGTAAAGAATAAAATCGGATCAAATTCCACTATAGATAAAGACTCAATTTGGTGAAATAAAATAATAAAAGCACAATTGGATATCAATAAAAAATATAGAATTAAATACGATAAAAATTTTACAGACTTAATATAATTCATGAGTTTATTTAATTATTTTAATTTTTTTAGAATATTACAAAATGATATTCAGTTTCCCAAAATTTTAAAAAAAATAATATAATTATTTATTGAAAAGATAAATATTAATTTAAAACACAGGAAGGAATAATAAAGATTGACAAATTGTAAAGGAATATAATGATTAATGTACTGACTGTTTTTGAAAAGGATTGCTTGTACAGAGTCCAGCCACATAGTCAGCAGGAAGGCCAAACGTGTTAGGAAAGATGCATTTATGAGAACATGGGAGCTACCTCCATAGCCACCTCCTGTTCCTATCAATCAAGTCCATGCAAGATTGAAGCAGGAACACAGGGACGCAATTAACAGCAACTTAATTTCATATAAAAGATGTGATTAAAAGATAATTATATAGAATTATAAATCGAATCAATAATTTAATTTAAAATAAAAATTTTTCAGTCAACATGACAAGCGTCACTTCGTGTCCCAATTCCTTACCAGACGTGTAGTTTGCATTAATAAAAGGTGTATAATCTCATTTGTCAGAATAACTTCGAATGCAGGAACCAAAAACTCTCATGTGCGAGAGGTCAGCACATATTCAGGAATCACTTTGTTCCAAAGAATACGAGTTCCGATGGCCTTGCATGAGCCACAGTTTGTTTTCTTGTCATTATGGCCACATGACGGCCATTTCCAGATACTGTAAAATATAAATATGGATGCAATTCATATGTTTAAGTTATGCTACCAATCTGCTTTAATGCCATGACAATTCGAATAATTTCATGTTTGTTGTCTTGTTTTTTTTTTTTTTAAATGTGAGGACAATTGTAGAACTTTGAATTATTTTTTCATCTCATCTAGTAAATTTTATTTATTTTTTAATTTTAATTTTAAAAAAATTTATTGATATAATATTTTAAAAAATAATTTTAAATAATTTAAATAATTTTTTATTTTTATTTTATTTTTAATCAAATTTTTATATTTTTATTTTAAATTAAATAAACGTATATGATTAATAATTAATTAATTATCATTAATCAAAATAATATTTATCATTTTTATATTCTCATAATTTCATCAAATTAATATATCATATCATAATCTATTATGACATATTAGCATATCGAGTTAACATCACGTGACGTAGATGTTATTTTTTAATAATAATTAATCAAGCATTAATCATATGAATTTATTTAGTTTACAATAAAAATATAAAATTTGATTAAATATAATAAAAAATAAAAATTTGATTAAAATTTTCAAAATAATTTGTGGATTTTTTTAAAATATTATATTTTTTTATTAACATTTTAAATTTACATAATTGAGTTGACAAGAAAGAAAGATATATATATATATATATTAAAAATTTGTCTTCTCCCCATATATTCTATTTCTTTATTTATTTTATTTTTGTGTTGTTGGGGACAATAAATAAATTCTCTTTTTTAAACTTTGAAACATTTGCATACACTTCACCTAATTTGATTGAAAGACAAAAGGGTTGGCCAAGTGTGAATCCATCTCTGTATGACAGATGCTGCCTTCCCTAAATATCAAACAAACAGCAAAATTTTGAGGGCTTCCCATCAAAGAATTGGCCTCCCCTTCTTGTCCCCAAGGAAGAACAATTATGTTTTGGTTATGGTAGGTAAAGAATAAAGCTAGACTTGTTCCTGGTATAACCTTTCCCAATAAACCATTCTTAATTAACCTTTTAAGGCATGACCCAGCAATTATTTATTGAAAAAAGAACCCCTTGAGAATTAACCTCCATGATTTGTTGAGAAGTAGGGATTAAGTCAATTTTTTTTTTTTTGCAATTAATTAATTTTTTTATTATAAAAAATATTATTCCCATTTATATTTTCTTCCTCCTTAAAAAGGCCTTGTTATCATTTTACAAAACAGTTATTTGTAATATAATACTATTTATATTGGCCAAATAAATATCAAATTCCATGAAATTTCATTTATATTTTTTTTGACAAATCCCAATCAGGTAATCACATAAATATTTTATTTAATTTTTGTATGATAATAATATTACTGAATTATTGAATCTAATTGTCAAACATTTTAACATTAATTATTATTATGAAATTGACATAATATTTAAAAAAACTCATAAATTATTAAAAAATTTAAATAAATTTTCATTCTTTTATTGTATATAAATAACTATTTTTATTTTTATTTTTATTTTAAGTTAAATAAATAATTATGATTAAAAGAAAAATTAGTATTTAGATTAATAATAAATAATTAATTATTAATTATAAAAATATATTTAATTTAAAATTAAAGTTTAAAAATTTAATAAAATTTATTTAAGGTTTTTTTAACAATTTAAAAATTTTTTAAAAGATTTTGGATGTAAATTTAAAGTCAAGTGCATGAGAGCAAGCCTGGACCTTGACAAGTTCAATTTTGAACCGAAAACGTAAAGCTGGCCACGTGTCCATGTTTTTGGCGGTTTTGTCTAGAGACTCAAAGGCACACTCCTTTGTTACGTTTCTGAAAACAAGAAACATTTTTGTCCTTCTGGACTTTCTCGCCAAGCCTATTTAATTCCTACCCTTTGAAGCCAACCCCACTTTTCTTCATGTTCTCTTGATCAAAAACAAAAAAAAAACACTAAGCTGACAGACAGGGGGGGATATGGGATTGTTGAGCTCTCTGTTGGGAATTATTGGCTTTGGAATTGGAGTTCCTTTTGGACTCTTGGTTGGATTCTTTCTCTTCATTTACTCTAAGCCCAAAACTGTAATGGTACACAGAATTTATCCCAGCTTCAAGTTTTGTTTCTTCTTTTTATCATTCTTGTTTAGATTTCATCTGGGTTTTTTTTTTTTATTTTCTTCATAGCCTTTGCTGGAGAAAATGGTTTCTTTTTCATTCTTTTCCACTTTGTATTTTCAAAGTCGAATGCTTTTTTCCATTTATTTTCTGGTTATTCTTGTTAAGTTTCAATCTGGGTATTTGTTAGTTTCTTCATAGCTCTTGTAAAAATGGCTTTTTTTTTCTTCCTTTTTTTTTTTCATTTTCTTCTGTCAAAGTTGAATGCTTTTCCATTATTGGTTTACAGATAACAATGTATCGGAGCTTCATAGTGTTTTCTTATTCTTCTTTTTGTTTTATTATAATTTTTTGTAAGATTTTGGGTTTCATCTGGGTATTCATTGATATCTTCTAAGCCTTGGCAAATCTGTTTTCTTTTCTCCATTTTTTCTGTCGAAGTGGAATAATTTTGAATTATTGGTTTTCTGCATTTTTTCTTGTACTTACTTTAACGACAGAAATTCTTACGTTGTAATCATGTACGATTTTTTTTTTTTTTGCATAAGACATGGAATATTAGAACCGAAAATAGTGTGCTTTCCCGTTATTCTTATTTTCTCTTTGCAAAATTTTAATGCTGTATTACTTTTTTTTTTTTTTGTTAATTTGGTGAAAGAAAATTTTCATTTTTAATGTGTTTGATTTTTTTTACTTGTACAGAAACATGTTTAAGATGTTTTGCTGAATAATTTCCTTGTTATCAAAGTCAAGTATTAAAGGAAAAGCAAAGTGGGACTTTTATTACATTTTAATAGTAAAGAATTTGTGGTTTTGATTTGTTCTTTTAGTGGGGTTCTAAGCTAACAAATAAATTGAAATTTTGTATGAATGGATATGGACCATCTTTTCTTTTCCTGCTTTTAATGTTTATTCTAGAAAAGTCCTTAATCATGACTGCACATGTCTTTTATTTATGGTCTATATTGTTTTTATGTAGTGTACTCATTCATGTTTTTTAAGTCTTGAACATTAATTATATTAAGTCAATTATCATATCATCATCTTAATGATGCCTCTAGGTGTTCCATTGCTGTCATTTAGCTCAAGTAGTTGAGAAAGAAATACTGATTATCAATTAAGGTAGGATGGAGTGTCTAAATCTTTGGATGGTTTGGTGATAGTTGAATTCCTTGAAATGGATAAAGGCAGATTTTATCATATCAAATAAAGTCATGGCAGATGTGATGTCGAATTCCCAACAAGAAATGGAAATCATTCTGTATTCTTTGAAACATCAGATGAACATTTTCAGATTCTATGGTTTCAATTTTTCTTGTTAGTAATTTTATCTGATTAACTCACTGTCGTGCATGGTAGAAAACTTGGTGAACTTTGAGACTCAAAATTTAATGTTGATAGTGATGTTATTTTCCAGCTAAGTTATGCTTGTTTTAAGCTCATATTTGGATTAACTGGTACAGGAACCAATCCATAGGCCGCTTTATGAGCTAGATAATAGTTCTTTGCTGGCTCTTCTCCCTGATATTCCATTATGGGTAAAGTGCCCTGATTATGATAGAGTAAGTATCATAAGATAGGATTCTTTATCGTAGTTCGTAAAGTACTTACATTTTAACACTGATTATTTTTCCTTTAGTTGCTATATTGATGGCAATTGTGCAATGATGCAGGTAGATTGGTTGAACAAGTTTGTTACTTATATGTGGCCATACCTTGATAAGGTAGTTTGATGACTTAAATAGCTTTGAGATTTTCTATTATTCTTAGTTATCAAGTCAGAGTTTAATTTTAATCTACAGGCAGTTTGTGCTAGAATAAGAAGCATGACAGAACCCATATTTGCAGAGTATATTGGCAAGTTTCAGATAGAAGCAATTGAGTTTGATAATCTAAGTCTTGGAACTCTTCCTCCAGAAATTCATGGTAATTGCTCTGCAGGATTTAGTACATTCACTGTGATGAGAGTTAATGCAAATAATAGCACTAAATATGCTGTCTGCCTTTAAAACCCAAGTTCACTTGCATCTCGTTACCCATGAAGATGCCATGAAAATCACAAGTGCAATTTCATAGAGCAAATTACCTAAGCCCATTGTCACAACTAGGATTCCATTAGCACAAAGCAGGGGAAGCATTAAAAATAACTTGCAAACCCCATTCCAATTCTTGAGCTTCCTATGGTGTATTTATCATTTTATCTAATTACAAGCTGAGCCAAAATTTTTGGAGAAGAGAAAGAGATCAACTTTTTATTTCGAGCTTTTGTCAGAAAATCTATGGCAAGAATCTTTTTGTAGGCTGGTGCATTGTAACCCATAAAAGAATAAATGGGATAACATACAGGTATGCACTTTAAGCCTAGAATTATGTCTAAATAACACTCTTCAAGATATTATTGTTGTAGAATTACAATATGTTCATTGACTGGAAAACATGTACGTAAGAGAGGATTCTTCTAAAAGAATTGGATGTTTATTATTCACCAAAATCATAGGGTAGTAAGTGCAAACATTTACGCGTTGGAGGTCCTGAGCATACGTCCCTATATTTCTTCTTGGTTTTTTCTCAATATGTTGTACTGCACCATTTGCAGGTCTTAAAGTCTGTGAAACAAATGGGAATGAACTAGTCATGGAACCAGCAGTTAGATGGGCTGGCAATCCAAACATAGTTTTGGTGTTGAAGTTGTTATCTTTAAGAATCACACTTCAGGTCAGAAGATTGAAGATAGAATTGACAGAAGAATATATCTTTTCTATTTTTATATGAAAGATGTGTTTCTCCAAGAGTTTGATTATGCTTCTTCACAGTTAGTAGATTTACAAATATTTGCGGCACCACGGATAACTTTGAAACCTCTTGTACCTACCTTACCATGTTTTGCAGCTGTTGTAGTATCTCTGCTGGAGAAGGTTAGTAAAACTTTTTGAAGATTGGAAAGTATAGAATTAAAATGATTATCTCCTATTGTAAAAATAAACGAAAGCTACAATCATTTTCCGATGATGATATTTACTACCTACCTGCAGCCTGAGGTAGACTTTGGGATGAGTATACTTGGAGGGGATATTATGGCTATTCCTGGCCTTTATCAGTTTGTCCAGGTGCTGTACTGGTAATTTCTGTATGAAAAGAGTTGGATTTTTGTTAGTTGCCTGAATTTGGATAATTGCAAAGGGTTTATGTACTTAGAATTTTGTCTGAAGAGGAGTCAACTAACTATCTTAGTTGCCTGCAGAAAACAATTAAAAAACAAGTAGCAAGCCTGTATCTTTGGCCACAAACACTAGAGATACCTATTCTTGATGCTGCAACGTAAGTTTCTATGAATATACTATGTCAGTATCTAATACATTTTTCTTACAGAACTTTCTGGAACTCATATGTGCATACCTCTTTTAACTTTTAAGAGCTTGGTGAAATTTCCTGGATAATAAAATTTAAAGAAAAGATGTCATGAAAATAAGAGTGGATGATGTGATATTTATTGAACATCGTCACAAGCTTCTTGAGGAGTTGAAGTTTCACATGCATATGGGGTCCTCGGCAAACCATATGTACAAGATCTAAATGCTTAAATTATTACCTTTTTCATTCATTTCTTATTAAAAATAATGATTTTTGTATTTATTGTTTTTTTTTTTTGGGATCTTCTATAGAGTGGCTGTAAAGAAGCCTGTTGGAATACTACACGTGAAGATTGTGCGGGCACAAAAACTATTAAAGAAGGACATTCTAGGCACATCAGATCCTTATGTCAAAGTATATCTAACTGGAGAGAGCCTGCCGGCAAAGAAAACAACCATCAAGAAGAGGAACTTGAATCCTGAATGGAATGAGAAGTTCAAGCTTATTGTGAAGGACCCCCAATCTCAAGTTCTTCATTTACAAGTCTATGACTGGGACAAGGTTATTTCACCTTCCAGTTTACTTAATAATAGAATGAATTTCAGAGGTAACAGATGAGATTTTATCTCAACAAAGATTCAAACTGGTTTTTCTTCCTATGTGTTTTTATTCACAGGTCGGTACTCATGACCATCTGGGAATGCAGTTAGTCCCCCTAAAAACTCTTACACCCTATGAGACAACGGAATTTAATCTTGACTTGATGAAGCACACAAATATAATTAATGATCCTCAAGATAAGAAGAAAAGAGGGAATATTGTGGTCGAGCTGACATATGCACCTTTTAGAGAAGAAAGCATTAAAATAGATGGGCCTCAGGATGGATATGGGAGAAAGGAAAGTGGGTTTGACAGGCCATCTGACAGTGAGGTCTTTAGTGGAGCAGGTCTGCTTTCAGTTATGGTTCAAGGAGCTGAGGATGTTGAGGGTGAGCGCCACAATAATCCTTATGCTGTGGTCCTTTTCAGAGGAGAAACAAAAAAGACAAAGGTGAACTTTTTTAATTTATATATATATAATTTCTTGTAATTATCCTTTAAAAATTGCTGCATGCAAATGTACAGAAAAGAGATTCACAGTTGCATCACGGAGTCATAGAAAGTGAAAGGGAGACCTAGAAAGCCTATTAGTTAACCTGCATTCTGTTTTGCTTCCCTTATTCTTGAATCTCAAGTTCTTTTCTTAACTTGGCATGCTACGTGCAACTGTCCCCAAATCTTGCATATTAGGAAAAAGGGGTGTGTTATTTTTGGACCCATCTTCTGCTAGGCGAAGCCTTTGTGTTAGATCAAGGGACTTCAAACTTGACATTGATTTTTCACTAAACCAAGCCCCGGAGAGAATATTTCTATATATTTGAAATATCCTTTAATAGGTTTCTTAAGTTTTAAAAAAATTCTTTTCTAGTTAATCCACTCTTTTTTGGAGGATATAATCAATGGAAGGCTAATGCATATCCCTTTCTTAAGCCTTGTTAACTATTTATGAGCATTTTGTTTCCCCTTCCCTCATTATCATAATGTGACCCTTGCTGTTTCTGAACTACTTTAGTGAACAGTGATAGTTGAAATTCAACTGTCAATATAACATTTATAAAGTTCTTCCACAGAAAGTTTTATCCTTTTTTTTTGGTTTAAGTACAAAATGGTGTTTTCAGATGATCAAGAGAACCCGTGATCCCCTGTGGAATGAGGAATTTCAGTTTATGCTTGAGGAGCCTCCTTTAAATGAGAAAATCCATGTTGATGTTATGAGCAAGCGGACAGGCATTAGTTTCCGGTCGAAGGTATGGTACTTTCTTCATTCTCATTGTGGCATTTTATCTATAATGTTAGTTTTCTTAAACCATTTTCAATGTAGGAATTTTTGGGATATGTGGATATCAATCTCACTGATGTTGTCCATAATGGGCGCATCAACCAGAAATACCACCTAATCAATTCAAAGAACGGAGTGATACATATTGAAATAACCTGGACAACTGTTTGAGAAACAGGGTGAAGATATGACTGAAGTAAATCAGTATTGCAAGAATATTGAAGATTACTAGGAGTTTGAGGAAGAGGATGAGAACACAATGGATACAACTTGTACACAAAATATACAAGAACAAAGATTATTGCAGAAAGTTCAGCACCAGGCTGAAACCAGAAAAGAAAAGTATATAATCCCAATTAAATTTTGAGAGCCACTGCTTTTTGCCAAAGTCGGTCGATCTTTGCATTGGATTAAGAATGAAGGTAATGATGAGCTTTATAATTAGTAAACCAATATTGAATTTGTAACTTTTTGGGATAATAATATACAGTTATGCATCTATACTCTTCTATTTTGTCAACCATGAAAATTTATCTAATTGAGTGCATTGTAAGTAGGCAACCCGATGATTACATGATCCTAAGTTTGTGTAATTGAAAATTCAGCAAAATGGATTTGAAGTTAGAAACATGTAGCAGATGATAGAGTGATATTAACCTTAAAGCTTAACTTGAGGGTACTCTTCATGGTCCAAGCATTATGGATACTGTATCTAATGAGCAATACAAAAAATTGTCATGGTGGGATGCATTGTTCTTTCATCTTTTTGCTAACAAGAAACTCTGGGTATCCATTTTAGGACCAATTATTATTGGACTGTGAACGTGCCCGAGTGCTTCACACCAATATTTCATGGCTTAAGTTAAGCACACTTAGTTGGACACATCTTGTGCTTGCTCAAGTCCAATTCAAGAATCTTCACCCAAATCACCCCCAACCCCCCTTCTTTTTCTTCTGTTCTTATGGTATATTCTTAATCAATCAACATAAACATGCCATAATCTCTTTATGAATATCATTCTAAATTGGATTTAGACATTTTTTTTTCATGGAGACACAGCCCAAAGCCCAAAGGCAGCTAAGGGAAGAATATTTGAAACTTGAGCCTATTTGGCCTCTTTAATGTGACAGTAAAGAAAAGAGTTTCTCCCAAAGGAAAAAGAACAGTCAATTGAAAAGTATGCCAAAAAGAAAAAAGGAACTATCCAATCAATTATAATTTTGAATTTGTACAAAGAGAAGAAGATAAAATTTGATAGCAATCAAATTGTTCAAGCTGTCCTTAACGTTCTTGGGACAAAAGAAAAAACTTATTTTAGTACATTAATGACGAATTGGTAGAAGTCTTTTTCTCTTAATTAGCAACAAAATCAATTCTTCAATCTTATCTCCAAGTGGTTTCTTAATTATACCAAAACCCCTCCTTTTTTTTACAATATGAAAGAACCTTATATCTATATTCTCCTAATATAATTACATTCTTTGCATAATAACTTGAAACCATTAAACCAATAGTGGATTTATGCTTTTGTTTGTGCAGTTTTCCAAAGCATTTTAGATCATCCCTCACACCATCAAAGTAAGTTTCATTTACCCTTTTAAAAGAAGTAGCTCTAGGATTGAAGTTCCAGACCTTCTGCTCTAACCTTGGCTCCATTTTTATCACCTAAAATACATGCACTTGACACTTTGGCCTTAGCCAAAAAATCTCAAGTAATGATAGCTAGACCTAATGCTTTACATTATTAAGTTATACCCTTTTTTTTCTACTTTAATTTGATCTTGTTGGATGAATCAATACAAAAGAAGGGTCAATAAGCAGCATGCCCTAATCTTTCTGTCTTTTGTTTTATATATGAGTTTGCATGGACAATGAAATCTATAATAACTACTACATTGTTTATTTTAAACAACTTTATCTCTCTCTCTCTCTCTCAATCACAACTTCTTTTTCTTGTTATCCAATTATCTCATCAAGTCATCATTGAAAAGCTCTTCAGCTTTTACCAATCACTTGTCGTCTTTGCAAAATCAATCTCACTTTGCAACACCTAATTTAATTAAAAAAATTAAAGAGAAAAATAAAAAGGAAAACCCTAATTGATGGAGCCATTTGCGCTGTAACATTCACATAATAAGCAAAGAGCTTCATCTCCTGTGGGCTGTCAGACATTAAGAGAAAAAGATTTGACATTTACATGCATTCACAACAAGGCATAAGCTGACAATTTAAAGGGGGAAAAAAAGCAGAAAAGCCTCAGCAAAATTTGGAGGACATGGTTTTATGATAATTGGACCCCACTAATTGCATGGATTAGGTTTGACTTGTTGATGATCAAATGCATGTGACATCATCATTAAGGATTGCCTCAGGCCTGTTTATGATACATCTTATTATATTTCAGTTTAAAGAGTTTAAGAATAAAAAAAAAATTGATTCACTAAACACAGTACTGTAAACTTAATCATGTTTAATTGGCTAATCCAAGAAGAGATTATTGATTATCGATCATCGATGTCCCTCGGGGATCGTATTAGTAGTATAATATGGTATTGGTTGAAGTTAATTATTAAGTGTATTTATGGAGTCAATGTTTTGGAAGTGCAAGACAGTCCATATTCCATACTTCTTAAAATCACTACCCTAGTGGGGGGCACCATGAGAGGGGGAATTCCTTTGTAATTGAGAGTAGTTTTTTTTCCTTCTTTTTTGTTATTAAAAGAGAGGTCTCAGCTTTCTAGTTGACTTGCCCCAGAAAGTCTGGCAAATTTAGAGGGTGGTAAAAGGAGGGGGGGAATCCTATCCCTTCCCACAAAGGGGTTTTTAATGAAGGGATTCTTTTGTTAATGGATCTCCACTCATTGCAAGGAGCCTCTCATCAATTTCTATCTCTCTTTTCTTAGTAGTTGTGTGAGGCATGTGTGCTCTCAAAAGGAGGGGTGAAATTAAAACAAGTCACTGTCTTGGTTCCTTCTTGATGTTCTTTTGTGGGGGAGAGGAATAACTTTTTGCCATTCTAAAAAGATAGGGCATTTTCCCTTTTAAAAGGTAGTCTTTTGAAGGGTGTAAAAGTAAGTGGGAATAGGGAACTCCACTCAATGCCCTTGCCATATCATGTTACTCCTTCTCTTTTAAATCTCATGTACATAGTTTATGTGAGTGAGGTGAGAAATTATAATTAAGATAAACATAGCTTCATACTAGTATATGGATATAAATTTGATCCATTAATTTATGGATATATTTTTTTTTATGATTTATTGAATTTAGAGTCGACATTAAAAAAAAAAACAAACCCATTTATTCATTTCTCACATTTACGAGAGATAAATATGTTGAAGATTCTCAACTACTATTATTCTTAGATGCCCATTGAAATGAAGAAAAATTCTTCCACCACAAAGGGATCTTCCTATTAAATTTTAAAGTACAAATGCCACTCTCAATTTAATAGACCAAGAGAGATATGGTACAATATTAGGGCTTCTTTTTTATTAGAATTTTTTTCCAAGGAGAGAACAAGAATCCCCATATTTGTGCTTGTACTATTCTGAAAATGAGGGGTGGGTTGGATCCAACTTCAACTCATATTGACTTCTATTGGTGACCTAAGAATGATTTTAATGATCCTCTTAGGAGACATATGCTCTAGAATCCTTTTCTTTTCTTCCCAAATCTTCCCCTACCACCAATATAGTGAATTAACTTTGTCATGCACATAATAATCCTTTTTATTTAGCTATTTTTTTTCTTTTATGGTGTTTTCCATTGAAATTCCATAATAACCCAAGTCATATCACAAAGTCATTGAGCACAAGATTTTGAACGGCTATCAATAGTAATGCATGGAAGACTAATACAAATATGAACACCAATGACTTAGTCAAGTCAATACATCTAAAAGGAACGATTCAAGCAAAAAAAAACTAAAAATATCAAGAAATATTCATCAAATCCAATAGTTATTATATAAATATTGCATAAATTTCAAAAATCAAAGGCAATGTTGAAATTTTCTATGTGTGCCAAAAAATTTGACCATTGAATACCAAATTTTGAGGAGGTTAGGGGGGGTTCATGGACCAAGAATTTGTAAGGAACAATAACAACAAGGTTAGCAAGATCCACAACAACCTTTAAAAATAAAAAAATAATTTTCAAAAGGGAAAATTGAGAGGATAGATATCATTGGGTTTCCAAAAGAAAGTTTAAAGAAATGAAAATCATGCTTATCAAGAGCAATTATAATCAGTTGGAAAAGTTCTAGTCTATCCTTATGGTGGGCAGGGGGACCTAGGAAAGTTCAACATTTTTTT
>NW_018397268.1:3223971-3226107 GCF_002168275.2 Theobroma umbraticum | reverse complement strand
CTTACATTTTGGTATATGTGATCTTAAATTACATAATAAAAAATAAATTTAATTTATATTTCATAAGTTTTTATTTTTTATTTAAACTTTAAATTAATATCTCAAATTTTAATAGTTAAAAAATGTCATTTAAAAACCAATAGATACAATTAATGTTGTTGCTTAATATATATTTATTTTATTTTCCTTTTAGATTTATTAAACGGGTTTGCAAATTGGCTGCTCCACGTACCCATTACTAGTGTCTCGATAAGAATACAAATACTCATCAGTGAATCAAACCAATTGGATGCTGACTTGCTTATTTTATCTTTAAGGTTTAAAATGACATATTCCATTTGAGATTTGTTTTTTTTTTTTTGTAAATTCGTAATTTTACAACAGCATCTTCCTAAATATGGAGGTCTCAAACAAATATTCTCTTCCCAATTAATTAAAAAATTATAATAAACTTATCAATTATTGATTTACATATTTATATAAAGTACAAATGTAAAGCTCAGCCATGGAGGTTGGCCTCCTTTGGTTAGGTGTCTTGCCATTTTGAGTAGGAAAATTAATGGTTTGGCCTAGGGACCGCACCACTTTCTAGTTGACAAATTAGCTGTTAATTGAACAAAAAATGAATAATTATTTTATAGGATTCTTTATATTTTTCTTTACCCTGCCGTTTTGAATTAATTTTTAATGATTTTCAATTTAGTACTATGTCCGAAAATATCCTTTTAATATTAAGAAAACGCAAAAATTAATCAAAAAACTCTTGAGTAATTTGGTTTCTGAATTAAGGCTAAGGAAAAGGTGCAAGTAAAATATCATGTGCCATTGTTTTCGAAATTAATAATGATGGTCCCAATGACCCAAAATTATTCCAAGGCCTATAAGGACATCAACAAGTTGGAGGAAAAAAAAAGAAAAAGAAAAGAAAAAGGAAAAAGAAAGGAGAACATCAGGTAGAGATCACTCATGATGAAAAGTTTCACTAGAACCACAAAACATTTTGAGAGAAAACATATTTGTCCCTGTGTTCTTGCCCAACCCAACACCAATGTGACCACCATTTTCTAATTTCTTTGCCATAATTAATGAAACATTCATTTCTACTTGAATTTCTCTTGCTTCACAAATACATAGGGTTTGATAATAAAGTTTACTAAGCCTTTTTTGTTTTTATTTTATACCATGATTCTTGTTGCATATTTATTATTTGTCACTCTTTTTATATTTTTAAAATCTAGTGCATTGCATAATTTTTATATTTCAAAACTATTAAAAAATTTTTAGGAAAAAAAATAAATGCAGGTTATTATTGTAGCTAGAAAATCTTAAATTTCAAGGTTAAAATTTCTGACGATTAATTGCTGAGAAAAGATTTGTGAATTTGCTCGTGAATTTTGAGAAATTTCATTGTTGATTTACTATATAAAACAGTTATGTTAATTACTCAAATAATGGAAATTTCTTGGTGTTTAACCTATGGAAAAGCCAAAGGGAGAAAAATTGCATCCTGAATGTGGCATTTAATTGACTTTTCCATCTACTTTTTCCACTTCCAGAAGTAAAAAATGAAAAAAGTAAAATTATGGTTAATTGCTACCTTGTTTGAGAAAATAAATTTTAAAAATTTTCCAAATGTGGCATTTAATTGATTATTTTCATTTTCTTTTCCACTTCTACACAATATATTTTTTAAGTTTTACAAGTGAATTTAGATAGTTGTCTTGTATCCATTAAATGACCAACTAAGTCACTATTATTAAATTGACAAAACCGTATCAATGATATTTATAATTAGGATATACACATATGATTTTGGGTTATACAATGCAACAAATTAAAACGGCAAAGTCAATCAAAATTAAAAAGTTAAAGATTCAAATTCGAAAACACTTGAATTTAAAATAAACCTGAAAAAATCAAACCTAAATACCACATTCCAATGTTTACATCTTTCATAAAATATAAAATAACTTAAAATTAACTAGAAATGAAATGATTTGAACTCAGAACGATCCAAACTCGAAATTATCCGAACCCTAAACAACCGATCTCAATATTACTCGTTTTGCTAACTTGTCTCATCTCATAATCTTATTCCTTCCTTGAAATTCAATCTTAAGACTTTCAAATTAAAAA
>NW_018397268.1:3155400-3223871 GCF_002168275.2 Theobroma umbraticum | reverse complement strand
GTGGGGAGAAATCCAAGTCATGTGAAGAGAATCTAATATAGAAATGTCAACAGGGTTGACATGGGAAGAAGACAGCAAAGCTACAGTGATGGTGTGCACGTGTGGAATAATTTATCATGATGCCATGTGGAAATAGTGCATGCAACATTCAACATCATTGCCAAAATCCCACCAATTTTTTGAGTATTTGACTCTATGCCCCCATTGCCCAACAACACCCATCATTCATGATCACTTCCATTGGGACCCACTCCTCTCACCACCATTCATCAAAACTCACTCATGGATGCATGCAGGCATGTACATGTACCCCATTTGGCATCATCAACCTCCATCTAGAAACAAGCACAACACCTTTGAATAAACCGAAAACATAGTCGATTAACAAAAATAAGAATTATTTAAGTAGGTCAAAGGAAGGGGCGGAATTGTTGGTAGGGATTAGACAAGCCGCCATTGGAGGATAGTATGCAGCTATGACTTCCATATAGTAAAGCAACAAAGAGAATGGTATCAAGTATGAAATTTCAAGCCAAAGAGACGGTGGTATTTGGCAACCAGACACTGATACTATAAAGAAATGAATGATGCAATGTCTCACCCATTTGGTAAAGTTCCAAAAGAGACTGACAAAAGTTTGATAGCCATCAACAAAAACCAAGAGAAACTCAATGTCAATTTTTTTAAATTTGATCATCAAAATACTCAAGACTTGGGGTTTTTGTTCAACAAAATTTGGAAAAATCAAAACAATACTTGAAAATATCTCTAAACTAGGTGTTAAATTGTGTTTTTCAATTCAATTTTTGTTCTTAAAATTGTTCACTAATAGGAAGCTCACAAACTTTTTAGCAAAGGATTCTAAAGTAAAATTTATTGTCTAGGAGCATAATAGTTATAAACTTTTTAAAGTCCATTTGTTTTAAGTCAATGATTCTGATTTTCTTCAGCAAATGGCAGAAAGACAGAATTACAGAATCCCTTTTAAAGAGGGAACTTTCAAGCTCTTCCCTTTGCCAAAGAGCTGTTAGGTAATACCCAATTTGCCATTGCAGAACCAGACACCAATGAAGTCGGTAGCATGGAGAGATATTTTCCAAGATACAAACTTTCTTCCCGAAATTTAATTACTAATAATATTAAAATTAGTTTAAAACTTAATTTTTTCATGTAATGCATTGAGAATAATCAATAGGCAGTGATGAAGATTTTCCAATAAATTAATACTAAAAGAAATAAAAAGGTTATATATTATATACAGTGTTTTGACAGCAGTAGCAGTATCTGATATGGTAATTGTTTAATGAAGCATTATACAAAAAGCAGCAGCAAAATCTGTGCTTTTCCCTATTCAACCAAAACGTGCTTTTATTAATGGTCTTCCTTTGGCCTCTCCCCAAGTCCCAACACCAATACCTCCACCCAACAAAGGTCAAACAATTCTCAAATCTCAATAAATCCCATAACTCAACTCAAACCTCAACTCTGTCTCTCAGACCTTTCTTCTCTTTCTTAATGGCTGCCACAACACCAACAAGAAGGCTAGCAATCCTCCCCTTCTTAAAAACCAACCATTTCTCCTTTCTGTGACTTGGTCGCTTTGACATTTTATCCTACAGAAAACTACAGCTTTATCAGTCTTCTTTTCATTTATATATACAAAGTTTAAACAGAAACAAAAACCCCCATTAAACCTCTCTCTCTTTCTTTTCTTTCTATTTTTCTCTTGGTTTTCGTGTTCTATTTCCACTTTTCTTAAAGACCCATTTTTTCTTTCTCTTTCTTTCTTTCCTATTCCGAAGAAAAACTCTGAGGGGCAGCAACTCGACATAAGAATCAACTTCAAGATCCATTATTTAACTTTGGTTTTTGTTTTTAAGTTTCAAAGACTTGTTTTGTTTTGGTCAAAATGGGTAGTAAATGGAGAAAAGCAAAGTTGGCTTTAGGCTTGAATCTTTGTGCTTATTTGCCCAGAACTTTAGATGATGATTATTGTGCACCTCCTTCTAGTGAAAGATTATCTGATGCTGCTTTGTTGTCTCCTTCAAACTGGGAAAATATGGCTTCTTCTAGGCCAATGACTCCTGTGCCTTCTTCTCATGGTTTAAGGTTGTCTAAAAGTTTGTCTAGAAGTGCTAGCAAATCATCCAAGGTTTGGTTCTCTCTTTCTTAAAGTTCTTAGCTTTTTTTTCTTTTAAACATTCTTTTTTTTTATGTCTTTGAGCTATTTGAGCTATGCTTTGTCTTTGGTTGTAAAGGAATTAAAACTTTGGTAATTATTTTTTTTTCTTTGGATTGTTTCTAGTTGTGTTGTTTTCGATTGGTTAGAAAATGGGGGAGCAAAACAGAAAGCGGAAGAATATTTTTGTATCAGGCTGTGTTTTGATTCGGTTTTGCATTTTTGCTTTTTGTGTATATTTGATGATTTTCTGTTTGATTGCTTGCTATAAGTTGCTTTTCTGTATATTGATGGTGTTAGTCTTGTGTGCTTGAGGGCTTTTGGTCATTTTAGGCTATGCCGTGTTTGTTGCAAAGAGAATGAGGGGAAAAAGCAGAGAAATGACGTTTCGGGGTACTAGGCTTTCAATTGTATGGTTTATGAATTTGAGGGGGTGCAGTAGTATCTGTTTGGTTACTGAGAAAGTAACATGGGTGGTAAAGAAAAGGTAATCTAGTTTTAGGTATTTGGTTGTGTTTATTTGAGAAAATGGAAAGCTAAAGGCAGCTAGCTAGGTTGGCGTTGGTGGTATGTGTTTGTAACTGTTATTAGTATTATTTTCTAGGCTTGTGATTTCAATTATTGATGCTGATGTTTTCCCTCCTTTGTATGTTGGGTATTAAGAAAGCAAAAGGAAAAAAAAATGAGAGTATCATTTTTTCTGTCCTTATTTGGATAATGAAGATCTATACATGTGTATGCTTTATTACTCAAATGATTGCTGTATTGGATTGGAGACTTTATGTTTATTGACTGCCAGAAGAAAATCTATTGGTTGCTTTTCCAGAACCAATTATATTTAGAACCTAGTTTGTGTATTTTCCCTTTGAAAGCTGTAGAGATGGGGGCTTTGAAATTTCTCAATGCTTTTTTCTGTTTTCGTTTTGGACGCCTGCTCTGTCAATAATGACCTTGTCTTTGTTTTTATCCGATGGTGATCAAATTGAATGAACTTTATTAATCTTTTCTTTCTTGGTTGGTGGCCGTATTTTCTTGTTTATCCAGCTATAACATCTTTTTCCCTTTTATGTGTTTAGGAAAATGTCTAATTCAATAATTAAGGTTGGACTGTGCTCTAATCTTTCTGGTTTTATTTTATCGTTTAAGTGGGTTTATTGACCTAAGTTGTTGAGCTTTGGGTTTCTCCTTTGGGTTGTGGGGTTAATGCACAAGTCCCTTTCAGGACCATATTAAGGTGCCTTACTAGTAAAAAAAGGGCTACAAGATTTACCTTTCCTTTTTCTCCTTCCCTTGTGAGGAAGTAAAGAAAGCAGCCATGCTTGATTGCCTCATCTGCTGACTGTTAAAGTTGCAACCTTTCTCTAGCAGTTTAATTTCATCAAAGAAGTAAAAGAAAGGAAACAAAAAGAAATACCTAAAAGCATATTATGATATCCTTTTCTGTCATAAAATGGGGCTTTCAACAGTTGTCCCCAGTTCTTCTAAAGCTCTGGTTCATCTGTATCAATGAACAGTTTGCTTGATTATTTCTTAAAAGTTACTCCTTTGATTCTTAGCTTTATTTCCCTGATATGCCCTTTATTTGTTGGATACCTAACATTGACTTCTTTTTGAGCTTACTAGGCTGATTAATTACTCGTTTATTTGTCTCCCTTTTTTAGTGAAGCTACTTTTAGGTCTGGCCCAAAGTAAAAAATTCATTCACACCTAAACCTAAAATACCCAACAATTTTCATTATCCTTTTTGGCTGGCGAACTTTTTCTTTTTTTTTGATAATTTCTTGCTTCTACTGTTTTTATTGAAAATGAACAAAAGAAAAGGTGTAACATAAAACACTAAGCACGGCAACCTTTTTGAACATATTTCCTTCCAATGCTACCCTGGTGAGCATAAAACTTGTGCCTCTTTCCTCTTGTGTCACTTGGGATGCTCTTGACTGTTTGTATAGTAGCACAGCCCAGGTGTTGGTGCTGTGTATTTTTATCTACACAATATTTCCAACTGATATATTTGTAGGACTTGTTCTCATATCCTTGTGATCAAATTGATTTTGAAGCTTGTTCATGCACTAGAATGTGGGTCATTGGTCAAGCACTAGAAATAAGTTTATGTTTACAGCTCTCCAATTATGTCCTTCACTAATTTTGATTGGACAAATTGTATTTAAATTTGCACAACTATCTAGTCTCATTAACACTCTGCACTGTGCTCTTTTGGTTTGTCACTCATGGATGATGAAAATACAACACATACCAACCCATGAAATGGGTTATGTTGGATACTATATGTGCTTTGTTTTTTTTCTTCTGGTTGCTGAATGCATTCCAAAGGTTTTTTTTTGTATAAAATCCAGAGCAGTAGATGTTAATTTTGTTTCCAATATTTGTTTCAGCAAACATGTTCAATATGCTTGACGAAGATGAAGCAAGGTGGTGGTCATGCTATTTTCACTGCAGAATGCTCACATTCTTTCCACTTCCATTGTATTGCTTCCAACGTAAAGCATGGTAATCAAATTTGTCCAGTTTGTAGAGCAAAATGGAAAGAAATCCCCATGCAGAGCCCCAGTTTGGATCCTCCCCCTGGCAGGGCGACAATCGATCCAGTAGGTTGGCCTCGAAATGATGCTTTGATGACTGTAGTCCGCCGATTGCCTCCACCTCGTCGAGATTTAAGTCGACGACATGTTGTACCATTATTTCAGGCTCCTGAGCCAGGCATATTCAATGATGATGAATCCTTGGATCACCAACCTGTGATTGCTGAGAGTAAGAATTCATTAGATTGCTCGTCACTCAGAACGATAGAGATCGAAACATACCCAGAGGTTTCAGCTGCTCCAAGGTCCAGTTCTTATGATAATTTCACCATTCTAGTTCATCTTAAAGCTGCTGGTGCAGTTGCAAGTCAAAATCCCACCCGAAATCAGGCTAGCTTGCCACAACTTTCTCAAAATCCTCGTGCTCCAGTTGACCTAGTCACGGTGCTTGATATCAGTGGTAGCATGGCTGGCACCAAGCTTGCATTACTAAAACGGGCAATGGGGTTTGTAATACAAAACCTTGGGTGCAGCGATAGACTTTCAGTTATTGCCTTCTCTTCAACAGCTCGACGCCTCTTTCCCCTTCGTCGAATGTCTGACATAGGGCGGCAGCAGGCTCTCCAAGCTGTTAACTCTCTGGTTGCAAATGGTGGTACCAACATAGCTGAAGGCCTGAGAAAAGGTGCCAAGGTAATGGAAGACCGGAGAGAAAAGAATCCAGTTGCCAGCATAATACTTTTGTCCGATGGGCAGGATACATATACTGTCAATGGTGCTGGTGTAAACAAGTCTCAACCAAATTACCAGTTGCTTGTCCCTCTATCAATGCACGGTGGTGACAACACAAGTTTCCAAATTCCAGTGCATGCTTTTGGTTTTGGTGCAGATCATGATGCTTCATCAATGCATTCAATTTCAGAGATCTCTGGGGGCACTTTTTCTTTTATTGAAACTGAAGCTGTGATCCAGGATGCATTTGCACAATGCATCGGTGGACTTTTAAGTGTTGTGGTTCAAGAGCTGCAAGTTGGGGTGGAGTGCATGAATCCGAGTCTCTGCCTTGGCCCACTTAAGGCAGGAAGTTATCCAAGCCGCGTGACTTCTGATGGAAGAACTGGATTTATTGATGTTGGAGATCTCTATGCTGATGAAGAGAGGGATTTCTTGGTAGCAGTTAAAGTCCCAGCAGATTCTTCTGGATGCGACACATCACTGCTAAAGGTGAAATGCATTTATAGGGATCCCTTAACTCAAGAAATGACAACTTTGGAGAGTGATGCAGTCAGGATTCAAAGACCTGAAATAGCTGGGCAGGAAGTAGTATCAATTGAAGTAGACAGGCAACGCAACAGGTTCCAAGCAGCAGAGGCAATGGCAGAGGCAAGAACCACAGCTGAGCAAGGAGATCTAGCAGGTGCTGTTTCAATCCTTGAAAATTGTAGAAGGGTGTTGTCTGAGACTGTTTCAGCCAAATCTCATGACCGACTTTGCATTGCATTGGATGCTGAGCTAAAGGAGATGCAAGAGAGGATGGCAAGCAGGCATGTCTATGAGGCATCTGGGAGAGCATATATCCTTTCGGGACTGAGCTCACACTCATGGCAACGAGCTACAGCAAGAGGTGATTCCACTGATGGTTCAAGTCTGATTCAGGCTTATCAAACCCCATTAATGGTTGAGATGCTTACTCGATCTCAGGCAACCCTACTTGGTAGTCCATCAACCCAAAGGCTTGTCCAACCACTATGGTCACTTGCATCGCAACCAAAGCCAAGGTAATATTCTGGAAGTTGTGGCAACCATCTTCAAATAGTTTTTCCAGAGCTTTTTTCCCTATATTTTGCAAAATTTTGTTTTGGGAGGTGATAAAGTGGAAGGATAACAGGGTCTTTCTGGCTATGATTTTTGTCTGTCTTACATGTGTAAATGAATAAGAAGTTGGGAAAAGGTAAAAGAATATATTTGGGAGTAGAAAAGAGAGGGGTAGCTAGGGTTTACACCATTTTGTATTTTTGTTTGTGTTGTTGTTGGAGGTGTACATAAAGAGAAATGGCTTTTCTCTGTGGGAGAAACTGGGTATATGTTTGTAATTGTGGAAATGATTTGGGTGAGCACTTCACCTGATATATGATTACCTGCTTCTATTCTTTTTATAAAGTTTTATATTATCTCTTTTGCCAAGTCACTACATTATCTCTCCCTCTCTCCCTCGGAGCAACCGCACAATTTTAGCAAGTATTTTTATGATTAATGCAAGGATCCAAGATTGTAGGAAGTTGATTCAGGCCTTGGCCCTTTGAACTGCAGTTTGGTGAATAAGATTTATGCCAAGTTATGATGTATTCACCAAAGAATACTAAGAACTGAACATGGTCTGAAACTGTCTACTCATCAGCATCTCACTTGGTCCAAGAGCACCTTTATTTTTTGTTGCATGTTTGTGGTTAAAATCAGAAGGTCAACCGCGGAAGGACCTTATGGACCCTTGGGAGTCATGGTAATGATGTGCTTATCATTACCTTTCACTTCTAACTTCTGTTTTCTCTACTGTTGTGATCTGTTCACCAGCTCTTGTCTTGTTATCTTCCTACCAAGACCCCCACTTCCCCTTTGACATCTTGGTTACATGTATGCATACGTAAGGTGAGGCCATATCCTAAACTAGTGCATCTTGCAAGGAATTCATGGAATGTAGATTAGGGTAAAATATACCCAAGCTTTTAAGGTATTGTTATAATTCAATTTAAGTCCAATAGATTTCAAAAAAGATATCCCATCTTATAACACTATACAGATTGCTTGATTCATTCATTTGCAGTCTTATCTTCATCATCGTCTTCGTCCATTTTAAACCAAAACCCAGAAACAGAAAATATTCAAAGCTTGGGAGAAGATGTTCTTTTGCATCAAAAATCCTAGAAAACATTGATCAATTTCCATCAGTTGTGGTAAGTCATAAACTCAAAAAACCCATCTTATGTCTCATTAATATGGATCTATGACATGCAACAAACTTTGGCTAATTTATAAATTCTCAAAGGGAATAACATATCATTAGTTACATATATCAGCCTATCTATCAAAACGGTATGCAGATTTTGCAACAATTAAAAGCAGCATGCGTAGGCAGATTCTAAGCAGACTAAATTACACAAAGTATTTATCAAGATGTAGTGAAACCATAAATGCTTAGATTTTCCACCAAATACTAATATGTTTATTACAGCTACAAAATTAAGCTTTTGGATAAAGCACTCAAACCTATCCTGACTTGCCTTCATTTGGCTTAGGAATTCTTTTGTAGTCATAGTTGTTTATATCAACCTTCACTTGCAAAGCCTAGAAAACAGAATAAACGGCAAGTAAGCTATGAATTCCTATCAATTTGAGGTTGCAGATAAAACGACCATACCTTTAATTCTTCCTCCAATGAAATCTTTTTTGGGTCATATGCATTGATGGGCCCTGTTCTTGATAGTGCTTTCCTGGTCTCAATAATTTCCCATTCTTGATCATCTTTCACCTTCGCAATATCCTTGCTGAACTACAAAGTCCCATTACATTAGAAGAGGAATTGCCGCAGCAAACTAATGGTAATAACTTTGAATACAGACTAGAGGTGTTGCAACAGTCATTATGAAAAAGATATTCCTATAAAAAAATCAAATAATAATTGGAAATTCTCTGGTATAGCATTGGTGGAGAATGCTTAGAGATGGTCCTCAAGTAAAGTCAAGATACACATAAGTTGAGCAGTAATTCAAACATTAGTGGATAAACTTATTAATTGAATTAGATCAGTCAACTTGGTTGATAATAAAATTCACTCTACTTAGGGTGATGAATCAAATTTACTACCCATCTTTAAATGGGCGTAATTTTACCATAGTACTTTTAAATTTGGTTCAAAAATGGTCAAAAGTTGATGGTAAAACAATATTTTGCGAGGATATAAGGATAAATTCTTTAGAATATTCTACCTTTTGACCATTGTTGAATCAAATTAAAAAGTAAGATAGTAAAATCACGTTGGTTCAAAGATGGGTGGTAAATTTTATCCATTACCTAAGGTAGAGTGAATTTGGAACTTATCATGCCTTAAAACCTTGCCAAGATAGGCAGCCTTAACAAAGAATAGTATTTGTCTTAGGCTGAGTGCAAACAAAGGGTATTGAGAAGTATCCATCTCCATTCCAAATATGAAACATGTTCCAATTCCAAACATATGATGATCTGAAATTTTTAGCTAACTTTACAAGTTAAGCACAAATGCCATCCTTGGAACTAACACCATTGCTTAACTGTGGAAAGCCTTCCTAGCAATCCAAAAATGAACTACAAACAAAAGATGCAAAAGAAAAAATATTTTCCTATCAATAATCTTATAATAGAGCTTAAAATTGTTACATTACAAATACTAATAAAGCTTTCAGATCAGATCAACAACAAAAAATTATCATTTTCTGTTTTCACTCTGGATATATCAACTCCCAGATGAAACAAAAAGTCTCATCTGCAGAAGTGATTCCCAAAATCTATTTGCAATTAGGCAATCAATAGAGATCCAAGGACGAAAACTAACCTGCCTTGCAAGAGATGACCAAGGCCGACTGCCCCAAACACAGTTAACGAAATCATTGGAAGCCCATATCTGATAAACGGATACTTCCTACCCCACCTTCTAAAGGATGAAGTTGAACTCTGAACCTTGGCAGTGTTAGCAGTCAGATTACTAGTTTTTTGAGGCTGACCCATCTTTCCCTCAATGGATGTCATTTTTGCAAATCATGAAACAACCTGTATCAAAGCATCAATTCTGAGAGAAGTCATGCAACTTTAACTTGCCAAATTCAATTCAGATAGCCAAAATGGACTCAAAATAATGTAAACCAGAAAAATGGGCATTTATTAAAGATGCAATATTCATTGTGACTTCCATAAAATAAACCCCAGAAAGCTAAAACCTTTTTGCTTGTTGTCATTTGTATAGATAAGTGATTATTCAAGGAAAACATACAAAAAATCCATCTAACTCCTCACCTACCTGCGCCCATTAACATTGACATCTACCGCAATATGCCAAGCTTTTTCAGATTTCAACTTCACTTCAAATGCATTAATGTCAATGTAAATTAAACAACAAGCACCATCACCTTATAAATAGAAACAAACTCCAACTGGAACAGATTGGGATGAAGACTTGAGTTGAGCCCATTGCTTTCTCAACTTAAAAAAAAAAAAACTGCTTACAAGTTTTGGTCTTGAAATCATAAGAATAGATTCCAATGTAACCTCCTTTACCCATTAGAAAAGCAAATTTTAAGTTAAAAATCATTCGCAAGATTTCTCCAATATTGCTATACCAAATGTTTCCTTCTTCTTTTCCAACAACAACCAAACAGTAAAAATCAATTTCTTTGATTCAACTAACCTCAATTTACCCTTATTCACATTCTAAGTATATACTCAACATGTTTCGCTATATGGGTATTTCTTATTTTCGTGTTTCTCATCTCATCAACACATCAAAAACCCAAATTGAATACTAAAAATTTCATTTTTCTTAAGAACAAAAATAGAACAAAGAACTTTTAAATATACCCTTTAAATATAATAAATAAATTCAATGTTTTGTTTACCGAGTATTGCTTATTTTTCACATTTCTCAACTCATAAACACATTCAAAAGGGGGAAAAAGCCAAATTGATTGCTAAATATTGCGTTTTCAAGGGGGGGAAAGGCAAAAATTTGAACGTTGCAATATAAATAAAATTGCAAGAAAAAAAAAGTATAGGAATTTGTCTAAATACCTTCTTGATATGGGAATGCTGTAAAGAGCTTCCGCAATCTGCTTGGATTTTATTGATAAAAATTTGGGTTTCAAGAGACGGTAAAAGGAAAATCGAAGCTTGAAAGGTTTCAATTGAGAGAGGAAGAAGAACAAGAAGATGAGGAAGAATGGGCTGCCACCAGCAACTCCAGCCCTTTTACAAGGTATCAGCCCAAGTAAAAGAAAAAATGAAAAAACGTTGCAGAAAAGCCCAAGCCTAGCAGCTAAAAGCCTAAAACCCAAATAAACGACGTCGCTTGGGGAAACTGCTTTGTCGAGCAACTTTTCCTTAGCCATATTTGTGAACTGAGAAGAAATCTACAAGACGAGCAAAGCAAAGCAAAGCCAGCGAAGGGAACGCAGACATGTCGTTCATGAAAGGAGATTTGTTAACGAAAGCAAGGAAACTCGTCAAAGGTTTAGCCAAACCTGAGCCTGCTTGGCTCAAAGCCATGGAACAGTTTGTCTCTTTCTTTCTCGCTCTCTCTTTTCCACCTTTTTCCCTTCTCATTTTATTGGGTTTAAGCTCAGTATTCGTTTTATAACTTTATTGCAATCAAAACCCTTCTTTTAGGATTCGAAAAACTGGGTTTCTTTTGAAGCGTTCAAAGAAGTTAACTTTTTATTTGGGTAATGAAAATGGAGTAATCGAAATGGCCCAGATTGTATTAAAGAAGAAAATGTAACAATTTGGATTGATTATATTGTGTTTTCCTTGAGAAGCAGAACCAAGAAACTTTTGGTCTCTTCGTAGCTTGAGAATAGTGACTCTACTTGTTCATTTTCGGGTTCTCTTTTTTACGGTTATGTCCCTTGCTAGTCTGCAATTCCAGAAAAAGAAAAAAAAAATTGATCTGATGACTTATTTGTTTGAAGAGAAATTATTCTTGTCAATCAAGGGGTGAGTTTGTAATTTGTAATATGTAAAATATGATCAAGAGACTTCATTTTGTCGATGAAAGTTTTTGTTATGGCTTGTATGTGAAGCTCTATAGTTTTGATTATGATGCCTATACTTTTGGTTTATGCTTGTCTTTAGCATTTGTCCGTGTAGATGTTAGCTGTGTTAATTTGTGAATGATACTTAATATACTTGTGTTTTTGGTCATGTCATACAGGGCGCCACCTGCAACCTTTCCTCGTGCTGATGGAAAAGTTAAGAGGATCATTCTCCCAGAAGATGTGTACATAAGAAAATTCTTCCAGAAATATCCAGAGTCAAAGCATCAAGATGCCATCAAGTATTATTTTGCTATATATGCTGTTTCTTTCATTATTCATTTTTGTGTTTATTATGGTATGAAACCCATTAGATATGCAAAAAGCTCATTAGATATGCCCTCTCGGAGTGAAATTGGTTTTCATTATCACTGTGTTAATAATGAAATTTTGGTATTTCATTTAAGCCTTTAGACATCAGAAACAAAAGCAAGCATTTTGAGTTTGGTCTTCTAGATGCTAACTGTATACTATGCCAATATCAAATAGTTGGAATATGATCTTATGCAAAGAGTTGAGTCAGATAAACCCCTTCAATTTGGAACTAAATTTGCATTTTGGTTTGAAGGGTTTCGCGTTTGCAAATGTGTTCAGATAAAACTATTTGCTTGCATATTGAAATTTGAAAATGACTGGAATTTGAGAGCTCGTTTATTACCAAATGAAGAAACTATGTAAGTTTGGGTTTGTTTGGGAGCATGATACAATTAGACGAGAACTTCTTGGTGTTTCTTTATATGGATCTACTGAGTAAATATTCCTCATGTAGGAAGTTCGGTTGTTTTATATGTCTCGTAGAAGTGGATCCTGTCGATTGACATCCAAGCAGATATTTCTGAGAATAACATAATCTCTATGTTTTTGCTTCTCGTAATTGTTCCTTGTTTTTTTTTTTTTTACTTTCATTGAATAATCTCTTGCTTTGGTTTCATAGTAGACACCAGTGATGAGTGGATTAATTTATTTTTCGTTTCCTTTGCAGAATATCTGGTTTTGATCCACCTCCAGCCCGTCTATTCGGTTTGCGGGTGCTTGAGTTGAAAGAGCAGGGAGTCAGCGAGGAGGAAGCGATGGCTGTAGCTGATGTATGTTTCTTACATTCTTAAGCTCATGATTCAAGACTTCTTATGCTCTCTCTTTGTTTTTTCTGTTTCTAAATTGCCAATCCATTCTTTGATGGTTGTTGAGCAAAGAGAAGTGGAGAAAAAGGGGTCTGGTTCCCCTTCTTTACTTTTTGACCGATAGTACCTAATAGGCTTATCATTCCCATTCATATGCCATGAACTTATAATTCATGGTGCATTCTATAAACATGGATGTTGATAATAGGTGTATTTGATGGTGTTGGTCAAAAAAAAAAAAATGGAGGGGATCTCAACCTAGAAAAAGTTGCTTTCTTCTGTTTTATCCACAGTTCTTTAACCATTGGTATCACCTTTAGATGGAATATTCGACGGAGAAAAAGGAGAAGAAGAAGGCATATGCTCGATTGAAACAAATTGCCCGTCTTCAAGGAAAGAAACCTCCACCCAACCCATATGCTAGTATTATCAAGCAGATACAGGCGGAGGAGAAAAAGTTTGTGCGTGATCGTTTCTTTGATCCTGATACATTGAAAATTGTGGAGAAGCTGAAAGAGGAGAGGAAAGCTGAGATGCAGGATAGAATGGGTGGGGAAGGCTTTTGAGATGACATGTTTTTTGTGAAATGGTGCTTAGTGATAGTAACCAGAACTTTAATTAGTTGGCGAGCATAGATTCTTACTACTTTTTTGCTTTCTGCTTAAATGAGTTATTATATAGAAATGGGAAGCATTGGACCGAGTACCAAATCCCTTGCATCTGATAAATGTTAGAACTTTGTTATCTTCATATTTATACTAAACATTCAGATATTGCAATAAGTGCTGGATCCTATTCCCGACTGCGAATGCAACGTGATTTCTTTTTTGAAGTATGCCAAGGGATGCATTTGATTGTGCTCTTTTCTTGATCTTTCCCAATCCTTTTTTTCCCACCGAAGTTTTTGTCCCTGCTGCATCTTTTGCAGTTGTAGCACAATGTTGTGCGTTTGTAATGAACTAATTATACATTTTGCACTCTTTTTTAATTATACACTTAGGACTTGAATTATAGTGAAATACTCAATTTGATACCTTTTCATAAGCAATTGCATAAACAACCAATAAGAATTGAACATGTGGTGCATTCTTATTAATTTTTTTTGTGTCGTGTGAAATTTGAGTATTTAATTGTGAATGTTTAAACTTTAGGTATGAAATGACATTTTGTGATGGATATTAATTGTGTAATTAACTTTTTATTTGTTGATGTTAACTTCAAAATCTATAGAACTGATCTGCTGTTGAAGAGGTTACTGTTACAATTGAAAGTTTGAGAAGTTAAAAACAGGTTATTGTAGATTAAGGGATCAGGTCCTGACTCTTTATTCAAGAAGATGTGGAATGGTGGCAGCAGGCCCATTTGTTCATGGATAGAATGGCTGCAACTATGTTATTACCTGAGATAATTGAATCTCATCATTTTTTAAAGAAATCAAGACAAGAACTCCTTCCATAGCCTCACTAAATTGCACAAATTGCCAGTGCTTAAGATCTGATCTAGAGTTTAAATCATATAGCTCAAATATTTCATCTCCGCAACCCTCTAAACTATACTGGTATTTAAGCACCAACTCAACATAGGCAACGAACAAAGGGGAAGAAAACTTTTGACTGGGGCAAATAGGGGGAAAATAAGCTTCAGAAATAGGAGCTCCATAAGGTGCCAAATATCAGTACCGAAGAAAAGACAATGACAGCTTTAATGGTTAAGAATTACTGAGAACCTATCATGATCTAAAGATGTCTAAACATAATTACAGCAACTACAAACTAACGAATGACTAATGACTAACTAGCATCCAGAAGGAAAGAGGTGAAGCACAACACTAAACAGAAGGTTTGCCCTTGTTAGTTTTCTTTCCAAACCTGTAAGCCGTACTCACCCTTCTTGTGATTTTCTCTTCCACTGGTGAATGAAGCTGTTGCTGATGTGTTGGAATCATAGGCCCTTGATTTTTTTGAATCAGAAGGCTTTGCTGTTTTCGGATCACAGGACTTAGACTTCGATTTAAAACTAAATTTTTTCAAGAAAATGTTCCAACCACCCTTTGTTTTAACCAGCTTTTCAAGTTCTTCTTTCATGCTCAAGCACTCTTTCTCAAGCTCGGAAACCCGCTCCATTATATCATCAACTGCCAAAAAGTGGTCTTGGGTAGTTCCCACATGTGCAGACGCATTATTTCTGGGAATCTCAAGATTCCCACTTGGATTTTGTGAGTTTTCAAGGTTGTCAGAGACAAAGAACCAACCAGCAATTGATGTGCGGAGCCGAAGTTGTTCAAAGAATAGAACTTGGACAATGACTCGGAGAGGTAGCCTCTCATTCTGGGTTGCATGAGTGCTGGCTTCCAATGAGAGCTTCTGGCAGTTCATGAGGCGGCATATTTGTTCCCTCTCAGAGTCTGTCAGCCAGGGATGTGCCTGAAGTTGAGAAACACAGTATTAAGTACTTAGCAAGGAGGGTGGAAGGACTAGCCTAACATGCACTTGGAAGCATCTTTTTGAAAAAACAAGAGAAAGAAAATTACTTTTAATGGCAACTGAAAACTTTGTTCCATTCTTTTAATCTTGAGGATGAGGAAAGTGTAATGGCAATATCAAGATTATTATGTAGGTGATGATTCGTTCATGGAATTGGCAGTAACATATATCTGTTAAATAAACAAAACCATTTGAGATCAGAAGACAAATATTCAGTGCCAATGGATAGCATGTTCACCTCCATTTCTTCTTCAAAAATCAAAACTTTCAAAGATAAAAGAACAGAAGAAACATGCCAAGAGAATTCATATTTGGGGGCACTAAAGCTAATATTCCTCAATATGATCCCCAACTGCAAATCTTACTGACAGCAGTTTGAACAATCCACGGATGTTTCATATAAGTTTAAAAAAATTTCAATTTCACTGGTAGATAAAAGAAATGACAAATTTCTATAATCCTTTTGAAAATTTGTGCACATAATTCACCTCTATCTCTATTATACTCTAGAATAATATCAAATGTTAATTGAGATTTAAAGTAGAACAATAAGCAGTCATTTACCTTTGCAATGCAAAAAAACTGTCAGAAATGATGTGGAAATGCCACAGGCAAATTCTTGGTATGAATGCATAATCATAGTTTTCAAATCTGGTGATCCAAATGAACGATCTGTTTTGGGAATCAACCAAGTACCGTGAAGAATCTTACCTTAAGGTATATGTCAATTGCACGGTAAATTCCATCATCTAAGGGTCTGGCATAGTCAGGAATAATAGCTGCCAGTGACTGAAATTTTGGCAATTTCAGGTTAACATCAGGTGCCACCTCAGCCAGATATCCATCCACCAGGTTAGCTACCAATGTCATTGGGGTCATTGGATGGGAACCTCCCATAAGCTGCCCCTCATCAACTATATAATTAGAACCAGAGTCAACTGCCTCATTATCTACCAGAACAAAGTGATCAAGAATCCGCTGAACACAGTCAATGTCATAAAGGGTCTCCACTGAGTACCCCATATTTGGTATCAGAAGATCTTCCAAAGCTGCTTGATCCAACTGAGCCCCAATCTGCTTCTCTAACTTCTCTTGACATGACAAACTAGCATGTAAAATCATCGATGTTCGTAGAAGTCTCAACAAAAAATTTATTGTGGTGGCACCTGATTGATTAGGTATTAATGCCACTATTTCTTCAAGGAGATTCCTTTGATCCGCATCGGATAGGCCAGACACAGTTGATCCAGGGGCAGCATGGTCCCAATTCTGGAAGCTCGACTGCCTACCCAACAAAGGAAGATGCTTCTTCGCATAGTGGACAAGGGAACCAGCAATCCTCTCTGGCTTTATGCCACTTGATTCAACAGCTAGAATCAACCTTTTATACAGAGATAATCTAAGGACGGACACATCCTCATACCACCAATCTTCACTCACTGGTGGTGGTTTGACTGCTGCACTTATTCCATTCCATAAGACAATGTCCTCTGGACTTTGTGCAGCAGTACCACTTCCTGACACAGGCCAACCGAACAAACTCAGATCAGCACAAGCTTTCATTGCCAAGGAATTTATGCATCGTGAAACAATATGAAGCTCTTCTGCAGATGGTAGAACCTCTTCGCAGGTTTCAAGAGCTTTGATTGAGTCTGTCCAGTTACTGAAGATTTCATTCAGAAAATTTTCTGTTTGTGTTATGAGATTTCCTTCCCCATGATCTTCATTCATTTGAAGATACTTGGCTGCACACCTAAGGCTGACAATATTTAATGCAGTGAGTTCGAATCTGATGCCATAGCAGAATTTGGCTACAAGCAAAAAGGTTTTGGCTCCACCAGGCATGTCATGGAATTGCAGAACACACTTTTTCTCATCCTCAGCAGAATAGTCCTTAATAAGATTCTCCATCACTCTGCTTCTGGACAGCAACGGAAACTGATAAACATGACAAGATGGGGAAAGGGAATATACAGTCTGATCAGTAAATTTAAAAGGAAAAAGACATTCAAATATGAACTATTAAAACAGACACATTAATGTCTACCACAGTTCTGCTATTAACAAAAATGTCTACAATAATTCTAAAAAGCAGGTAAGCACAAATGTTTCTCTTTTTATGGTACAATGCCAAAAAGAAATTAATAAGAAGCAACCAGGAAGGCTGAGGGAATAAGGCATTCTATTGACAATATCTTCAATGAAACAAAATAGGAAGCATTCTTGTACAACAATAAGAATCTACTAATCATCCCAAAACTGGTTTCATTTACCAGTCATACCAGAAAGTATCCTACGAGGTAATCGGTAAGAAACTATAAACTGAACTTACTCTCAATATTTTGATGAATTAATAAGACAAACTATGCAACTTATATATATGAATGCTACAATTTTTTAATCAATCAAAGTTCATTTTTCCAAAATGAGTTTATCAGTTCTCCTAACACTTAACATTAGAGCCAAAAAAAATAAAAGTAGTTCTTGTTTCTGTGATGAGAAAGAGCCAACTTTTACCAAGTATATACCCCAAATAAAACCTCCAACAATCATATGTACATTTTAAAAAGTCCTCACTACTGAGATAAAGCTGCATGACTTTATACTGATTCCTTACAAGGCATGATGTTTACACTCTGGAGATATAAATGTGACAAATGGATGACAAAGTTAAAAGCACCTTGTGAAGATGGAAGGACATTTCCCCTACTTCAACAATGACATCGCTTGAAAGACCAGTTGAACACAACCTGGAAGAGAAGAAAAGAGAACATATAGTTATGACATGCGCATAAGACAAATTGGAGATCCAACTATTGAAGAAATAAGCTGCCAATTCAATAATGAAATTAATGGCAGGAAGAAAGATTTAGAGCTTAGAAGAAGTCACTTAGCAAACACATAGGTAGACCAGCATCCAATAATGAGGATTTAGCTTAACACACATTTTTTCAACAATCATAATTATCTTTAGAAATGGCCATTTTCTATCTTCAGTTATTTTGTATAAAGAACCATGCTAAAAGAGAACACCTTTGATTCCAATATCTTCCCTTCAAATGCTCTCATCTTCCTTTCTTTTGACTTCCAAAGTGAAACAACAATTGCCCTCTCGTATCCCAAATTTAATTTCTCATTGGGACGACGCCTAAAGGCCAAAACTCCATTTCTAACTTATAAGAAGGTGTTGGGGTTTGAAAGAAAGTTACGTGCAACTCAAGTAACAATGGTCATCATAACCCATGTTCTAAATTCATCATATCTTAACATGCTCATATCAAAATGAAAACACCCATATCTTTTTATAACATAGAAACAGCAAAAGCAAGAAGGAAACAAACAAATTAAGAAAAACAAACCAGGTTTGGCCATCAAGGTGAAAGGCTTCAGATTTAGATCCCAGCCTCATGATGCATGCCATGTTTTTCTTCACTTTAAAAACCAAACGTTTCCTTTGTCACCATGAAAAAGACACACAAGGAAAGACAGAAACAAACAGTTTCGACGTTACACTAAACAATGAACTCTTTCTGGAATGATATTCATCAAAATAATCAACAAAAGAAACATGGGGTTTTCTTTTGTTTTTTTTTTTTTTTTGGTTTATGTGTGACAAAAGCAAAGTGGAAACATGGGAAAATGGAAAAGTCCCGAGTCTAAAGGGGAAAATCCGGGAGCAAAATCGTTCCTAGCTGTTATTTTTGTGTTACTATTTAATTAAAATATTTACGTTAGTTTTAGTGTTTTTTTTTTTTAACGTTTGGTAGTGAAAGCAATTAATATAGTCAAATAAGTTACACTTCTTAGCTAAGTGTTGTTTGCTTAGATTTTGTTTGTAGGGTGAGCAAAATCATTCCGAATCAAAAAAATTAATAAATCGAAATGAGTTTGAATTTTATTTTCTTCGATTAGAAGGTTTTTGAGGTGTTTAATTCGATTTTTGGTTGAGAAAATTCTTAATCGATCATATCAAATTAAAATTCAATATATTTTTAGATGTATATAGTAACGGGTTTTTTTTTCACTTTATTTAATAATAATTTTGGATTGTTAGTGATTTTTGAATTTATTTAAACATGTTGAAATTATATATATAATATTTTAAAATCTAGTAAAATATTGTATAAATTTTGTTGCAGTGAGATCAATCGAAATAGCTCAATTTTCGATCAATTTGATTAAGTATAGTAGTTCAATTGGATTCAATTTTTTTTTGTAAAGTAAGTTCAATTCTTTTTATTTTTAAAATTTTAACATTAAATCGACCATTTGCAAACTCTTACTTATTAGATTTTTTAGGATTATTTTTTTTATTTTTTATTTTTTTCTATTAAATAACTTTCTTTCTTGATTTTTAAAATGTCCAGTCTTTAATGAACAATTTAGGCTCTCTTTAGTTGTCTTTTTTCCAAGAAAAAATGAAAATATATATAAAAAATTCATATAGAGAGATTTGAGGTTTACAATTTAAATGACAAGATAATTACATAAGATAATATAATACTAATTCACAATAATCTCTAGAAAGACTTAGCATTTGAGCTCTTTATAATTTTTTTGGTCTTTTCAGTGTTTACAATAACGTCATTAAACATAATATTTTTATTTTTAATTAAAAAAAGATGAATATTACTCTTCTTTAACAAAAATAAAACTAAAAAAAAAATTATGTGACCGTGTAATCCAAAATCCAAATAGAATTTCTCAGTAAATTATAAATTAATTATGTCAGACTATAATTATTGGATAAATAATAATCTTATAAATCGAGTTTTTTAAAATTATCGTGAAATTTTTAAGTGGCATAATCGTAGTTATAAATTGATTTAAAAAATTTATTAGAGCCCAAAAGATAAAAAAAAAAAAGTTAGCCCAATAGTTGCAAAGCCCAAAAGAGTTGACCGGACCCGACCAACCATCTCTCTCTCTGTTGCTCTCTCCCCTTCTTTGTCTCCTCAGTCCTCGACCTTGGCAAATAGCCAGTCTTTGCACTCTCTCGTCAACTGCAATGGAGGGTCCGATCAGAGCTAGAGAAGCCCTAGCTCTCACACTCTTATCTCTTCTATTCTTCCTCTCCAGATCCTCTGCTCTACATGACCTCCTAATCTCCAACGCCGAGCGTAGAGTAAGCGCCAAATCTTTGTTTTTTTAACTTTTTTTCATTTTCTTTAATCTTACATCTATTCGAAATTGTCGAAATTATGATATGTGATTCCTTAATTTTAGTCTTTTTGGTATAGGAATTAATTCCAAGTAGGAGTATTTATTATTTATATACTTTATAAGCTTCAATTGTAAAAATTTGTAATATTTATGCTTGATCTCAGTATTTTGATTGATTTTGGTTTTTTCTATCTTATTTATTTGGATTTTGTCATATTTTTTGCTTCTTGTTTGTTTCATTTTTAAAAAATATATTTTTTGGTTGATGCAGATTGACTTGAGTTCACACATTGTTAAAGTTTACTTGACTTTGAAGGTAATTTCTTTCTCAAATGCTGCAAATTTATATATATATATATATATGTATATATATAGGATGGGGTTTTATATTCTAGTTTAAAACTTGGTTCTCACATTTACTTGAATTTTTAGTATTTCTTTCCTATATGATGGACAGATATTTTTTAATTCAAATCCTTGTTATGCCCCCTGAATTATCATGTAGATCCATTAAGTGCTTGCCAACTTATCTGAGGCTTTGTTTGGTTGTACTTCTCCTACTTACCTTTTGCTTTTGAAAGTGAAAAACATTGTGGGTTTAGTTATAAAAAATTGAAACTAATAGTTTGGAAGAATTAAACCTAAAAAGCTTTAACATTCTTGAATAGCAAAATTTATGATTTACTTTTATATGAAACAATTATGTTTCAATGTATGTTGTATTTTAGGTATTTATTCATTTTTAATCAATTATGTTTTCGCATTTAGCAATTTTTGGGGAAGCAAAATGTACAATAGCAAAAAAGTTAAATAGCCAAAGTAACATAAAAATGGAGCCTATAATTTTACATTGGTTTATTCAGGTGAACAAATTCAAGGCATCTTTAAAGTATTTGCATTGATAATATGGGGGAATTGCATAATCTCTAGATATCTAATTTTGGCATGTATGTTAATGTGAATATTAATGTATGGCCCTCTTTTAGGTCGAGAATGCTGGCAGTTCGCCTGCTTCAGAAGTTGTTCTTGCTTTCCCACCCAGCCAAGTTGATCATCTAGCAACAGTTGAAGCATTAGCAACTAAAGGCAAGCGGAAGAAGACTACTTTTGTCCGTCTGGAAGTAAAACCAACAGAACTGCCTGATGCACCTAATGACACTAAATATTTTACTATTTATTTGGCTAATCCCTTAAATTCTGGAGAAAGCATAACCCTAGAAGTGTTGTATATGTTAACACACTCCCTAGAACCTTTTCCAGCAGAGATAGGCCAATCAGAATCTCAGTTAGTATATTATCGTGACAGTGCTTTGGTATTGTCACCATATCATATTAAGCAACAAACAACTTTTATTAAGACACCAAGTACTAAGGTGGAATCGTTTGCAAGGGTGGAACCAACAAACCGTGCAGGCACTGAAATAAAGTATGGGCCATATGAGGATCGTACTCCATACTCTTTTTCTCCAATTCTTGTACATTTTGAGAATAATAGCCCATTTGCTGTTGTTGAGGAGCTTGTTCGGGAAGTTGAAATATCTCATTGGGGCAACCTTCAGGTCACAGAGCAGTACAAGTTGGTTCATGCCGGTGCTCGACACAAAGGTGTATTTTCAAGGTACAGTAGCTACTGCCTGCTATGATGCACTTGAAAGTTCATCAAGAAAACAATAATTTTTTTTTCATTTTTTAAGATTTATTTGTATATTCATTTTCTATTGTGTACCATTTGCAGGGTTGATTACCAATCAAGGCCATCTTTTAATGGTGTATCCTCATTCAGATACCTTCTGGCAAGACTACCACCTAGGGTTCATTCTGTCTACTACCGGGATGAAATTGGAAACATCTCATCATCACACCTGCGTACAGATTCTCGGAAGGTATTCGAATGTGATTCTCTTCTATTCTCTCTCTTTCTAGCAGCAAAATATTGTCTTTTACAATCAAATCACTTGCATTGTGAATTTTGGAATTTGTGATTTATGAGTTGTAAAAATAATACTTTTTTTTTCCAGTTTGTTGAATGTGTGATCAAGGAGATGTTTGAAACCCTTGTATTTGTAATTCTCCTTGATGGCGTGTGATTTTCCATTTGAAATAAATTGGAAACATGATTTTTTGCAAAGAGGGGCATTATTCCATTTCCCCATTGATGCCTTGTAGAATAGCATGCATTTAGAATGGCAAGAAGTCTATCAAATCTTGTGTATTAAAATGCAAGTTGTTTTCGTTTTCCTGGCTCAGTACTCAGTTTTTTATTATGCATTTACATCTTAGTGCAGCATTTATCATGTTTCCAGTTGACACAAAGGTCAACATAATAGGAAAGGTTTTATTAATGCTTTTTCATATGCGTCATTGTCATAGTTTTTGCTTTCATGTATGTTGACTAAATTAATGCTTTTACAGTCAGAGCTGGAAATTGAACCACGATATCCTTTATTTGGAGGTTGGAAAGCAACTTTTGTCGTTGGTTATGGGCTACCATTGCAAGACTTTCTTTTTGAATCATCTGAAGACAGACGTTACCTCAACTTTACCTTTGGATGCCCCCTTATTGAGACAGTGGTAGACAAATTAACCTTCAAAGTAGGTTTAGTGTAATGATTTTGCATTCATATTATTAAAATGTAATTTCTCTATATTTGTTGCTTTAATCTTTTGTCCTAAATGGTGAAATATAATTCAACTATGACTGGAACTAATATGTATGCTTCAGGTTGTGCTACCAGAGGGATCAAAAGACCCTTCTGCTGTTGTTCCCTTCCCAGTGGATCAGCATCTTGAGGTAATTATCCCAGTATAATAATATATCTCTTTCTCTGGCTTTTTCTCGTATAATTTAGTGCATGTATAGAGACGGTGGGTGTTGCATATACATTCTTTGTGCCCATTAACAAAGAGGCAATGTCCAAACTTCAGATGATATCATTATTTTCTTTAATAAAATTACTGGATTGCTTTGAGGCAGTGCATGAAAACTGTTCTCCTGCAATGTGAATGCTTTGCTTTTATGCATGTAGTTCATCAAGATTTTGTCTTCTGTGTCAACTGAGATTTGTTAAATTTGAATCTTGCAGACCAAATATTCTTACCTTGACATTGTGGGGAGGACTGTAGTGGTCTTGGAAAAGAAAAATGTCGTTCCTGGGCACAATTCTCATTTCCAGGTAACTTGTCAACTCTTCTACTTGTATTATGTGTTGCTCCATTGGTTTCAATTTTTTTTTTGTCCATAGTGATTCTATCTCTTTAGGATATTATAAACATTGGTGGATAGAGCACCATGCTAAGTGAAACCTTCAAGTGATAATGATTGAAACACATATGAAAGTGCTTTCTGCAGGCTGTTCTGCTCCGCCCTAATTAAGCCAACTATTGCTGGAGAACATGTAGAACAAGAGGAGGCATACAATTGAGAATGCCACTTAATTTTATTTATAGCTACTTTTTAGACTCTATATCAATTTATCTTAAGATATGGACTGAAGTCCTAGGATAACAGCAATATGCTAGAGATTGTCTGCGATGGAAAAAATCACTTGTGTGGCTTGTGCTTTGTTTAATTCATTACCTGATGTACATGTGCTCGCTAAACCTGGGAAGGTGCCCTATTTGTCCTTATTAAATTATAACCTCAGTTATTAGATTTGGACTAGTTTGGTCAAATAGAGCTGTGAGTAGGAGACTCATGCTCTTTAATGTGTTTGTTTTTGGACCATTTGAGTTTAAAACCTTGGTCAAACCTGGTATGCTAACCACTGCGATGTGGACCTTGTGGTTCCTTCTATAAAGAAATCTTCATTTTCATATTTGATCAGGTCTGTCACTTGTAATATCTTGAACGTGTTATTTTTCTTCTTTCTATAATGAATAATACTATAAAACCTGTACATTGTTGTTACTGGAACACAATGTTCTTCAATCTCATGTCTTTTCATTTACCCTTCTTGGCAGGTTTATTATACCTTCAAGCCGATATTCATGCTTGCAGAGCCTCTGATGTTGGCCTCAGCTTTCTTCTTGTTTTTCATTGCTTGCATAGCTTACCTACACATTGATCTTTCCATACGTAAGTGAAAGATTGTGGTATTCTTGAAGGTAAATTAGCAAATAGTTCCAAACTGTCGCTCTATAGCTTGCAGTGATTCCACTTTACCTTGGTTAGAACACACACCAACTCTGGAGCTAGGACATTGTTAGTAACTATTCTGTGTACTAAAATTCTGAACATTTTCTCCAACGAAAATAGTTTTGCCATTATAAAGTTTTGTTGTTATAACTCTTGTTTTACAATGACACTGAATTGTTTCAAAAGTGAGCTACATGTTTTATTTTTCTGACATTTATCTTCGTGGTGATCTCCAAAGTGCTGTGGTGGGTAACACGTCGGAGTTGCTGTTTCTTAAAATTTTATTAGATTCGATGGTGGGCTTAGTTCTTAGTACCATTTGACATCTATGCTTTTATTAGGTCTTTCATGTGGGATGGATAGCCATATATAATGGTTAATTGTGTACTCTTTGCCTAATTTGATGGTGAAACAGCAAAAGATGAAGAAGCTTGCAACATAGGGTTCCACTATATTTGAGACCAAATGAAGCCGAACTTGGGTATTCATCAACTTTTCTGAAGTTTCAGTTCTGTGGTTAAGTTCTATCAATTCCCATGTCTCCAAAAGAGGGAGAAAAAGGTCAAATGAAGGAGGAAAAAGAAATTCGGATGGCCGAATATTCCTGATGAAATGAGCATAAGGGTATTGTTCTCTTGCAGAGTTTAAAGCTTCATGTTGATAGAACTGAACCATTTTCTCCAGACAAAGCGTGAAAGACAAAGTCTTGCAAGCTCTATTAAATTCTCTAGACTCTTGAGATGGTACTAGGAACTACGCATTCAGTTAGCTGAAATCAAAGCACTGTCCCATCGAAAGCCTATCCAAAAACAAATTAATTGCAACTATAGCCAAAGCCCAATATAACTCTAAATCTGGATTGTGCTTTTTCTAGGATAAACCATAGCATAATAAACCAACCCATTTATTGTCTATATGTTGGTGGATGGAAGAATCCTGGCAAAGGAGGGATGGGGTTTAGGGGATGTTGTTTTACCTGTGCCTGACTCCCAAGTTTCAACCACCAACCAAGTTTTGAACATGCTAGGAAAACAATGGATCCTAATAACCAATCTGTCTTACAAAATTGACAGAATCTTCTTGCAACCAAGCCAAATTCGGATTTGGAAATTCTCCTCGAGCTTAGCAATTTGATACCAAATTCTGAACTTCGAAAGCCTGTGAGACTCATAACTACATTATTTATTCAATGCAATATGGGGGTTGGAAATTTGGGCATTGAAATTGGTTGCTATCTTCAATGAGAAATGGGGCAGAGTTTCTTTTTCTCTTGTGTCCCTTTAATTGATCATGGGTGGGGTATTAAACATTGAATTGGGAAGATTTCTGTGACAAAACCAGACCATTTCATGAAAAGGATTGGAGACATTAAACTTGAGCATGACATGTTATAATTGATACTGTCAATTTATAAATGGAAAAACCTATTAGATTGAATTGAGGATTTCTATCCAAACTTATATATATATATATATATAAAAACTAATCAACTACTCCTTGAAAATTATTTAATGTAAGCTGAATACTTCACTGATAAATTAAATGATTTAGTTGGGCATTTTGTCACTTCATTACTAAAAGTCTACCACTTTGTTCTTCACACACTCTCCTCTCTTTGCCCCTTTGTGTGGAACCATACGACTTTTCCAATTAAAGCTTTGTAATTAAAAATAAACGAGATGACATTGATTTTTCTTTTTGTACCATTGCACACAAACTTGAGAGCAGTCTTTGGTAATCTAATCTCACTCATACAATTAAAGGGATCTCACCTCGTTACCCACCAAGAGGGTGGAGAACCTTTTATAATATTGAAAAGTTTATTCGCAAAAATTTTTCTTTTTTTTTTGTAAAGAAAAATTTTTTATAAAATAAAAATTATTTTATGATTTAACAAAAAATATATATATGTTGATTTGCGGATAAAATATTTTTTATTTATCTTCTCCTTTTAAAAAATATCATTCTCTCTTTTCCTCGTATATACGTGAGGAATTCATTCTATTAGGCGTTACGTGGAAGGTAAGTAAATTACGCGATTACCATCTACTATAATATATCAACATTTTATATCAATTCATATGACATGAAATAATAAGTAGTATTTGATTAATAAAATTTAGTCAAATGTTAGTCATAAAATTTATTTGATTCAAAATATAAATATAAAAATTTGATTCAATATAATAAAAAATAGTTATTTATTTAATAATTCATGAACTTATTTAGATATTATATTTTTTTGTTTCTCAATGTCTCAATTATATGCCTCTTTCAATATAAATTTGACACGAATGTATTATTTATTGATTCTTTAACCTATTTCTTTAACTATTTCATCCAAATATCTGTAACTCTGCTAGCACATACCAGGAGGTTCAAGAAAGGAAGAAGGTTCAGACCTTGAATAAATGTCCTAAGAAGAGGTAATAATTAGTGTGCCAAGCCTTTGATTGTTAAAATGAGATTAATTATTACTAAAAAATTGAATCTACTCTTCCCTTTTAGGCACAATTTCAGGAAAATTAGAAAATTCAAGCATAGCTCTTTAAATGTTATTTAGAGTTGGAGGGTTGGAATTTAAAGCTGCTGCTTGAAATTTTGTTACCTCAATTCACAGTACTCCACCAACAACATCTTGGCTCAATATATAAGCTATATGGTTTTCGTGTTGATATAAATGACTTCGAATTCATATACTATTATCAATAATTTATTTTAATATTATTCAGTGCAAGGTATAATTCTTTCCTTCTATGTTATACTAAAACAACACAATTTATATGCTCCAAATTTTATAAATTAAAAGACATAATGCTATAAAAAAACCGTTAAATTTAAAAGAGAAATGCTAGTAGGATGGTGAAACCGTCCGCTCTGTTGGGTGGCAGTAAACTCAGATGGCATATTACGTCGCAGTACTAACTTGGTTGCTGCATGTGGTGTTTTGCGTGATTGTAACGGATATTGGTTAGGTAGCTTTGCTGCAAAGTTGGGGAGGTGTTCTTCCTATAGGGTCGAATTATGGAGAGTCTTATATAGTCTTCATATAGCAAGGGATAAAGGATTCGTAGGGTATGGCTACAGGTGGATGATAAAATCGTGGTTCAGGCAATTACCATCGATGCATCACATCCATGTGTGAATTCTGACTTACTGGACACTATTCGTAACTTACTGCAACTCGATTGGGAGGTAAAGATTTCTTATATTTATCAAGAACGGAATATGATAGCAGATGGCATGGCCAACATTGGATTTAATTTAGATAATAGTTTTCGTTTTTATGATGTACCTCCCCCAAAAATCAGTTCTATGTTGTTCAATGACTTGTTAGGAGTGTGCTTTCCAAGAATGATTAGAAATTAATAAAAATTTTATTTTTTAAAAAAAATTATTAAATTATTTTAAAATTTTAAATATGTATTTTTTTTTATTTTTTATTTTGATTAAATAAACTCTTATGATTATTATTAATGATTAATTAATTATTATTAATTAAAATATTATTTATTATTTTATAACTACATAACACTGGCATGATTTTGATGTAAAGAGTGAGAAATGTCACATGCTTATATTATCATGCTAAATAAATATTTGATGTCATCATCTATTATGATATATCAATATATTATATTATTATCAATTATGACATCTTAATATGTAATGTCAGTGTCATGTGACATAAAATGATAAATGAAATTTTAAAAAAGTCAATGGTTAATCATAAAATTTTATTTAACTTAAAATAAAAATATAAAAATTTATTCAATTAAAAATATAAATATAAATATTTGGTTGAAGACAATAAACATATAAATACTTATTCAATTTTTTTAAATAATTAAAAAACTTTTGTTTAGATATTATGTAATGAAATTAAGAGTAAATGTATCATTTGATGAAAGGTTAAGCCAATGACATTGACACGAGTGTATGACAAGGATATGCTCTTTGTCCCCGATTCTTTAATGTGGAAGATGAGTATCTCCTTTTATAACGGGATGGGTCAAGTCCAGACGGATCATTTTAAGTTAATTTAAGATTTTTTTTGTTAAGGTTATTCTGAGTTTGAGTTATTTCATATATAAATTATTAATTTTTTAAAAAATTAAATTAAATTTAGATAAATTATTCAGATTTAAATTATTTTAATTTATTTTTCATATAATTCAATCCATTCAAATTCAAATTATTTTTGAGTTTGAATTAAATAAAATTAGGTCATTAATTTTTTTATCAAATTAGGTTAGTTTAAAATTAGACGGGCAAATAAGGTTTTTCAGTATTCCTTGCTTGAAAAGTCAAGTTTGATTAGTCATCTTTTCTTAAAATAAAAAAAGAATTATCCATAGATATTTTCTACTAAATAAATAATTAACAATACATAGTTTATAAAATTTAGATGTCTTCCCTTTAACAAAATGATGGCATGTAATTTCTAACATTAGTTGTTTTCATCAATGAATAAAATTCCCATCTTGCCCTCCTTAGTTTATTTAATTATTTTTTATATTTCAAATAGTTTTTAATAGAAAGATAATTTCATGTAATTAGAGTTTGTACACTGGGTGAGATTTGAATAAAAATTTTAAATTTTAATATAGTAAAATGTATATGTTTTATTTGAAAGTCTTGAATTTAGAAAATAATAATTAGGTGCCCAAGTGAATAATTCTAATGCTTTGAAGTTGTAGACTTATTAATTGTTCTTTATTGCAAGATAATTTAGGGACCAATTCTAGGGTTTAACTTAGTTTTTCTTTCATTAATTTTCCTGGTTCTGTCATACTGGCAATGTTTCCCTAAAATAAGTTTTTATTTTTTTAATTTACATTTAATCGAGCATTTATATTTTTTTTTTAGTCATATAAATTTTTATAATTAACAGTTGATTAACTCTTATTAATAAGATCATCATTTATCGTTTTATATCACATGATGTTGATATGATATGTTAACATGTCATATTAAAAAGTGACGAAACATGTTGATATAGCATGATAATATAATTATGTAACAGTTTCACTCTTCATACAAGCATCGTGTAAGCATTAAACAACAAGTGGTGTTTTAACGAATTGTAGTTAATTAACCATTAATTATAAGTCTATATCATCTGAAATAAAACTATAGAGATTAGAGAAATTAAGAATTTATTTAAATTTTTTAAATATTTTAGTAACTTTTTAAAACAGTAGGTCTAAAAAGATACATATGAAAAACATAGAATACAAATACCCCTTAAATTAACAAATCTGACTTTTGAATATTACTATTTGTTATTAACTTTAATTATGCCAACTCAAAAAATAGAAAGAACCATTGAATGAATCCTTCAATAGGGATGACTTCTATTCTTACTTGTGATATTAATCTTTTAATGGCATAAAGATCATTATTAACTGTATCTAATTGCTATTACCTACATAGCTGTCAAAATTAATTATGTCCATTGATAAGTACTATTATTAATTAGGCAATTTTTATTTAACACTTGAATTTACTAAATACCTAAACAAACTATATATATTTAATATTAATTTTTGAAAAATAAGATTGATTTAATAACTACCTAACTGTTACCTACCAATTTAAATGAATGGTTATCTTTAGTTAATGGTAATAATTAATAAACATAATTTTCAATATTCTTCTTTATTTTAATTTTTAATTTAACAGGGTTTATGATGTTATGCAGAAAATTATAGTAATATTTTTTGTTCTCTAATTATTAAATTTTAATTTATTTTCAAGTAAATTATGGACCATCTTGCTTTGCTGTAACATGTATCTTTGTTATTTATATTAGATTGGTTGATGATTAATTAAGTTAGATATGTTAACAACATTTGGTTTCTTAATCTAAGATGTTTCTTTACTAAAGAAAGAAATTAATTTTACCAGTTGTTATTAAGAGCTTGTTTAGCCTAAAATTTTTTTAACTTAAAAACTATTATGAAGCTCTTATAAAAAATAATAATTTTTAAAATTAAGCTAAATCTGTTTGGTAAATTTTTTTTATAAGTTTTTTTAATAAATAAGTTGTTTGACAAAATAATTTATGTAAATTCTAATTTTGATTAAAATTACCATAAAAAGTATTTAATAAATAATTTTGAATTAATCACAGATCCCTTTGTTTATAATGAAAACAAGTATAAAAAGTATTTTTATGTAGCATAAAATTTATAATCCATAATAAATCATATAAAAATGAAAACAGATAATATTGACATTATTTTTAATAAATGAAGAAATTTTTGAAATAAAAAAAATACTCTTAAAAAAGAGACTTTTTAAAAAAAGATAAAACTCTTTTTTTGAAAATTTTATTCTTTAAGAAAAAAGTTATTTATTTTTTTTAAGAACTTTTCCAAATTCTTGTTTGACCTGACTTTTACTTTTAAGAGGTGGATAAATTGAAAAAAAAAAAAAAGCCAAATAAGCACTAATTACGTACTTTTGTCTTTTGTCAATTTTTTTCTCAAAAAAAAACCTTTTATTTTTTTTACGAAATTACACTATTATTTGAAATCTTTATTATGATAGCATGATATTAAATAGTTTTTTGGTATGTTATAATATAAAATATTAACCATATATATTTTTATGTAAGCGGTTTAGATTTCTCTCAAACTAATTTTTTTAATCATTAAAATTTACCTTTCAAGAAAAAATTAGCAAAAATTAGTCTCACTACTTAACTCTTATTGAGTCATTCATAGTTATATTTTGATTAATTATTAAAAACATAAAGAAAAATAAAAAAAATGGATATAAAACAAAAGATAAATAATAAAAATCGAATTGAGTTTTAATTATCTTTTTAATCACTTAACTTTTTTTTTAAAAAAAAAACCTAGTCAAAGTCAAAATATCTAAGTACCGAGACAATAGGATTACCTGCCAACCTTTACTACAAGTCTTTTTCATGTCTAAAATTATGCAACTGTCACAGGCTCACACCCATTTCTCCAACCTGTGATTATAGGGATTTTTCTTTTTCTTTTTTTTTTGGTAATTATTTTGACCAAGTAATTAAGAAAGGAAAAAGGCAGAGAAGCATTTGCATGGAACTTGGACAATCTTTGGAAGGACCGCCATTTCTTCTTTTTTTAGGCAAAAAGGACAGTCACTCCCTTCTTTGGGTTTCACGGCTTTGCCACCTCTGTACTGGCCAATCTAAAGTGAAAACACCTGCTAAAATTTATTATATAACAATAATTGTATAATATTATTATTTTCTTTTTTTCTTTATACTTAATATGTAAAAATATTTTTGAATTGATTAATAGTTATATTACTTATTTATCACGTGACGTTGACGACATGTTAATATGTCATAATTAATAATCACGTGATATAATATAACTACATAATATTTTAATTTTTTACATCAATATTATGTTAGTGTCATGTGATATTAAAAATAACAAATGATGTTTTGATTAATGATAATAAATTAATTATTAATTATAAAAATTTATTTAATTAAAAATAAAATATAAAAATTAAATTAAACTTTATAAAAAATTAATTTTAATTTTTTAAAATAATTTTAAAACTTTGCAAAATATTATCTTTGTTTTTTTTAATTGAAAATTCAAGCTACTCTTTATATAAAATATATGTTAACATAAAAAATATTAACCAATACTGTGCACTAAATAAATTAATATTGTTAGAGAAAATTTTATAATTAATTAAATTTTTATAATATTATGAAGTTAAATATTTGAATCTAAATATAATAATAATAATAATAATAACATTAATATAAAATATTGCATTAATGAAAATAATTCATGATTAAAACTAGTAATTAGACATCAATTTCTCCCACTTCTCCATCGTAATTAATTCTTAACGACCCTTTTGTTCGACTTGACCACGTGTCCAAGTCAAAGTTTAATGAAAGCCACGAAATTTACTTATCGAATTTACCATATTACCCTTTATAATCTTGCATTATCTTTTGTCTATCTAGTTTATATTATGTGTTTTTTTTTATCTAGTTATAATGTCTGCAGAATAGAAATGGGCAAACGCAAAATTATATTTTATTAATTTTTTAAAAAATAAAAATGATTTAAGAGGATATAATAGTTGAAATATTGTTGTGGCACAACATGTGGAATTGTAATACTAAAATATAAAACTATTAGGATTCAAATAAACATGACTTTTGTACGCATTATTAGATTGAATTATGCTTAATCATAAGATCTCAGCATATAAAATCTCATTGAAGCGGTTATTTATTAAAATATGAACCATATTAAATTCAAAAAAAATACAAAAATCATTGAACCGACATATTATAACTATGTAAAATTTAACATTATGATGCGATAAAAATTTTATTAACCTAAGTTTCGAGCATACTTTTTTTTTTTTGAGAAAAATTTTACATTTTTATTCAACCATTTTTATTTTTTAGTTAATTCTCAATCCATTAAATAAAGGAAAGCTTTTGTTAATAATTTTAAAAATTGTAAATTAAAAACAAAGCTTTTAAGGTTTTTGTGTGTGGGCTGCAGAGGAAAGGGCAATTTAGTAATTTAACACGTGGAGACAACGATTTACTGGTGTCGATGTTCTGTTTCATAGATCCCAAAATTAGTTACCACTTCAAAAAAGGAAACAAACAAAACAGAAGAGTTTTAAAGGGCAAACTCAGAAGGAAACAAAGAAAACAAAACCAAAAAAAAAAAAAGAAAAAGAAAAGAGAGAAAAGTTTGATTTGCCTTGCAAATTTCAAAGAAGTCTGGTTTTCCTTCAATTTGATTCTCTGATTCCCTTAGTTGGGATCAGAGGATCATTTTGTTTTTGGTCCCTCAAAGTCTACATTCAATGCCAAAATAAATAAATAAATAAAAATCATAGCCATGCAATAAATATTCTGGTTTCAAGTTGAAGACTTTATAAGGAGGAGGAGGAGGAGGAGGAGGAGGAGGAGGAGAAGGTAGTGGTATCAAGGATATAACAAAGAAGAAGAGGAAAAGTTTGGTTTGTCTTTTTCTTTGAATGATTGTAAGAAATGGAAGCTAAAATGGAAGGTTGGTTATATACTATACGTTCCAATCGTTTTGGCTTACAATTCTCACGCAAACGTTACTTCATTCTTCATAACAATGCTCTCAAGAGCTATAAAGCAATCCCCATTTCTGATAAAGAGGTAACCTTTCTCTCTTCCTTTCATGTCTTATCCTTCTCTTCTTTTCTTTTTCTTTTTCGGGATTGAATTATGGATTTTGATATGTTTGAAAAGAACCCACTTTGCAGAATCTAAAAATGTCATGACTTTTTTTTTTTCTGGTCTTTTGGTATTAGGACATGCTCTGTACTGATGAGAATTATGGATTTTCTGATGTAATGAGGCAATGGTGTTTGAATTCTGGTTTTATATTCTGATGTGATTTGTTTTCCTTCGAAATTTGAGTGTAAAATGCATGTGTATGTGTTTCTATATATATATATATATATATATATATATATATTCTGGATTTCAGGTTTGTTTGAGTGGTTGGTTCTGTCTATATTATGGTTAAAGGTTTTGCTCATTCTCAATTTTCATTCTTGTATTGGAAAAAAAAATGAATTTAATCCTTATATCTTATGGCTGGTTTCTTGATGGCCGTAGGAAACAAGTAATATAGAAGGCAAAGGACTAGCAATTCATTTTAAATTACTGTATTTATCCAATTTAGGGTCTTTCTTTTCAAATTCTGCTGAGGGCTTTAACATTTAAGGAATCCTCTGTTCCACAATTGCAGCGCTATCATAGGCTTCAACTCTTCTTTTTCATATCTTGGTAACATCTTTTATGGTTCTGAGTTTTGTCGATGGCGGGACATAGATGAACTTGAAATTAATAATACCATGAGATTTTTTCCTTATTTCCTTTTAATTTTACCCTTTTTCTTTTAAATCTCCTGATTATAAATCATGTTACATGTTTTACAATCGTGGATGAGTTGAGAAATTATTAAGAATCTGTGGTATTGGCACTCTTTGAATACACAACTGGCACATAAGGTTTGCCAGTTGAATTGTGAAATTCTTTGCAGCCAGGTTCATGGTATTCAGTTTTTCTATACAAGGAAATGTTGTACTTTGGTGGAATGATACTCGTTACCATTCTGTGCTGATCTTGGAGGTTGTCTACCCCTAACAATTCTTGTGATCAAGTGCAAGTTCATCGGGGTTTAAAATTGATAATTTAGAAGTCCTGTATCTAGATGAGACCAAACTGATCTACCAACATTTCTGAAGAAAGTTTGATGTGTTCTAGTATTGATAATATAAAAGAAAACAGAAACACTTTGGATAAGTGGAAGTGAGATCTAGCCATGTGGTGAAGCCCCAAGACAGCTTTTATTTATGAAATGAGATTACGGAGAAGACAAGATAGAAGGCACAGAGAATAATGCTACATGTGGATATAGGTCTGGTGGAACTTAAAGATCAAATTATAGTCAGATGATCCAACTTCCATGGACTAAACCTTGCTATAGATGGCTTGCGGTTGTCTTCCAATTTAATAGCTATAAAAGTGCAACTGAGATTTGATGTTTTCAACCCTTTCATGTATAGAACCTTAGCTTCATCTTTGGAACTTGGTTGGCCACAAAGTCAGATCTTGGTGTACCAATTCCTTCCTGTAATTAAAGAATATGATTTATAGTGCCAAAGAAACCATTATGAGATTCTCATAATGGGTTCACGAATAGCAGTAGGAGGTTTCTTGCTCGGGAATGTTGCTCACATTATGTCATGAAAACTTTCACATCCTGGATCAAAGAGGAAAGCTACAAATAGAAGTCTGATCAAAGCTGGGGTGCTTGACATAGCAGATATGATTGAAGATGAAAAAAACTGCAAGGATGGAGCAGTGAATGGGGCACAATAGCAAAGGTTATTTTGAAGGGTGAAGGGACCGAAATATTTCTAGTAATATATGTGAAATGATTGATGCTTGATTTCAAGTACCACTCCCAAACATATTTTGCCATAATCACATATAAATAATTTTGTAAATGGATTAACCAGAACTCTGTCATTGAAATACAAGGAATCTACCAATTATGGTCCCATTTAAAATATGTAATACCAGCTGAATCAAGATGTAATTATTTTTAGTTTTGCAATTTCAGCGAGGATTTTATAGTAGAAAATCAAGTATAAGGCCAATCTGAAACTCTTCTTTTACAGGAGCCTGTTAGAAGTGCAATGATAGATTCATGCATTCGGGTTACAGACGATGGAAGGGAGAGCATTCACAAAAAGGTGTGATCACAGATCCCCCATTTATTTTCCAGAAGAATTGATATTTATTTTTAGTGCTGCAACGTCGATATTTAATGCTTATGAAGTGTTTACCACATGTAGGTCTTCTTCATTTTCACCCTTTACAGTACTTTGGATCATAATGATCAGCTTAAGGTGTGTGAACTGTGAGCTGGTTTTATTCATTTTGATATCAAAATTTATCAGCCAGCAAGTCATTCTAATATTTGAACTTCACAGTTAGGAGCAAGGAGTTCAGAGGAAGCAGCAGTATGGATTCGTTGCTTGAAGGATGCTGCATTAAAGGTTTGAGACTATTAAGTTACAGCCTGTGAGTTTAATGGTTATTGTTGCAATGAAAAGCCTTATCTTCTATGATTTCTTTTTAGCAGTCTCCAGGTCAAGCAAAGAATTTTGTAGCTTTTCCTAAGAAGAGATGGCCATCTCTGAGGTAATAATAGTTGATAATCTCCTCATTTCGTTTACAATATATTTTTACTTTTAGGTGCAAGAAAATGTTGAAATGCAAATTATTGTAGTTGTCTACACTTTAAATGGATAGAGAGACATGCATGGAATTCTGGAAATATTTAGTAGCACATGTTGATAGACATGTAAAATTTTTAATAACTCAAACACATGAGAAATAAATTGTGCATGGAATGGAATTTCCCTATTTTTGTTTGCTGTAACCACAACTTTACTCTTTTGAGAGAACCTCTAGCATTCTGGCCTATCCATTCCTACTTTCTGAAGCTGAAACATCTTCAAATGATATCATGAATAATGCTACTAGAAAGCTCTTCTCTCAGATAGTGAATTTTGCTGGTCTTTTATATGTTGAAATATGTTGTAACTTCTAAAAGACTAGTCAATACAGTCTAATTCATTCGTGCAGCAGGTGTGGCATGTGATTACCCTGTATTTGCCTTATTCAGTTTGTTAGTTTGTATACATTTTAAATTCCATTTTCCTGTACCAACAGATTGGGTAGTGCAAAAACAGCACAAATCAAGAACTTTGTTGATTGGCCATTTCGCTCATCTGTTCATGCAGAGGCAATGACATCTGATGTTATTGCACCCTCACCTTGGAAGATATTTGGTTGTCAGAATGGTACTATTTTTAAGTTTCTAACCACAATTCAAGTGGATCAATGCATGCATCATTGACAAATAGTGTTGCTAACACAGGGTTACGCCTTTTCAAAGAAGCAAAAGATGGGGATTCGCGTGGTGGGGTAGGTTGCTCTTTGGATATTCATGATGGTTGTACTCAATCTTTTCTTTTCTGGCTGAAGAAACTTCTTGTTCTCAGCATTGGGATGATCATCCGGCAATAATGGCTGTTGGTGTGGTTGATGAGACCTCAGAGACCATTTTCCGGGCGGTCATGTCTCTTGGTCCTGCAAGATCAGAGTAAGAACGCTGCAAGTTTACCTATCATTCTATATATATAACAAGTATTGTATTGTAAAAGTTCTCCTTCTCTTTTTGTTCATAAATATCATAGAATGCTCATACATCCATCTAAGTATCAAATCTATTCACTGTCCCCAAAAAATTTTCTATTGACTGAAAAAAATGCTGAAATGCTCAATAATAGCACCACCAATTTATTACCTTCATTTTGAAATAAGGTAGCTAGTTTTGAGTCCTAAATTTGGGAGGCCATGCCTGGTTCTAAAACCTAATTGAACATATATCGATTTGCATTCAGGTCAAACGTCTCACACTCTAATAATACTGCACCAAAGTTAAGTTTTCTGATGTGGTAGGCTCTACTTTTTCGTTAGATTTTTCTCTTTTGTCCTCAGACATTCCCTAGTTTGTTTCCCAAGGAAATTATAGAGAGAGAAAAAAAAAATCCTACGCCAGTAAACTAATCCTGCTTTCTTAAGTTATGGGTCGATCTAGATCTTCTATAAAGCAGAAGGGAGGACCTTATTTTGGATTTGAGTTACCAGATGATTTTTGATTACACAAAACCTCGTATGCTGTATGTGTTTTAGATGAGAAATATCCATAATAACTACTTGTTTTACTGGACTTTTCTCTGTCCGGATGTCAAATAATCAATTGTCTTGCAGATGGGACTTCTGTCTCTATCGTGGCAGTGTGGTTGAGCACCTTGATGGTCATACAGATATCATTCACAAGCAGTTATATAGTGATTGGCTACCTTGGTTAGATTCTATGCCTCTCAAACAGAATTCACTTCTTACATTTTGTATAGTTGATTTGATCACAAAATTTGCTGCAGGGGAATGAAACGAAGAGATTTACTGCTTCAACGCTATTGGAGAAGAGAGGATGATGGGACTTATGGTACTAAATTCTTAAGGAAATTTTGTTGTGATGAAGTTTTGGAAATGTTGTCTTCTAATTTAATATTCCCTGTCTGCTCTTGTCACAGTGATCCTGTACCACTCTGTGTTTCACAAGAAGTGTCTACCCCAAAGTGGCTATGTCCGTGCTCGCCTTAAAAGTAATGTATGCTTTGGATTAGAAATTTAAAAAGTTCATTCTCTTCTGATTAATGCATTTGAGTCAGGTTTATGGTTGAATATAGGGAAGAAACGTAAAGGTCGTCTATTTATCACACATGCAAGCTTCACTCATTGTGCTGACTTATTCAGATTCTTTATCCTCCTGTCTTGGCCATGCTTTAGATTTATATATATATATATATATATATATTGATAATGCAAACTGGATGATATGCTCACATCTATAGTTTGACAACTAGAACAACAATGGTATTGTGAAAGATGGAGGAATTAACACTCATAGGCACCATTTATAATGTTATTACAGATACTTCTCTTCCTTTGTCAATAGTAAATCATGAATGATGCTCAAGCCATAAGCCAGGAGTGTCAAAATTGGAGGAGCCACTTGTTCTCTTTTTATTTTTAACTTTTTCTTGTTTAGTTTATGCTGTGTCTTGGTTTGCACCATACCTTCAAAAGAGCTTTCTTGTTCAAACTTGACCCAGTTACGAAAACTACATTCACTCTACTCTTATATTGCTTCTTTATAATGAATGAGTATTGTAAAGATGATAATTATCCATAGGAAATTTGATGCTTTTCGGTTGGGTTGTTTGTAGCTCTCATGCCCTGCATTTATGGTCAATCATTCTAGCTCATAAGCTACATTGCTAGCTTTGGTAGAGAACTGAAACTTTTATAGTTTAACCCCAACTTGTATATTCTTTGTGTTGTTGACAATCAAATTTAATTTTGAAACATCAAGGTAAGTCAAATTCAATCACAAGCAGAATGTTAATTACCCCTGATGTTACTGGAATTAAATTCAGTTTTAAAGATTCAGAGCTGACCAAAACATTAGGCACACTGACGTTTGTATGTTTGGAGCTCTTGCCAACAATAGCTATCCTATTAGTTTGTTTAGATTTTTAAAATGTTGATAATTTGATCAACAAACAACTGATTTCTTGAAGTTTTACCATTAACTTTAAGAGGCTTGTACAGAACCAGACTATGGAAATGGATGATGACAAGAAATCAATGGAATAGACATGGCTTCAAGGCCTGCTGAGCTGGCTGCTCTTTTTGCTTAACTAGTCATCAAACTGTACTTATTTTGTTTTTTAAATAGCTCAATTCATTATTCCTCTCCCAATTCCATTGTCCAAACATGACTGTACAGATGGTTTTGATGGAAATTGTTCTGCCATTTTGAACTTTTACTTATGAAAATACATAGGTGGAGGATATGTTATCACTCCCGTGAACCAGGGAAAACAGTCACTAGTGAAACACATGCTTGCAATTGATTGGAGGTTCTGGAAATTATATCTCCGTCCATCAGCTGCTAGGTCCTTAACAATTCGTATGCTTGAGAGAGTTGCCGGTATCCCTCTGCTCATTAATAATGGTTGAACTTTGTTCCTGGTAGTTTTTTAATCAATGTTGTGTTAAATGTTTTCTTGCACTTACTATATGCAGCCTTAAGGGAGCTGTTCACAGCTAAACAAGGAAATTATTCTTCTGAATGCTTAGCTGGAGAGAGGCCAAGGGATATAGACTTGCATCAAATTGAAAGAGAGGATGTTAAGATGGAAATTCAAAGTCCTAAAGAGATGATAAAGATTGAGGAGGATGCTTTAATTGAAAATGAGGTGGAAAAACAGGCATCTGGGCGTATAAGTCTAATGGGCCTGAATGAAGCACCTGATGAGTTCTTTGATGTTCCGGAAGCATCTGAGTTCACAGATTATGATCCCTTGGAGAGTGAGTGGCCTCCTGAACCAAGTTCAGAACAGCGCCCCCTGGTACTCACCTAGTCTCTAAGTTTAAATTCTTGCTTTTGCAAGTAATTTAGACAAACTATTTGGTTGAGTGCTTTATTCTCCTATCTCACTTCAAAGTTGGCTTGTTTTGTCTTCATTCAAAAGTTCATTTGTTTCCTCTTACGAATAGTAGTGTCTGCTATGTAAATGAAGTAAATGCAAAGCTATTACGATATTTATAATTTACACACACAAATGCATAAATATGGAGAGAGGGAGAGAGGCCAGTGAAGCAATGGCTGTCCTTTCCCTTTTGTAATCTATGCTTTTATAGCTCAATTGTTCTAGCCTGTGTTTTAATGCTTAACCTCCATATGAACCACAATAACTTGACCAGGTATTGACTATTCATATATCCTTGTAATATACCAGAATCTGGAAGCTGAATCTGATAGTCTGATGGTAGCAGAAACCTTTTTTAAATTTCCCATTGTATAGGGAGCCTGCCTTCCCTGCATTTTTCCATGCAACTGTCAATGGAATTGGATGACCTCAAGTGTCTACAAATCACGCCCTTCTTAAAAAAATATAGTGAACTTCTTCACTATAGACTCTGGATATCTTGTTGGCAAGAAACTTGCTTGGTGAATCTAGCACTGCAATTCTGAGATAGGATTTTTCATGATCAACTCTTTCAAGCAGACCTGAGAAGGACTTTTCATCCCTCTTTATGTTATTCTCAATTAGTGCTATAAAGTTATTCAATGAAGGTTATTTTACATAGCAATCAAAACCAATTTGTACCTTCAAGTGCTAAATGTGACTTGGCAAAGGAACTTTATATCAATTAGTTCTCTGATCTTCCCATTATTATTGATTTATACAATTTATTTACCATTTTTTTTTTCACAATGAAACATGCAGAACATACAACAGCCAAAATTGACATCAGCAGCTGGTTTAGTGAGAAAGTTGCATGATCTTGCAAGTGAGTTCTATTATGCAGCCAACTTGCTTAAGATAATTAGTGGACCAAATGCATCTTTATCTGTTTTTAAATAATTATATTGTGATCATCAAGTATCCAACCTTTCATGCTGCAGTTCAAAAGAAGGGTTACATGGACTTACAAGAGGTGGCTAGGGAAGACAGCATAATGTGCTCTTACGGAACCTCTCTCCAAAAGGACCCAACCTGTACTTTACCTTGCAGTTGGTCTGCTGGCGATCCTTCTGCGTTTTTGATACGTGGTAAAAATTATCTGAAAGACCACCAAAAGGTACTCATTCACTTCAGTTTTGCTTTCAAAATGTAGACAGGTTATTTGAAATTACTACAACCTTTTCAAGACATTCTTTCACACAAACCTTCTAATTATGCAATTTGTATTAATACATACACACACACACACATACATCCACACATGCATACATGTTTTTGTATGTGTGTAGATATGTAAATAAACACATACAGATACATGCATATGTACATAAACATGCTTGTATGTGCATGTGTATATTAACCATTTCTTGGTAAAGTTGGATTCTTGCTTTCATACATATACAAAATTGAAACTTGTTTAATGTTGATGGTAGACTATTAAATTTCAAACAATTGTCGATTAAGGATTGGCTTTAAAAGTTAAGGATTAGAAATAGAAATACCAATAAGTTTGAAGAAGGTGAACTTAATAAACTTTGTGAAGAAGGAGTGTCTAGTTGATATACTGAACTGTAAAATGCATTTATGATGAACTTTTCTCATTGGGAAGATGAGTATCAAGTCCTACATGCGTTGCTTCTATGAATGGAGATTATTTTGTTGATCAGCAGCAGCTTTATGCTTTGATTTGATTGTTGGGCTATGTACCATATTTAATAGTAAATGTTGATTTCTGAAACAAATACTTTGCTAGAACTTAACATTATTGGTTTAAGATGGCAAGAAACCCGATTAGAAAATTTGAATCATCGCAATGAAGGTGGCAAAAATAAAGGAATAATTTGACCCTAATTTGAAGTTACAATATGGAGACAACGGACTCACACACACAGAGAACACTCGGCTTTCTGAAGTGAGATTATTTCTGGAATTTTTATTGTTGGAACAAAATTCAGATGTTAAGGACTTCATTCAAGTTGAGTTCACATTAAGTAGCTTCCCAACCCATACAACTTCATCTTTCCAACCCCAAAGTTGGACTTGAGAAACAAGAATATATCCTTAATGCTGAAATATTGATTTAGGCTGCCTTCAAATGTATCCAGTGAATTGTGAAGACTACTTCTCCAGATCTGCAAATGTGAATTTTTTGTTTACCTTTAATTTATATGCTAACTCTGTATTCTTTGAGTAGATCAAGGCAAAAGGAACATTGATGCAAATGGTAGGGGCTGACTGGCTCATGTCTGACAAACGAGAAGATGATCTGGGCAGCCGAATTGGTGGTATTGTTCAGGTTTGAACTGTTTTTACGTGCATTATATGTCAATTTCTAATAACTGATTCCATGTCATTAAACATCTGTGCAAAACATAGGCAACCTATCAGAAACAAACCACAGATAGAAAAATAACTTTGTATACATATTCACGCAGAAATATGCAGCACGAGGTGGACCAGAATTTTTCTTTATTGTTAATATGCAGGTTTGTTCGATTGTTTTATATGCTCAATTGCTGTCTTTGTTCTTATTAAGATTTGCATTATATAACTATCCCCTATCATGAATCAGATTCCAGGAGCACCTATGTATACCCTAGCAATGTATTACATGATAAAAACTCCTTTGGAAGATCACCCCCTGTTATACAACTTCGTAAATGGAGCTGATGCCTATAGGAACTCAAGATTTAAGCTCATACCTTACATTTCTAAGGTTAGCAATGCTTTGATATTTAGCATAAAAACTGTAGTTGACTAGTTTCAGGCTTCATGCTGTTTACTTCCACTGTTGTGCCTAATAATTTGCCTCTTCAGGGATCATGGATAGTCAAGCAAAGCGTTGGAAAGAAAGCATGCTTAATAGGACAACCTCTTGAGATTCATTATTTTCGCGGGCAAAATTACTTGGAGGTGGATTTCCAAATTCTCAAAACTAAGGATGATATGACTTGCGAATGCTGATTTTGTTATTGCTTTTACTCTCTCTATGAAACTGAAACTGAATCTGATATGTATTGCAAATGCTGATATGCTTTTATCAAGTCTTTAGATTCTTTTGATAAAAACAAGTCTTCAAAACTGGAAAAGTTACTTGGTAACTCACTAAACATCGATTCCCCAACCATAATATATCACTGATATAGTATTTTGGTTTTGTGATTCTTCTTTTTCTTTCTTCATGAGATGATTTTGTGAATCCTTAACTTGTTATTGTGCTACCATCTGCCAATACTCAAATATATTTAAATTCCAGGTTGAAGTTGATGTCGGGTCCTCAACAGTGGCACGGGGTGTATCTAATCTTGTTCTCGGATATCTGAACAATTTGGTCATGGAATTGGCATTTGTGATACAGGTAAGACTCTTAGTCCTACATGTGTAGGCAGGCAGGTCCTTACTACAAGTCAAAATGTTAATCTGAATGAAATTTTCTCTTAAGTTTCGAGAGACAATTGAAAATTTGGACTTCTAGTGAGTTAAAAGCTAAGAACTGAAGAATGACTTAATTAGCTGGTGTAATGTACTTGATGGCTTGATTATGATCCAAACTACTTCTGCAGGGTAATACACAGGAGGAGCTCCCTGAAACCCTTCTGGGGACATGCCGGCTTAATCATCTTGATTTGTCGAAAGCACCTCTAGCAATGCCATGACCTAGAGAAAACCTTTTTTCATGTTTCTTTGAGAGGGAAGGTTGAGTCAAATACCAAATCGTGTATAGGATTTTTTTCAACTTTCCCCATTAACCATTCAATCAAGTTGGAATTGAAAATAGGAATCCACTGACTTGATTCTTTTGTGGGGTAATATAGTCTGTAAAGTGGTTATTCCATAATCATTGGCTCATTTTTCAAATTATTCTTGGTTATATGGGTAAAACTTGAACAATCTATAAGATGAAATGATTATATTACAGCAGAATTCTATAGAAATAACAATACAACTTTTCCTATTAGCCAATTCAATTTGTTACATCGAGCCTCGTCCTAAATTGATCTCAATTCTCTACATCGGATATCTCATGAAATTTGTTACAGATCAGAATATCACTACAGATAAAAGTACTCGGTCGACATAGCAGGTTCTTGTAGCAAGATGGTGCAGTTTCATAAAAGTTAAGCATTACGTAAACCGTGTTGTCAAAATGGCGTTTAAAAGTCTAGAGTTGGTTAAAATGTCTTGATTTATAATTAATAGTTTGGACTGCTTGTTCATGGTGTCCCTTGCGTCAGTACCTATCCTCTCTTTATGCTGTACAACCATGTACAACAGTGAACATTTGGAATATATCCAAAAACATATAACAATGGTAGACATTACCAATGTAATTATCATCCCTTCTTACTTATTTTTTTTTTAAAAAAAAGGGTAATGTTATATGTACTTATTAGAGATATTCCTTGTAATAACTCCTCAGAATTTGGATACTGGTTACAGGGTTTACATGACTAGAGCATCCCATCCTTGATCGACAAATGCAATTTGGATGGTATATTCTCAGGAGTATTATACCAGTGCTCAACTCTGGCTACTCATAAATGATATAAATATAATAAATAATAATTGTATACTTGAAATTGTAGCATTCTTTTCCCCTAATTATAGCATTATTGTGATCCTATATAGTACCATTAATATTTTGTTTTTACTATCTCACAATTTCCATAAATAAGGCCTTTGTGTTACCAAACTGCAATAATTTTATTGTCATCTGTCTTGGGGGGTTGTTAGGTTAAGCAGGCAGGCAGGCAGGCAGGCCGTGCATGTTTCTCACATTGATTGTACGTACTTACTGTTCTACTCTTTTCAAGTACAAAGTCCAAAGTCGCTACAACCATGTGACACACATCAAATCACAGCCTATGAAACATTAAGTCACGTTTGTGCAACTATGATGGAAACTCGACAATCTAATGGAGTCTTATGTCTATTAGTTTCTCTCTTCTTCTTCCTTTTTTTTTTTTTTATTATTGAGTTAGCATTTGTTTTTTGATTGAAAATTAAATGTTCCTACTACAATTTATTGAATGTCCCTTCTCAGTTTGCAGAATTGGTTCCATTGAAATAGATTTCCAAATCATTTTGTCTCTTTCACTTGCTTTCCCACATGCATTGGGAAGGTTTCCCATGAATCAAACTTCTTGTTTAAGAAAATTGACAAATCCCATAAAGTAGAATGTTAAGTTTGTCCCTCTTTTTTTGGCTTTTCAAACCCTAATGCAAGACAAGAAATGTAATATTTAGGGGGGGAGAGATTTTTTTTTTCTATTTTTTATTATATTTAATCAAATTTTTTATATTTTTATTTTGAATCAAATAAACTTTTATGATAAATGATTAATTGATTGCCATTAGTCTAAATATCATTTATCATTTTTTATCACGTAATACTAACGTGACATATTGATATGATATGATCACGTGATATTTTATATCCATTATGTCAATATACGTTAATATCAAATGACAAATGATATTTTAATTAATAATAATTAATCAATTATTAATTACAAAGATCTATTTAGTACGAAATAAAAATACATAAATTTTATTAAAAGTAATAGAATAATAAAGATTTATTTAAATTTTTGTAAATAGTTCAAAGAATTTTTAAAATATTATAAAAAATATTTTCTTTTCAAGTATTTAATTGCCTTAATTTATTTTGTATCCTCTGTGTTTTTTTTTTTTTTTTTTTGAGAGGGAGAGAGAGAGCTGGATCCAATGAGAAAACAAGAACAACAGATAAGTCCAGTGGGCTGTTACTCCTAAACCGTAGGTTAATGGGCCAATGTGCCTATCCTCACTAAAGTACTAACATTACTTGTATAATTTAACAGTAATTACTCCTATGTTTATTGCTAGTATTTGAATATCTGGCAATCCTAAAATTGATTTCTCAATCAACAGTATAAGTAAGGGCTCTTGAATAAGTTGTGGATTCACAAATTCTTTTTTCTTAAATTTTTAATTAAAACATTTTAGGAAGGACAATTTTTAAAAAGTAAAAAAAAATGCATTGAATTGAATAAATATTTATGTACCGATCAAATTATTTTATTAAATGATATATAAAATACGTAATACATCAATAATAAAGTTTTTAAATTTTACAAACATAATTAAAGGGTTACCACATATCCTAGTTAGATATATTTAAAATATCATAATAAATAAACGAAATTATGTAACAATATTCTAACCTCACATGTGAAGATATTCATAGTACTAAGTTTCCCATTTAAATTAATGTTACATCATTTCAATTATAATTAATTAGTTTTATTTTAAACAATAAATATTTTTATGTAATTTATCGATCCATGATTTTATATTATTATCTTTTAATAGCTTTTTATGTAAAATTTTCAATTCGTCACCGTTCATCGATTTTGACTTTTGAGTGTAGCTAACATGAATTAGCATGGGAAGAAAACCCATCCCTCTTTTTTTTTATTCTTTTAATTTATTTGTTTTTATATATAATAGTAGGAGCATACAAAATTGTGGCCAATCAATTATGAATATTTAGGCATTTTAAATATAGGGTAGGAAATGGCCAAAAGTATAATAATAAAGCCATAAATGGTGTGGGCAAGTATGCTTCAAATTTCATAAGACGCACTGTTTCCTACCCCTTGGAAGTTGTCTCCCATCGGCCTTAATACCAAGTGTGGGATGCCACTCCCTTCATAACCTCACACCATTTTCAGCATTACAATTGACGCTAACCCTTCCCTGCCCCAAATTTCGCGTCTCTCCCCACGTTTCTGCCCTCCCCGTACACTTCACCTCGATGGGCAAAAGCGTCATTTCGTATATCGAAAACTCAATTCCGAACGTCGTCCCCACGTTGTGTCGTTTGATTGAGGCACCCACGTGGCACGTGGGTACATTCTTTTTTTTTTATTTATTTAATTTTGAGTCATGTTAATGTAACATTTTTTCAGCTAAAATATCACATGTAAGCATCGCTTTCAGTTGTCCGTGTTCCCGGCGAACGTGACGGTGATCACCATTTTCCTATAATTGTCCACGTCACCATCATGAATATAACAAATAAAATACGCTAATACACGTGGCATAATCACATGCTGCTGTCTATTCCTCTCTACATGACAGTATGTCACGAGGTCTACAAATTATTGCCAATTTTCAAAGTATAATTGTTCTTTTATAATGAATTTTCAAAAGTATTTATTTTAGTCATATAAAACGGTGATTCACTCTAACTAATTTTTTGGTATAGAGATTAAGACAAAAACACCCATGATTTTGGAATATTTTTTCTTTATTTTTTAAAAAAATTCAATAATTGTTGACGTTGAGAAGTGAAATGTTTTTTAAAAAAATACTGTGGATGGAAAAATATATATATTCTTAGAATCATAAAAAATGAAAAAAATTGAGATGAAAAGAGTAATTTTAATGAAAAAAAGGATATGTAGTGCCTGTTTGGTCTAATTTTTTCCAACTTACATATTTCTTAAAAACAAAAATTAAGCCAAACATGATTTTTGAAAAATTTCTTAAAAAAGAAGTTATTGTTTTTAAGAACAAAATTTTTATAAAAAAAAACTTAAAGAAAAGCTCTAGAGAGGAGCTTTCTCTTCTTTTTTTTGAAAACACCAATTTTTCAAGTAATACCTCTCTCTCTCAATCAATCTCCCTCTTTTCTTATTTTCTCTGCAAATCATCATTTTTCAACGCAAATCGCGATCTCTCTCTGTTCAAGCCCTCTCTACAAAAACTACTTAAAAAAAAAAGACCTAGCAACATAATAATAAAATTTAAAATTTTTTTGTTCTTACAAAGATAAAGAGAAAAAGAAATTTAAAATTTAAAACTGTATTAAGATATTATTTATAAGTTTTCTTTCTTCTTTTAATGTCAAATATAATGTTTTCTCTTTTCTTTTCTTTTTAGAAATTGAAGCATCATAATTTGATTACTTACTAAATCAACAAAAATCTAATACTATTGTTATTATATAAGTTTGAAAATTGTTTTTTTTTTCCATCGAATTTTTTTATTTTAACATTTGAAATTGTAAATAAACTTAAAATGTTTAGCTATAGTTTATTAGGTGATTGAAGATAATATAAATACTTTTTATGGTAATTTTAACGAAAATTAAAACTTATATAAGTTATTTTGTTAAATATTTTATCAAACAATTTTAACTTAATTTTAAAAGTTATTATTTTTTATAAAAACTTGATAATAGCTTTTAAACTAAAAAAAAAACTAAATCAAACATGCTCATATTTGAAAATATAATGCAAACAATTTAAACCCTTTAAATTTTAATTTAAAAACAAATAATAATAAATAATATTATGAAGTTACCCTTTTTTATTTAACGAGAGTAATTAATTTACTAACTTAATATTAAAGAGAAATGGGTTTCCTTTTCCCTTAGGCAATTAATTTCCCCCACAACACACCCCACCCCCCACCCCAAAAAAAGATGAAAGAAAATTTTAAATATTTAAAAAATGAAAATCATAAATGTCAACGGTCGAAAACCCGGGGATCAAAACGGAAAACCGTTACTGATACGGCGTTTTCACGAGAGTCAAAAATCCCCGCACCGACGCGTTTAAAATTCCCTTCTCATTCTCGTGCATCAATTTCCGGGTCCAATAATGATATATTTTCCCTTTTTTTTTTGTTTGCCTTTCTTCACCCGGTTAAGCAACCGGGTTCCACCTCTACCACCTTCTACACCCGGTAACCCTGTCGGTGCCCCAAGTGTCGGCACCGACACGCCAGATTAATTCCCGGTAATTCGAGTATTTATTTGAAGCCACTGATTTTTTTTTTGGTAGAGAGGAATAAGGTGTTTCGTGGTTCATGGTAATGTGGTGGGCCCTCAGGTTTTGAAAGAGTTGATTGGTGGTGGTAAAGTGGGGACCATGTGGGGGGTGCCGCTCATTTCCGTAGGGTGACAGGTACTTGACTACATGATCATGCGTGCACGTGACTTGCAACCCATTGGATTGGGACTTGTCCATGCAACCATCAAAGATCTTGACCCCCTCCCTTTAATAATAAACAATCTAGACACATTAGTTACTTCAAAATCCCATGTCACTTCTTGATTCGAGGGACTTATATTTTACTTAGTGCTAATATTATTAAGTATTTAGAGTTTAGATAGATGAATTAATTAATTGAATTAATTCTTCGTTCAATGTTTATCGACAAAGTCAAGGTGATAGTGGATGATAACGGCTGTCATCCTTAATTTTTAATTTTATTATTATTATGTATAAATATCTTAATATATATAATACGATTATTTTTATAATTATTTCTTATGCGAAATCTTGAATTTATCACTATCAATACTTAACCAATACCTAAAAAGAGTGAAACTAATAATTTGGAAATATTTGTGTTGGTTGTCATTCATCAACCATTATAATTATCAATTATATTTTTATATATTTAGAAATACTTATATGAATTTGTTATTATTAAATAAAACTATGATAGTGCTTGTAGCTATGTTACGGAAAATATCACAAAAAATATAAATTATGTTTGAGTGGACTTCAATTTAATATTTTCAAAAGAGTTTATAGTAAAAGCTATATTGTATTAATCAATTGCATGAATGTATGATTTTTGCTAGTAAAGAAAAATATAAACTATTATTAATTGAAGATAGTTATTTGTTTTGATTTTAATCACTAAAAGTTGCTTCTAAATATATGGTTTTAAAACCATACTTAACCAAAGATGATAATAATCCTGTTAAAGATTCAACAATTTTATTTCAGTCAAAATATATTGTTTAAACAAAATAAATAATATTTTTGATTTAAAGATTTTCATTTTTGTTAGATGATGTATATCAACATGTAAGACTTATACTTAGCTAAATATTAAGGGAATATAAACTCTTATATATCTGTCAGATATATCTAACTATGATGATAGCTTGCTCTTCCTTTTACCATATACATTTGCTTCCAATTTTTTGGTTTATGTTGTTATGCTATATTATATTACCGAACATGAATGCATAGTTCTTGCTAGTAGAGAAAAAGCTAGTTATTTGTTCTTGTTTTAATTACCAGAAACCTACACCTATATAAATTATAATAAAATGATACTTATCCAAAAAGATAATAATCTTATAAAAAATTGTTAGATGTATAATAAAATATTAAGAAATGAAAGAGTATATATTTATACCATTGGCAGTTTAAGATAAACAGTTGTATAATATAAAGTAATAGTATAATATGAAGATCCTATCAATATAAAATAGTTACTAATTTCTAATAGTATCTATTTTTTATATACATAACGAATAGTTAAAAGTTACCAAATTCAATTGATTTATCTATTTAATGATGATTGTGTATTATGTATATTGAGAAATGAATAAACCTTCTAAACTTTTTATTTTGTTTAATAAATTAGATGGATATTTATTGAAATTTAAACATTCATATATAAAAAAATGTCTAAATACTATGGATTCAAGTTTATGCAGAATAAGCACTCAAACATTTAGTTTATTGATTGGTGTATTATCCCTTTACTTAAAGAGCATAATTCGACCCCCTCTCCTCCAATTATATTTAAAAAAAAAGTTTATACAGAATAAGAGAATATAGATAAAAAAATATTAAATTATAATTTATAAATATTAAATAAATCTATCTTCTAAGCATTAAAAGTTATAAATTATTGTGTTCAAGTATTTGTTGTTGAAATAAATAAAAATAAGAAAAACCCATCAAACTTCAAAAATAAAGTAATTTTGATATAAGCTATATAAAAAAAATTAATTCAATTTAAAATAACAGGTGTCAGTTATTTGACCCAATCAATTATTTTATTTTTATATATATTATAAATATATAAAAATAAGTTTTATGTAAAACATAATAATATGATTAAATTTAAAAAATTTACAAATTCAGCCGACAAATAAAAAGTAGATGATCATCTTTAGATTTTTGAGATTTGCATTGAAAACAACTATGTACAAAAAACATAGAGTAAAGTGAGGGGAACACCTCTCACAATCGCTCTCTTTCCGAAAAGTGCATCTTATGCTTTATTCCACTCTCCACGTAATCTTGTGGGAAAAATAAGTCACACTTTTTCCAAGCTTTTATTAATATTCTTTTTATATTTTTTCCCCTTTTTATTATTTTTCTTTTTTGCTTTTATTGCAATTTGTTTCTTCACTTTCTCGTTTTGTAGCCCATGTCCAGCAAACCAGTACTTAGTAATAACCAGTAACATAAGCTAAATGTACACTCACCCACATCTTATCTAAACCCTAAAAGCTTGTGGATCACTAGTCAAAGGGACCAACCTGACTGTACTCTGCACTTTCCTTGCACATAGAACCAAATAATAATAATAATAATAATAATTTGTCTATCAATATTTTGACCATACTAGAAAAATAGAGAACTAGAATAAATAAACCTTAGTGTCCTTGCCAGTAACCATCCAATCATGGATTTTTCAATCTATTTTGTCTATGGGTTATGCTTACTTGATTTTAGTTAGGAACATTTATTTTTGGACTACATTCATTGACACAAATTAATTTCAAGTGTTTTTCTTTCTCACTCATATTTAACTTATTATTTTGTCAATTGTAAACAGTACATGTACGCACAAATTTCTTGCCAAAAATCAAAAGAAAAATGTTGAAAACAAATACCAATTTATTTATCATACATGAAATTACAATCTTTGTGAAATCTATAAAATAAAGAGTAATCTTTTAAATATTGTTACTAAATTATCTCAAGTTCACATTTTGGTTCATGATTCGTTTTTGAAATTTTTTTTCAATTTACCGATTTACATCATGTGGCATTTTATAAAATTTTTCACCTTTTCCTGTACAACTTAAATGTTAAATAATATAATTTTATTAATTTAATTATGTTATAAAATAATGTACATGCAAAATTTTGTTCTAATAATTGTGAAATAAAAAAAAGGCAAAAAAATAAAGGAGTGGGTATGGGTTTGGTAATGAGTCAAAGAGAAACCTCTCATGTATCATAAAAGCAAATATAAGTATATTTAAAAAATTTCTATATGAAAGATATAGAGATTTATGTCGTGATAATCAAAGTAAAGAAGGTTTGAATGGAGTTAAACAATAATCCAATTGCAATATTTTTTTTGACCAACAAACCCCTGGCTCTCTCAGCTCAATGTGTTGTGTTTAGTCAATACATTAAAACAGCTGTGGCCATGTAACTGCACGTTCTACTTTCACTTTAAAGTAGTAAACAACTAGCAGCTTCCACCTTCCGAACAGATTAATTATGGATAATAAATAAATATTTATAAAACTATTATTATTCTTTTTTTTAAATTACTTGTTTACTTTAGTCTTTTCAAATGATATTAATTATAATTTTATCAGTAATTAAGATTTCAAAAAAATAAATTTTGAAAGATGTTAAATTCATCTTTTAATTTCATATAATATTATTTTATTGAAGGGCATTTGAGTAATTTTGATTCCCACCACACCTTCCGTTGAGCCCACCAAAGTTCCTCTGATCACAATTTGTCTGCGTACGGCTTGATGCTCCAAAGTGGGCCCCACCCGAACACATGATCTAAGGGTAACATCAAAGATCCTAAAAAGGTAATAAAAACAATTCCGTGTGGGTACTTTCGTCTACTAAAAGTCAGCACTGACAACGTGGCAGAGAATGATTAGTCCATGTATACCAAAGTTAATCGAAGGTTCGGATCCCAAGTTGGAGTCACCTGCCATTCGGCCCCACCTCACGTGCTCTCATTTTTTCCTTATCACTGAACTTAGCTGGAGTTGAGCAAGCTTTGATTCACAGTTGTGGGCTCCATACGCAACATGGTGAATCTGTGTCCTGCCACGTTGGCAAAAAACCAACGCTGTGCAACCGACGGTTTTTTGAACGTGCCAGATGGGTCCCATATTCAACGTGGTCTCCTTACTTGCTCTCACGTACGATGCACATCAGCGAATTCACCATTTTGCCCATGATAAATTGATAAATCGAGGAAGGTTACCAAGGGTAAATTCGTCATGGAAATGTAAGGAAGGTTACCCTGTCTTTTCTTTCATCAACCCCATGTGTATGTGACAACTAATTCCTAATGCAAAGTTTATTGTTATTATTTTCTTGGTAAATTGACGATGAGTGAATCATTAGACTTTTGTATTACATTCTTTTAAAATAATTTATTTAATTTAATTAAAAAATCAAATAAGTACGTGCATATGACTGTTAAACAGTAGCACATCATGTGAGCATCAACTAGTAATCGATCATTCATGAAAAGAAATTTTATATTGCTGTTTTAGGTATAATTTGTAGAACGTTAGGGAGAGAATAGACTTTGAATTAAAGAAAAAAAACTATGGATTTAAACGACCTAATTGGCCAGCAAGAGTGGACAAAGTTAATGAGTCAAAATTTTGTTAGTCCATGTCTATGGGGATTTGCTATTAATTAAAGCTACAATGGAATAGTATGTTTAGGCAATTCCTCAAGTGATTTAGATATTTTTGAAGTTGATTTGTGATTTAAAATGGTTTGAGAAATATTCAAGCAATGAATCAATGCATGGGCACCCATTTTAGGGCACAGTGCCATGTGCTTCTTCCCATAGGTTTAGATACATTGGCCATATATTTTTTTTCTCTCCCCCTTACCGACACAGGAGGTTTTTGGATTGGGGAAGGACTTTCGATTATTTGTATAGTAATGAAAGTTAGATCAAAAACTTTGTTCTTGGGCAAGATGGTGAGGTAGTTCGTAGTTGCATAAGATTATGTTGTTTAGATGTTGTTATGTACGGTCTATAATTAGTTCCTACCCTACATCAATGCCCTCCAAATAATACCCTTGCCTTCCCCTTCAAATGAACAAAATGTTAGCAATAAACATTTAACAGCCAAAAATAATGTAAAAAAAAAAACGAAAGCAGAAAACTACCCATTGGTACAACTTGTACAAAATGGGTTGATATGCATTCATTTTGTAGTTAATTGTAATAAATAAATTATCTTATTTACCTATATAATATGTGTCAAGAATTAATACGTTGTTATAAATACATGGCCCCCATCACATTTTGTTATAATCATAAGGTATTTGTTGAAAAAAAAGTGATAGACGTAACACCTTTCCTCCTCTTGTCTTTAAAGGGAAGAAATGGTATGTCCATCATATTATTTTATGAGAATGCTATGTTAACATTTAATTGTATTAAACATGTGTGTCACACATTAACAATTAAATTGTCATATAATGTACAACTTGCAAATAAGAGAAGCACCCACCCTACAAGTACAAAATTGATAAGGATATAGATTTTCCCTTGCAAGGAAACTTAAACAACAAAAAAAAGTGCACATGGATTAATTAAGAAACTAATTCTTAGGACGTAATATTTTCTTTCAATAGAATGAGATGCCATACCACACCAAGCTATGGAATTATTGTCATTTTCCCATTTCCATAGTTTGAAGAGAAACCCATAGGTTGGTTTTTATGGCACCAAATCCAATTTTTATAGTGCATAGAGCCTAACCTCCTACAACATAAAATAAAATGGGTTTCACCCTAATTTGCTTTTGAAAAGAAGGGAAGAAGTCTCTTAGAAGGAAGTTATGCAAAGAGTGCAACCCAAGTCATTCAAAGGATATGCATGGAGTCCCTTTTTCTAATATATTAGCAGATTTTTTCAGAAGAAAAAAGGGAGGGAGAGAGAGAGAGAGGGAGTATTTTAGAAGGAATTGATGCAAAGAGTACAATTCAAGTTAGTTAAAAGAGGGTGAAAGGAGAAGGGGGGGACTATGGGGTCTTGACTTGAGTGAGTGAGTGAGGTTCATCATTTCTCTGAGGCTATAAACCCTAAACATGTTTCTGTTATGCAGTCACTTTTATTAACCTTTTCCTCATATTATTATAAATAAAAAAAAATCAACACTTTTTGTTAATATCAAATCCCAAATTTGGTATTCTTTATTTGCTGGTAATGATCTTTCCAATTTAGAACAACCTGTGGCTCCCATCCACAGGGTGTGGGGAGAAAAAATTAATTAATTTCCATTAGGTGTTGTAGAGTTATGTTGTAAAAATACAAAAGGCAAATTCCACTCAGTGACAGCAAATTTGCCTTTTTTTTTTTACATAGGTTTTCCCATTTTAGTTAACTTTAAATAAAGTGGAAAAGACTTTAACACACCGGTTAAGTCTCAAAATAAATAATTTTAAAAATAATATTTTAAAATATCCAAAAAAAAAAGGAAAACAACAACAACAATAAAAAGAGATGAAATATTTCTATCAACTATAGATTGCAAGCATTTACCACAGAAAAAGTAAAAAGTAAAATTAATTTTGAAGATTGTCCTCAAATGCTATTGACTTGCGGGTGAATATTTTACGAGATATTATGTCAAACATTTCAAAAATATTTATGTAAGATGTTTCAATTCTATTTAGAATAAGTAGGAGATTCTAAAAAATAATGATCTCGTGACTCATATATATTTATATTTGTATATATTAAATGAGTTCTATTTACTTAGTGATCATTGACCGATCTTTTCAAATTGAAAATAAAATTATAAACCATTGGCTATGGCTTTAGCTCAGTTTAGGGTTTTTTTTAACAAAATCATACCTACAATGACTACATTTATGGTAATCATAGTTTTTCCCATCAAATTTCATAATTAGTAGTCAACACCAACAAAAAAAATGATAGTTTTTAATTCAAATTATTTGAATTAAATGATTCAAACATACATATGTGTACAAAAATTAAATAATTTTATCATAGAGTAGTGATTTGTGGTGTACATGTATCCAATCCAATGTGCCTGATGCACTCTCTAGGGCAAATAAAATAAATAATATTATTAAAGGCTTATTCAACTCTCATTATCTCCATGAAACGTAATGCAATTAAATACAAACCGTATTACATAAGTTGAAATTAAAAGGATTTAATTCAATGCCATCACCTCAATTAATTTACATTTATTCAAATTGGTTAGACAAATGCAGCAAAAAGCACACATAATCACAAAAATGCTATTAACGGAGAGCCGAAGAAGCTTCTTTTGCCTTTGCCTCTATCCGGTAACCAGACGCTTCGTACTAGTTTTTGGGGGTAAAAGTTCATTCTCATTTGATTTGATTGATCATATTAAGCTTAAGTATATCGATTTTTTTAATTAATTATATAATATAAATAATTAATTATAATTATTTTTTTAATTTCACGGCCATATGTGAAAGCTTAATGCCGAGAACAACCGCGTTAGGTTATTTGACAACCCGGAAGAAGGAATAGCTGTATATTTATTGGGAAATGGGTGGCAAATCTAATCCACTAGGCATGTGAAAACCAAGTGGAGGGTAAAATCCCACGCGTCATTTTTAAGTGCCACGTCAATAAACCCAATGGAAGAACGCCACGTCAGTAATGTACGACGTACGTGATCCAGACTCCCATCTCTACGCGTGAACTAGTTTTCTTTTGTTATTGACTTTTTATTTGTTTGCCATCTAAGGCGGTTAAAAAAAATGTAAAAAATATATAAAAAAAAGGAAAAAATTCCTGTGTCAGGTTAAAATATTCTGACAAAAAAGAAAAAAAAAAGGTATCTTATCTTCTTCCGCTGTGTATAAAATCCAGCCTTTGGCCTCCGACCTCTCTTCACCCAAATTTGAGTGTGAAAAAAATTTTGAAAACTTGGGAAAAAGCATAGAGGAAGGGTGGGACCCAAAGGGGGTAATCAGGGAGAGAGAGAAGACTTCAACATCAAGACAGAGGAGAAGGAGAGTAAAAGACAGCTAGCAATGAAGGAGGAGGCGCACCTACCATAAACCCTTCAATCCCTGCTTCCTCTCCTTTTTAGCCTCTGTTTTCTACCTCTCTCTCCTTTCAAAACTTTCCCATTTCTCTCTCTCTCTCTCTCTCTCTCTCCTTCTTTCTTCTCTTATCAAGGTATTGTTGTTCAAAGCCATTGCTTTTACTACTGCATACATGCTTCTTCTCTCACTATAACTTAATCAAAACATGAAGAGGGTTTGAACTTGTTTGGATTGCTAGGTAGCTGATATTTTCATTCTTTTTTCGGGTTTTTGGACTTGGGTTTTTCGTACGGGGGACAGTTTTTTGGGATTCACAATCAAAGTTTTTGTCTTTGGGCGGGAATTGTAGTTTTTGAGTTCGAGTTTAGTATTTGTCAGTGAGTTCTTCGTCTTTTGAACATCTGGACTGGTGTTACATTGAAAATTTCAGTGTCGGCAGGGAGTACGATTATAGAATTATAGGTTCGAGACGCATTTTTTCCCCTTTTCATCAAGAATACACTGTTTGGTAGCTGAGAAAGTGTAGGAAATGAGAGGGATTTGAACTGAATTGGAGAACTAAAGTTTTTTCATTATTTCAGTATTCCAAGTGGAAACCCCAATTCTGAACTAAAGCCAACTTCTCCAAAAATTTTTTTTTACTGAATTGGGTTCTCATTTTGTCTTACCAATTAAGCAAAAGGAAATCATATTCTCAAAATTCAATTCCTTTGTTCCGTCACTTTTCTTGGGGAACAAACAGAGTAATGTAATAAAAAAAGTACAAATTAAAACGATTCCCTGTTGGTTTTGGTTTTTCTGGAACACTGAAACAAAAGAAAAGCTTCTGCTGCATTCTTTTTCAAATACAAATAGCATTGTATTATTATTTCAGCTACCAAAGTAGTCTTATGTACTAACAATTTCACTTTTTGTTAACTCTTCTTGTAGGTTTCTCAAGCGAAATTCTCCTCATTTTCGTAGAAATTATCGCGTCTTCCCCGAAAGTTTTTGCTTATCAGTAACAGAGGTTTGCTTCAGAATCCCTTTGTCTTCTTTTTTGTTTTTTCCTTCAAATTTTGAAAAAAAAAGAAAGAATAATCCCCTGTTTGGGAAATAAACAAATGTCAGCTTCCCTTGGACCACCTTGCACCAATTTACTTTGGAAGCTTTCATCCACCTTCCCTTTGCAAACAAAAAAAAACCGACATTTTCCGTCAAAATTTACAGGTACTCCCAATTGGGAGTAACCCAAATTTGAAATTTCAATTTTCAAACAAATAAATCCATAGTGAGTTTCAAAAGGAAGTTACTTACGGTATGTCACTAAAGCTCTTTCAAAGCTGGCGCTTGATACTAACATGCGCCACACGGCTCAATCAATTCATCACTGCCCACTTGCTTTATATACTCGTTGTAGACATTCACATGCAAAACTAATAAATTTACGTTTTCTTTTTCTTTTTTGCAGGTTTATTTTATTTTATATCAAAGAAAAAATGATTGGGCCAACGAACTTCATCGATGAGATAGATTGCGGCAGCTTCTTCGACCACATAGACGACCTCCTCGACTTCCCTAACGAGGATGTGGAGGCTGGTTTATCCGCCTCCGACTCCGCCGTCAACGCCGCCGCTTTTCCCAGCATTTGGACAACTCATTCCGAGTCATTGCCTTGTTCTGACTCTGTTTTTTCCAACAACAGTGCTTCGGACCTCTCCGCGGAACTCTCTGTTCCGGTTAGTATCAGTTTCTTCCCTGATTTTGTTTCCAATAATGACGTCATAAGTGTCACTTATTTTTTGGGGGTGGTTTTTCTGGACTTTAGCAAATTAACTTTTGTGGGGTCTTTGTGAATAGCGGGATTTTGAATAATAATTTTAATTATATTTAATTATTCGTTAAGGTTTGATATGGATTGTCGGCTACGTGGGTGGAAATGTGGAATCCACCCCATAGTTTTGCATTATTTAGTGGCATAATTATTGCTTCAGTCATGGAAGTCACGTGATGTGCTGTCTGATTAGTTATACATGCTTAGGTGGCAAATATGAAAGATTTTCTTATTATTATTTATTAAAAGGAAAAAAAGTCACAATTGATCTTATGTTAGCCTGGAATTTTAAGGATTTCAAATGCTTTTGATTTCAAGTATTGACCCTGATTACTGTTTGGTTGCAGTATGAGGACATTGTTCAATTGGAATGGTTGTCAAACTTTGTGGATGATTCTCAATGTGGAGCAAGCTTGACTATTAAGAAAGAAGAGTCCTCTTCCATTACTAAGGACTCATCCCAGCATCAGTTCCAGACTTCCAGTCCGGTTTCTGTTCTCGAGAGCAGCAGCTCCTGCTCAGGAGAGAAGACATTGCCTCGCAGTCCTGAGATGGCTGCCCCTGGGAGGCGTGGACGTGCTCGTAGCAAACGTCCCCGCCCTACCACCTTCAATCCTCGTCCCGCGATTCAGCTTATCTCCCCTACTTCATCTGTCAATGAGAATGACATCCCTCAGCCGTTTGTTGTCCCCAAGGCGCCTTCTGACTCTGAGAATTATGCTGAGTCGCGGCTCTTGATCAAGATTCCTAGGCAAGTTAATCCCGAACATAAGAAGAAAAAGAAGATCAAGTTGTCACTTCCAGCTGCTCCTGCAGATAATAATCAAAATTCAGCAGGGCAAGCGGTTAGGAAATGTATGCACTGTGAGATAACAAAGACACCACAATGGAGGGCAGGGCCAATGGGGCCAAAAACACTTTGCAATGCTTGTGGCGTGCGGTACAAGTCAGGCAGGCTCTTCCCTGAGTACCGGCCTGCAGCAAGTCCAACATTTGTTCCCTCATTGCACTCCAATTCGCATAAGAAGGTGCTCGAGATGCGAAACAAAGTTGGTGTAGCACCAACAACAATGGTCACCAGTTCACCAGAGTTGATTCCCAATAAAAGCAACCCAGCGTTGGATTTTATGTGAGGGAGGGTGTGGGGAATTGTTGAATCCCTATTGCTGGGATAAACTCTCCTCTCTGTTTCCCTCCCTCTCTCTCTCTCTCTTTAGCCCTTGTGTTATTCTCTTACTGTTATTTTATCTCTTTGTTCATTGTTTTTTTGTACAGGGTTGGAATGGGGGAATAGGAGCAATAGATGACCAATATTTTTAGATAGTAGAGAGGGGTTGTAATGAGAGAACTGAGAAAAAAAGGGTAGAGAACATGGAAGCTTAAGGGTAGCAAGAGTTGTAGGTTTAGTACTGAGTAAGCCTTTAAAGGTCATTAGTTATTTGAGTCTGTGTTGTTTTCCTTTTTTTTTTTTTGCATTCTTTCTTTCTATTTTTCTATCTTCTTCCTCCTCATGGGAATTCTTTTTGCAGTTTATTTGTTAGTAGAAATCAAAGTTTCTGAGGTGAGTAATGGAATTTGAGAACTTGTTATTTTCAGTTGAAAAGAAATATGCTTCTCCTATATAGGAGCATCACTTCTTCAGTTTTTCCTTCCATTCTACACATTCCACCATTAATGCTGCTACTTTTTTGCTTGTTTCTTCAATAGCAATTAACATTCAGCTCTCCCCCAACTGCTGTCATGACCACGAAAATACAATTGGAAGCTTGTTTGGAACTCCATCAAAGCTTGCTAATGGGTAATTGAACTTCTACTAAAAAAAAAAAAACCCATTTTGAGGAAAACATTAAGGGTTGGTGATAAGGAGACATGGTGGAAGAAGATTGTTTGAAGTGTGTGAGGAGGTTTCATCATATGTTTTCTTTTGAGTGATAAAGACCCAAAAATCAGAAAGCAAATGAATGATTTTATGTCACACTTTACAATCTTGAGTTTGAAGCAAAAGTAGGCTTGCCATAGATATCATGGTTGATGAACCAAACTGAGCAAATCCCTTATATTTTAAGTTATGGAAATGTTGCAGGAGAATTGAGCTTTGTTTCGAAAACAAATCCCCCTTGAGCCTTCACCTTTTTACAAGCTAATTTGGTTAGATAGTCAAAATCAATGTAATCATGCGTAAGGTTGTTATGAAGCATTTGGCAGTGTGTCCCAATCCTCCTAATATCTGACTCAACTCTACCAACCATTAAAAAGTTTTCAACTCCATTACAGGTAATGATTAGTGTTACAAAGCATATAAGAAACCAAAGATTAAAATTAAAAATCAATGATAGCAGTTAACTTTCATTATTCTAAAGTTGATTGGACTTCTAATCATACGGTCTGATACTTCTGGGGGGCATGTTTTAAGTAATGCTTTGATTGTGAACAGTTTTGCCAAGAGGGACAGTGAAAGGACAATACACCACAAGTGAGAATTGTGTCAATCTCATTGTCAATTCCATCACCAACCAGCAAACAAAAAAAATTGCCTCAACAACCCGAATATTTGCTCCATCAAACTCAATCCAGGTTGGGATTGTCTTGAGAGAAAGATCAATTTTAGTTGTCAGTCAAGGACGGATTGAAGGTGGTGTTCAATTTTATATTAAAAATAATTAATTTTTATTTCAAATCAAATCATTAATTCGATATATTGCAGTTTAAGCTTTCTTAGATGGATTTTGTTTTCTCAAACAAATCCAAGCTAGGGAAAGTCCAAAGAGGCATTCTACATGGGAAGACGAGGGCCCAGATTAGGTTCGAGCTACTAACCAAATAGTTCATGCCAAACCCAAAGTAATATAATTACAAGAAAACACCAATATGTTTTGTTGCATGTGTGGACACTGATATGAACCAATTTGAAATTTATGCTCAGAAAATCAGGTAATATTCAAGGTAAGAAAAGAATAATGAAGTTGGTAAGCAGAAATGTTCCCAAATTTGTCCATACAAGTATGATTCCTAGTATAAAAAAAAAAAGAAAAAAGTTGGTCCCCATAAGGCTTATAAGCCATTGGCCAGTAGTCCTGGATTCCCTTCATTCTGTACTCAAGCCTTAATGGCTATTGCAATCAAAGTAGGTGAGTGAAACTTAAGAAATAAAAAAAATATTTTGATTGAAGGGTTTTTATTAAGTTTAATAGGATGGTAAACTGCTAAAGTTAAGACCCATTGTTTTATTTAAAGGGCATGGCTAGACCTAATGTCGGCCACATAACTGGGCTTGGCTGAGCTGTGGCTGTGAGGTTTTTAAATGTGTAGAACCCAGACAAGGTTAACAATTTGAAAGGGTATTATACAAAATTATTTGCAGATTATAATGCAAAGGCAAGATTCTACCTTTTCCATGTCTGTCTAGGAAAGCAAGCTACTAACGGTTAAAGACTATATGAAGATTAGAAAAATTACAACTTAATTTTGTATTATATGAGTTTAACTGAGTTTGATGTCATGAATACACTCTGTAATTAAGTGATAGTGGGTAAATGTTATACATTGGCGGTGTATAAAATGTAATCCCTAAATATTACTAGTAGTTTTAACATTGTCAAGGATAACTTGGAGTAGTCAAAGTCAAGCACATAGCCCAAAACTGAGTCCAAAAATTGATGATTGTGTTTGGCAAATTTGGACCAAAGCTCAAACAAAGTCCAAAATAAGTTTTATAGGCTTAAAATCCCAAATTCGCAATGATCTACTTACACTTGTCGATAGAAACCAATGACAAATTGGGTCAATCCGCACCAAGTTACATAGCCAACCAAGGTTGAATTCTTAACCAATTATCTCCTTCATGAATGTGTGTGGGAGTGTTGATTAAGTCAGTTGGGATAAGGCAAGCGTAAGCTGTGATTTTAGATTAGTTTTACTTCATATAATGATATAAATTTGTTGAAACATAGAGTGGTCGTCAATAGAAAATTAATAAAAAAAAGGATACAGTGGTAGACACAGATATATATAGGTCAAGTAATTTGGTTTGCACTATGAAGTTACTTGATTAACTTGAAATGGCAAATGGATGGTACTTCATAGGTAGTCATGCTCTTTAAATAGTTAACTTTGTTTTTCAAATTTCAGTTCATTTCAATTAATTTTTAACTTTTAATTAATAGTTGGGGATTTCAGTACTCTAAAAGGTAAAACCTATGCTTGGGAACTACGAGTGGAAGGGAAATAGGAGGAGAAGACATGGAGGGAGAAGGAAAAGGGTATATGGCCAAGGTTCTACATTTAGGACCCTGACTCCTACTCCTGCGGATTCTGGAGAGTTTATCGATCATTAACTTATATTAAAAGCAAGCTAGCTATTCAAAAAAAAGCAAGCTAGGGTTTTGCTCTCATTAACGAGCTGCCTTTAAGGGAATTTATTAATATTAATATTTAAGATCAGGACTGGTCAAATGGTTTAAAATCTAAAAAGGCTAGGATAAATAGTGATTGTCTATGTTGTTGAAGACCTTATAATCGGGTACCCCATGTTACTTGACTTGATTAATTAAGATTAAGATATTCTATAATCAAGTTCAAGTAAAATTTAGGTAGTAAAACAACTACTTGTCACGAGTTAGGGTACTGCTCTTAAGATTCAAATAGCAATTCAATAATTTAATTATATATTTATAAAGTTAGCGTAACCTATCAAATAATAAAATTATGATTATGGTACTTAAAAAATAATAGGTACTCGACATCTCTAATTATGTGTGAAAATAATGCGAACTTTAAGAAAAATATTTTATGTACTTTATTAGAACTATTAGACCACTATAATTTATCATTTCCCTTAAATTAATATCTTCATCATATATATATTGAAAATTATCACATTAACTATTGACAACCACATTTGAATTTGATATGAAATATTTGTATAAATAACAACTTAGCAAGAGTGGACCCAAGGTGGTGACAACCGTTACTTCTAAATTTTTAATTTTTTATTATTATATGTATAAAATTTAAAATATATAATTTTACCACCTCAAATCAAATCAAGTAACATACAATTAATTATCTTTAACCATTTTTCATATAGAATTTTAAGTCCATCACTGTGCTCAAAGGTGACAAATGTTAGCAGATCCATTATGATAAAAAGGGTTTTTTATTTTTTATTTTATCTTTTTGGCAATTCCCAAGGGGTCTTGGATTAAAACATGCTAAACACCGGCCATTTCTCTCTTTGATATTTAATGAGATTCCTTTGTGAACTTGTTAAATAGCCGCTCTCTATGGCTTAGTAACAGGTCATTCTCATTAATGAATCCAGCTTAGTTTAAGTCCCTCCAATCGCATAGCTGAAAAAATTAAAAAAGTTGACTTGCATTAAAGGGAAGTTGAAGAGTTTTACGATCAAAGCAAAACAAATTAAAGGGCGACGGCCGCCAGGCACGGCCGCCTGCGCGGCTTGTCAGCAGCCTCCGCCAATGTGTTGGACACGTGTAGTAATCAATGTTTTTTCCTTTGAAGCAATCGATGTTTCTGCAATAATTGATGCTAGCTAGTTGCATGCTTCGTTTGCCACTTGGAAATTGAAACTCCAAATCCCATTAATGCATTGATGCATGCATTTGCATGGCAATGCTTTGTTATTAGGTTAGGGATTCTTATCCACAAGTTTCAATAATTCTTTTTCTCAAAAAGACATTGAATTAAAGGTTGGTTGAGATCTTAAAATTTTAAGTTCGAGAAAAACAGTTCGGTTTATTGTTAGAATATTAAAAAATATTATCAGATTATTTAAATATTTTTTTATAGGGTTAGAATCATGTCTAGGGCTCGATCTGTCCACACCTCTACATTTCTAGTGCTTAATAACTTGAAATTTTTTAATTTGAAAGTCTTAAGATTGAATTTCAAGGAAGGAATAAGATTATGAGATGAGACAAGTTAGCAAAACGAGTAATATTGAGATCGGTTGTTTTAGGGTTCGGATAATTTCGAGTTTGGATCGTTCTGAGTTCAAATCATTTCATTTCTAGTTAATTTTAAGTTATTTTATATTTTATGAAAGATGTAAACATTGGAATGTGGTATTTAGGTTTGATTTTTTCAGGTTTATTTTAAATTCAAGTGTTTTCGAATTTGAATCTTTAACTTTTTAATTTTGATTGACTTTGCCGTTTTAATTTGTTGCATTGTATAACCCAAAATCATATTGTATATCCTAATTATAAATATCATTGATACGGTTTTGTCAATTTAATAATAGTGACTTAGTTGGTCATTTAATGGATACAAGACAACTATCTAAATTCACTTGTAAAACTTAAAAAATATATTGTGTAGAAGTGGAAAAGAAAATGAAAATAATCAATTAAATGCCACATTTGGAAAATTTTTAAAATTTATTTTCTCAAACAAGGTAGCAATTAACCATAATTTTACTTTTTTCATTTTTTACTTCTGGAAGTGGAAAAAGTAGATGGAAAAGTCAATTAAATGCCACATTCAGGATGCAATTTTTCTCCCTTTGGCTTTTCCATAGGTTAAAATACCAAGAAATTTCCATTATTTGAGTAATTAACATAACTGTTTTATATAGTAAATCAACAATGAAATTTCTCAAAATTCACGAGCAAATTCACAAATCTTTTCTCAGCAATTAATCGTCAGAAATTTTAACCTTGAAATTTAAGATTTTCTAGCTACAATAATAACCTGCATTTATTTTTTTTCCTAAAAATTTTTTAATAGTTTTGAAATATAAAAATTATGCAATGCACTAGATTTAAAAAATATAAAAGAGTGACAAATAATAAATATGCAACAAGAATCATGGTATAAAATAAAAACAAAAAAGGCTTAGTAAACTTTATATCAAACCCTATGTATTTGTGAGACAAGGAAATTCAAGTAGAAATGAATTTTTCATTAATTATGGCAAAGAAATTAGAAAATGGTGGTCACATTGGTGTTGGGTTGGGCAAGAACACAGGGACAAATATGTTTTCTCTCAAAATGTTTTGTGGTTCTAGTGAAACTTTTCATCATGAGTGATCTCTACCTGATGTCTCCTTTCTTTTCCTTTTTCTTTTCTTTTTCTTTTTTTTTCCTCCAACTTGTTGATGTCCTTATAGGCCTTGGAATAATTTTGGTCATTGGGACCATCATTATTAATTTCGAAAACAATGGCACATGATATTTTACTTGACCTTTTCCTTAGCCTTAATTCAGAAACCAAATTACTCAAGAGTTTTTTGATTAATTTTTGCGTTTTCTTAATATTAAAAGGATATTTTCGGACATAGTACTAAATTGAAAATCATTAAAAATTAATTCAAAACGGCAGGGTAAAGAAAAATATAAAGAATCCTATAAAATATTATTCATTTTTTGTTCAATTAACAGCTAATTTGTCAACTAGAAAGTGGTGCGGTCCCTAGGCCAAACCATTAATTTTCCTACTCAAAATGCAAGACACCTAACCAAAGGAGGCCAACCTCCATGGCTGAGCTTTACATTTGTACTTTATATAAATATGTAAATCAATAATTGATAAGTTTATTATAATTTTTTAATTAATTGGGAAGAGAATATTTGTTTGAGACCTCCATATTTAGGAAGATGCTGTTGTAAAATTACGAATTTACAAAAAAAAAAAACAAATCTCAAATGGAATATGTCATTTTAAACCTTAAAGATAAAATAAGCAAGTCAGCATCCAATTGGTTTGATTCACTGATGAGTATTTGTATTCTTATCGAGACACTAGTAATGGGTACGTGGAGCAGCCAATTTGCAAACCCGTTTAATAAATCTAAAAGGAAAATAAAATAAATATATATTAAGCAACAACATTAATTGTATCTATTGGTTTTAAATGACATTTTTTAACTATTAAAATTTGAGATATTAATTTAAAGTTTAAATAAAAAATAAAAACTTATGAAATATAAATTAAATTTATTTTTTATTATGTAATTTAAGATCACATATACCAAAATGTAAGTTCTTTTATTTTGCATTGAAACAATTTTGTTTGTGTAAAAAAAATCAAATTATGTTTAAATTTATTCTTTGTGTGAGCAATGAATTTTTTTTTGGAAGAAAGCAATGTATTTATTTCTAGTCTAATACAACTTTGTTTTTTTATTATTTATTCTTTTTGTACAATAGAGTCAAATTTAGAAGATCTTGTCCAAACTTAGTTACATTCTTATAATAGTAGACCTAAGCTCAAGTAGACTATTTAATTTATTTTTATAATAATTTTACGAAAGTAAAATGTAAATAGTGAAGCAAATCCTGGTAAAAGAAACACTAAAAGAATCCTAATTCTTCTTATAACTCAAGCTTTATCTCTCAATAGTTACGTATTAGATTCAATAGTAAATATATGTATTTTATTATTAAAAAAATTAAATTTGAATATATTTTTCTTTAAATTCGAATGGTTTCAATTAAGAAGAACAAGAAAGAAAAAATAGGATAAAATTATTTGGCTATGCTTCTTTTTTTTTTTACTTTTTAAAATTAATATAAAAAAAGATAAAAATACTATCATATTATTGATTTAAATAAATAAATATTTCAAATATAACATAACATGTACATAATTACTTTTAATAAAAGTTAAATCATGCATCTATTATTAAAAAATTATATATTTTATGTATATTTTTAAAAAAAATTATTATTTATTTTTATATCCAAACAAATTTATTATATTTTTTATTTTAGAACTTAAAAAATAAATAGCAAAATTGTTGTACCCAAAAATAAAAAGTATTTTTTATCACATAGAATTTTTTTTGTTATTTAAAAATTGTTTTTATCAACCCGATGTTTGAATAACATAAGAAAAACAATTTTATTTTATAAATTAAATTATATAATAATTATATTACTCTATTTTATTTCATATAATAAATATTTTACTTTGGTCAACAGACCTATTCAGTCTTTGTACTTATAATTTTATCTAATTTAATCCTTATTCTCAAAATCGAAATAATTTATTCTCTTGATTTTGAGAATTTTTTCAATTTAGTATCTCCTTTTAATGGCATCCAATTTTGTTGATAAAATGGATGATGTCGGTGATGATGTCAACGTTGACGTGGCCCATTTTCATTGCATGACGTTGAGATAATGAAGTGGCATATTACATGGCACTGACGTGATGACGTTGCAATACCATGTGGTACTAATATGATAATGTGGCAACGCTGACATGGCATTTACATACTGAAATGTCAATGTCACGTGATAACTCAAAAAAAATTTTAAAATAAAAATTTTTTATTATGTTATAGGGATTAAATTGAACAAAAATATACACTACATGAACTAAATTGAATAAAATTTAGATGTTGAGGGACTAAATTGAAAAAATATTTAAAAAATACAAATCTTTAAGTAGATTATTGATATACTTGTTAATAAGTAAAATATTTAAATGTAAAAGATTTATGGTATTAAAAAATATATATAAATATTTTCTTAGTTAATTATTTGACTCTAGAATATGTATATTAATTTTTTTTTTTACAAAAATTAAGTTTGAATTCTTCTATTATAAAAAAAATTCAAAAAAATTTTATACTTAAAGTCA
>NW_018397268.1:3140101-3155390 GCF_002168275.2 Theobroma umbraticum | reverse complement strand
AATAACTTACATTACATTATAATTAAATAATATCAAATGATTAAATAAATTCTTTTTTTAATTTATAATTGTATAAAAATTTAAAATTTATTTAACTTAGTTTTAAACTTGAGTTGAACTCAAATTAGTAAAATAGGTTGATTTAGTTTTTCTTTTTGAAAAAATGAAGAGCAAAAATATAGAGTTAGTGATGACTATAAAAATAATTTCTGGTTCTAACTTGTTGAATTTACATATGATAAACCTCTTATTACAACTATAAAATTTGAGCTTCATCTTTTTAATATTTTATTTATTTATTATGTTTTTACTTTATTTAATATTTTCAGTTATATTTTTTAAGTTAAAATTTTTTAAATTAAAAACTGCATTTATGGTTGATAAAGTTAAATAGAACTATAAATATTTGTACTGTTTTATTTTATTAATAAATTTTTTATGAATTTAAATTAATAATTTAAATTTAAATTTAGCGAAATTTGTTTATGGTATATGAACTTAAATAAAATTGTTTTATAAGAAACTTTAAGTAAATTTAAATAAAAGGTAAATTGGGTAAAAGTTGTAACTTAATTAACCTATTTTGTTAATTTAAGTTCAGCTTAGGTTAAAAACTAAGTTAAATAAATTTTAAAATTTTATATTATTATAATAAAAAAAGAATTTATTTAGTTATTTTATATTATTTTATTATAACATAATGTAAGTTATTTATTTAAATTTGACTTTAAGTATGAAATTTTTAAAAAAAATTTTTTATAAAAGGAGAATTCAAACTTAATTTTTACAAAAAGGTAAATTAATGTAAATAGTCTATAATCAAATAATCAAGTAAAAAAAATTTGTATATTATTTTTTAACACTATAAATCTTTTACACTTAAATATTTGACTTATTAATAAATATATCAATAATCTATTTAAAGATTTACATTTTTTAAATATTTTTTTAAATTTAGTTCCTCAACATCTTAATTTTATTCAATTTAGTCCTTATAATATATATTTTTATTCAATTTAAACCCTATAACTTGATAAAAATTTTTATTTTGAAAATTTTTTTGATCTGTCACGTAACACTAATATGTCAGCATGTTAATGTGATGTCAACATTACTAAGTCATATTATTAATGTCATGTAGTATTATTACATCATCACGTCAATATCACGTGACATGTTATGTTATCATCTCAATGTTATGTCTTTAAAATATGTCACATAATCATTAATGTCATTCTCTTTAATAACAAAATTAAATATTGTTAAGGGAGATTAAATTGAATAAATTTTTAAAATCAAAAAATTATATTACTTAAATTTTGAGTATAAAAATTAAATTAAATAAAATTAAAAATATAAAAATTAAATAAATATTTTGACGATTTTATCAATTTCGTGAATCAAACGTCTTTAAAAGATGTGCAAAGCAGGTTAAATTTCTAAGCTCTTGCACATTAATTTAGCCAATTATTCCACATTTTTTTCATTAAAGTTATTTTGTTTTTTCCTGTTTGATTTTTCTTATTGCTTGTTATAGGCTCCTAGCAGACAAAGTTCCACACAAAAAAAGTCGTAAGAAAGGTTTCCGACAAAACTGGGGTTTAAGATTTCTCCTTCCAACCTAGAAGTAACGACAGAGATTCGGACATGGGTCCACCACTTTTGGGCCCCACGTGTCATGTCCCATCACCGCCCTTCTCTGACGAGAATCTCACAGTCACCTCGTAGGGCCCAATCTCAAAAAAAAATTTAATCAGATCTCACCATCATCCACCACGTGGAAAATCCTAAACTATTAGCTTTGTCTCTATACTGTCACGCTAGCGTGGCCAGTTGTATGTAAGTTAGCAGGACCGGCTGTGGCAGTGACTGCTAATGTGACGTGTTTGTCAGTTATGAATAGTGACAAACGGCTACGATTAAATCAAGGACCCAAAAAGACAAAAGGTTAATTTTTACTATCAGTAATTTTCAGCTTAGTAAATGCAGATAAATTAATAATGTAGCATTTGTAGGGTCACAACTCACAATCATTGAGAACAATATGATGGGTGAGTTTATAATTTGGCTTTATTTATTTGGATAAAGTATCAACTTGGATTAGGACACCTTTATGTGTTTTAGAATATATATATTTTTTGTGATCAAATTTTTAAGAAATTTATTTAATATATAAAAAATTAATATATTTTTAAATTTATATTTGATGTATTAACAAAGTATAATTTCTATATATTATCAACTCACTAAATATTACCACCTCATTAATAAGAAAAAGTCATAAATCTTTATATAAATTAAATATTAATAATTTACTTTAATTGTCAACTCATCAAATATAAAAACTCTATTTTTTTTAACAAAGAAAAAATAATTGTTCTTCTCAAATTTATCATATTTTTTCCATTACTATTAAATATGTATAGTATAAAAATTAAGGACAATTTCTTTGAAAATATCATTTTGATTAGATAATGAGACGCAACACACTTTTATCTCATAAATTACTTTTTTTTTGTCAATATTTTGATATCAGATTTTGTAATTAAATTTCATATTTTACTCATTAAATACATGTAATAATAATTTTGCATAGAATAAATTTCTTAAAAAAAAAAAGAAGTTGATGTTAGTTTATCTTTTTTTATCATTTATTGTAACAAAGCATTAACATGGTGAAAGAGACATGGACCATGTGGCGGCAATTTTTTTTGTCAAAGTACTAATTACAGTTTTAATTTTTTTTGGCATAATGCTCAAAAAAAATTTTAAATTATTCAATAATATTCAAATAAATCTTTATTCTTTTATTACTTTTAATCAAGTCTTATATTTTTATTTTAAGTTAAATAAATTCTTATATTAATGATTTACTAATTACTATTAGTAAAAATATTATTTATCATTTTATATCTATATGATACTGATATGATATTGATGTGGAAAGTAAAAAATATCACATGATCTTGTTATCATGTCAAATTAACACGTCATATAATCATCGTTTTTGATATTTTAACATACCACATCAATATCACATAATATAAAATAATAAATAATATTTTGATTAAATTAATAATTAGTCATAAGACCTTATTTGACTCAAAATAAAAAATTTAATAATTTATTTTATTCAAAATAAAAGTATAAATGCTTGATTAAATGTAATAAAAGAATAAAAGTTTATTTAAATTTTCTTAAATAATCTAAGAGCTTTTTTTGTATATTATGCCTTTTTTTCATTAGTAAAAAATTGCTAACAACTTCGTTTCAAAAAAAAAATTGTGGTCATTATTCTATTTTGGTTAGGATTTTTTCCCAGTTAGTTATAATCAAATCCAAAACGACACAAATAATTCATATACTATAAAGTAAAATTCGAATTTGTTTATAATTAATAAGAAATACAAAATTGGTAAAATAATTAATGAATTTAGCTAGAGAAGTTTGGTATACGATAGACGTTTTCCACTCGCTTTTGGGGGTGACCGGGATAAAACAAACTACTTCCATTGCGCTATTTGTGTTAATCATCACATGTGTTGATTTTTAGTTTAATTTTAAACATTTCTTTGTCACCAATTACAATCATTGCACCGCCAAAATAGTTAAAAGTTAATATGACCTTTATTTACTCACCAATTAAATATGTCATAAACTCAAATAATCAGGGTATCTGTTATTTTTTAGATACTCTAATCTAAATTCTATTATTAGATAAAGTATTCGAATCTTATAAATATTGGATTAATTTTTTGAATTACTACTTGATCCAGTATCCACATATTGTACATGCTATTCGTTAAATATCCATATCTGATAATTATTCAATTAAAATAAATTTAAATTAATTTTATATATAGTATTAAGAAAAATTAAATTAATAAATTATAATTAGTTTATAAAAATAACTTAAAATTTAAAATCATATTTGGGACAATTAATTAATTTTAATAAGTAGTACATTAATTATAAAGAATTTATAAACAATAATACCATGTAAAATTAAATTTTATATTAAAAATTATTATTTATAATCGATTTTGAATAATGGGTACTCTAAAATCACTATCTAAATTCGTTATGAGTAATGGCCTTATTATTCAAATTCAATTATAAAATACTTTACTTTTATTTAATCAAATCGAGTAATGTAAAATATTCAATAGCAAATACCCATCAACATCCCTATATTTTTTTGTATAGTCCAATGCTCAATGAATGTTCAGACTGTATTAAAAAGAAATTATCATCTCAAATCAGTGAAAGGAAATGGATGTGCATTTCATTGGCTACAAAATTTTCTCTAGGGAGGTTAATTTTCCACAAAAGAAAACAGAAATAAAAGGGGAAATTAAAAACAATTAATTGCAAAGGACATAGGTAAAATTTGTCTAGTGTAAATTGGAATTTGTCAGAAGGCCCACATGAAGAAAGACAACCAGAAGACAATCCATTTAGTGATAGGACTGGGTAGGGTGGTGTGAAGTCTAAGCAAAAATAAATAAATAAATAAAAAGAAACAAAGAAGGTAAGGGAAAGAGGGAAGCCCACCAATTTTATTTTATTTTGTTTATATAATTCTTGTTAGTGAAAAAGGTCACCTACAATGAAGAGGGGAGGTTCACTTTAAAATAATTAATTAAAGTGATGGGTCAAGTTCTGTTGGGAGGGGAAAGGGTTTGGATGTGGGTGGGCAAGACAAGATTGGTGTCGTTTTCAATGTTTGTTTCCTCTCCAACTGTTTCTGTCTGATCCATTCATGCCTATTTGTAGCTTATATGTCTGGTTAAAGGGTCACTTTCTCATTGCTCTGGATTATTTATGATATTGTCCAGAATGTTTTTATGACTTTGTGAGATTATCCCTTCACTTCACTTTTGTTTTGGGGGAAAAAAAATGTGAGAGGGAAATTGAGAGAGAAAATGAAAATATTAAGAATATTCCTTGAAATTATTCAATTTTAATCATTTATGTATTTTTCTGGTTACAATCGCACGTGTAATTATAACATTTTTAAATAAAAAAAGTTGAACATAGAGGTGCATGGCAATGGCCGTCTTAAATGTTCATTTATAGTTTATATAGATTGGTATTCGGTCTGTATCAAACAATTAATATTAGAAAAGATTAAGTTCATGTTCTAGCCTTTTGGAAGGAAAATTTGTTCTCGAAGTAAATAAATTGAAAAAAAAATGACAATAATCATTACTTTTGGTTTTATTTCATAATTCATCTCTAACCCTAATATTTAATCGAAAGGTCTAAAAATAAGATTTTAAACCCATTGATTATGCAAACAAGTATCAAAATTCAAAGCCATAATCAAGAGAGTTGTGATGCTTTGAGGCCTTATTTAATTAAAGCTTAAACATGCTCTAAATTTAGAAACCATCAAAAGAGAAAAACCCTAATTTGAAGGGTAAATTTGTAATTTCACATTGTAGATTAAGTAAAATTTTTTTAATTAATTTATGTTAAATTAATCCAACCGAGTAACAAGGATCGAATCTTGTCCCTAAGACCAAAAGATCAGGAAACACACTTAACAACCAGTGGAAGAAGAGTCATGGTGTTGACCAATGAACATAAACCATGGTTAATTAATTGGATTGATTAAACCTGATTAACAAAAAAAAAAGTTAATTAACCATGGTTAGGCCCGAAGAGTTAGGGCCTCGGACAAGATGAAAACTTTAACTGTAGTCAGCCTTGATTTCAGAGTACATGAAACTCGTGATATCTTCCAGCAAAATATCGTGATATGAAAAAGGTTAGTTTTTTTTTGGGGATTATTCAAATATTTAATTGAACGCAGATTTATTTTATTATAAAAATAAATTCTCGCTTTATTTTTTATTATTTAGATGTTTCTTTTTCTGATTTGCAGGGAATATGTTCCCACTTGCTTCTTTGTCGCGTGGTAGGCACTCCTTGTCAAAATCAGGCCACAATCATGTGCTAGTTGACTTATATTTAAGGTTATGTTTTTTTTTAAAAAATAAATTACCATTTATTGTTTTTAATAGAAAAAAAGAGATTAGTAAAAAATCATATACGAATTAATAAATTAAATATTAAAATATATAAATTATTATTTAATTTAACTTTTTATATATATGTATATATTTATATGTCTCGAATCAAATTTGAATGTAATTTAATATTTGAGAATCAAATGTATATATTTAATTAATATAAATGTAATAAATAATGTTTTTCATAAATAAAAGTCATTAAACACTTAAAATTTAGATGTTTATGCACTGGATTCATATTATCTGTACACTATTAAAATTTTAATTACCATATTTAATAAACTAAACTTTGTCATCAATTTATTACATAAAATAACTATAATAAGTAAGTTTTATAATTTGATTTCATTGAAAATCTTAGGAATTTCACCTACAATTTAATGCAAAATTGGGAGATCAAATGGAAAGAAGGGGTTGAAAAGGTGTAACTCACGCTTGGGTGATGGAAAGTAGAGTGGAAAAGAAACCCAACAAAAAAAGAACAAAAGTAAAAGAAGAAGAATTAATACTAGTAAAAAAGAAAAAAAAAAGAAAATGAAAGGAAAAGAAAAACCAAAGGAAAAAATAGAAAAACAAAATCACCTGAATTTGTCGTTGATGTTGGACTTTTTACAATCCATATCCACTCAAAAACAAAAAAAGAAAAAAAGAAATATCATCCTTTTTCCTTCTCAATTCCAAAAGGAGAATTAACAATTAATTATAATTAATAAATTAAACTCTATGCTTTTTCTTATACTATTTTTTCCTCATTCACGGTTATTTGTCTCACCACAGTCCTCTGGTCGGCAACAACACAAAAACTTTCAGTGTTAAAAATCTCTCCTCTTACTTTTCTTTTCTGTTCTTCTTTAAAACTCTCTCAGTCTCTCTTCACTTTCCCTTAACTCAAAGACCCTGCCTTTTTTCTCTTTTTTGTTTTTGTTGAAACGGGGTTTTCTCTTCTTTTCTTTTCCTTCTCAGAGTCTTTGATTGCTATATCTCTCTTTCATTGAGACATATCTTATTTTTGTTTTGGCCGTAAAGGTTTGAGTTTCCTGCATTGTTGTGCTTATTTGGGTTCATTTTAATCTGGGTTGTCTTTCTTTTCGTGGAAATATACTTCCTTTTGTTCAAAAGGTGAGGTCTTTTAATTCTTTAATGTCTGCTCTTTTTTCTTTCAAGTGAATTCTTTGAATGGTTTTTTTTTTTTTGTGTCTCTGGAACATATGGTGTAATATAGCTATGAAAAATTCTGTTTTTCTTTGTTTTTTGTTTTTTGGTTCTTTCTCAGTTTTGTTCAATATCAGCTAATTTATCTGTTTCATTTGGTTGCTTTTTAGTTCAGTAATAATTTTCTGCCATTTATGTAGTGTATTGATTAAAAAATTTTATTTACTAGAAAAAATATATAAATTTATCATTCTTTCTTTACAATTTTTATTTTTTTGGGTAGATTTTTTATATAACAAAGTTTGTTGTTTTGCTAAGATACTTTTAATTTTCATGTACTGGCAGAATAATCATCAAGTGAGAAAACAGAGCAAAGGAAGTGTAGTTATTTGTATGCTTTAGACCACCTGAATTGGAAGATGATCACAGTTATGGATTCGAGGAAAGAACTCTTGAAGAATTCAGAAAAATGCTTAGATCCTCAACTATGGCATGCCTGTGCTGGTGGCATGGTACAAATGCCATCAGTGAACACCAAGGTGTTCTACTTCCCTCAGGGTCATGCTGAACATGCCAATGGGAGTGTAGATTTTGGGAGTCTTCTGATTCCTTCACTTGTTCTATGTCGAATTGCTGCTGTTAAGTATATGGCAGATCCTGAAACGGATGAGGTCTATTCTAAAATTATGTTGGTCCCTTCGAGAGAGAATGATTTTGGGTATGAAGATGATGGTTTTGATGGAAATATTGGGATGGAGAATCCTGAGAAACCAGCTTCCTTTGCTAAGACATTGACTCAATCTGATGCTAATAATGGTGGGGGTTTCTCTGTTCCACGCTATTGTGCTGAGACCATATTTCCTAGGCTGGATTATAATGCAGAACCTCCTGTTCAGACCATTCTTGCAAAGGATGTCCATGGTGAGGTTTGGAAATTTAGGCATATATACAGGGGGACGCCTCGTCGACATCTTTTGACGACGGGGTGGAGTAATTTTGTGAATCAGAAGAAGCTTGTGGCTGGTGATTCAATTGTGTTTCTCAGAACAGAGAATGGAGATCTTTGTGTGGGAATTCGTAGGGCAAAGAGAGGAATTGGGAGTGGACATGAGTATCCATGTGGGTGGAATTCAGGGGGTGGAAGCTCTGGTTCACAATTTGGGGGTTATTCTCCATTCTTGAGGGAGGATGAGAGTAAATCGATGAGGAAGGACTCTAATGGGGATATGAGGGGAAAAGTAAGAGTTGAGTCTGTTATTGAAGCTGCGACTCGTGCAGCCAATGGGCAGCCCTTTGAGGTTGTTTACTATCCACGAGCAAGCACTCCAGAGTTCTGCGTGAAGGCCTCATCAATTAGAGCTGCAATGCAAATCCAATGGTATCCTGGGATGAGGTTCAAAATGGCTTTTGAAACTGAGGACTCTTCACGGATTAGCTGGTTCATGGGAACAATATCTTCTGTTCAGGTTGTTGATCCCATCCGTTGGCCTAATTCTCCATGGCGTCTTCTACAGGTATTTTACTGTTCTCATATGTTATCGTCATAGTTTAAATCCATATATTGTTGTTGTTTTAGCAATGCTATGCTCTTCATTAGTGGCCCCCAGAATTTAATTTATTCTCATATGGTACATCCATACTTTCTAAGCTTTATATTCTGCTCATAGTTTTGCTTCTAATTTCTTCTTCTCGAATTAACTTCTTTCAGGTAGCATGGGATGAGCCAGATTTACTCCATAATGTGAAGCGTGTTAGCCCATGGCTGGTTGAATTGGTCTCAAACATACCAGCAATCCATCTTAATCCTTTCTCACCACCTAGGAAAAAGATGCGACTTCCACAACACCCAGACTTTTCCTTACTTAGCCAAATTCCAATGCCATCATTCTCTGGCAACTCTCTCAGGTCCAGCAGCCCCGTATGTTGCATTACAGACAACATTCCTGGAGGCATACAGGGAGCCAGGCATGCACCATTCGGGTTATCTTCATCAGATCTCCACTCCAACAAGCTGCAGTCGGGTCTGTTTCCACTTGGTTTACAGCAACTTGATCATACTGCCCCACCAACTAGAATCTCCAGTGAGAACTTTTCTAGTGACAATGTGAACAAAAAGAATATATCTTGCATGCTTTCAACGGGAAATCCTACCCAGAGTTTGAAAGAAATCAATGAAGTAAAGACACCTCATATTTTATTGTTTGGTCAACTCATTTTCAGTGAGCAGCAGGCTTCCCAGAGCTGCTCGGGTGATACAGCTGGAAACAGTTCATCTGATGGGAATACAGAGAAGACTGCAATTTCTTCTGATGGCTCTGGATCTGCATTGCATCAAACCGCTCGGGAAAATTCTTCTTCGGAGGGGTCTCCTTGGTGCAAAGAGCATAAAAAATCTGATCTTGGCTTGGAGACTGGTCATTGCAAAGTGTTTATGGAATCAGAGAATGTGGGTAGAACCCTTGATCTTTCGGTTCTTAGATCATATGAAGAGCTCCATGGGAAGCTGGCCAACATGTTTGGCATAGAAAGTTCAGAGATGCTGAGCAGTGTGCTCTACCGCGATGCTGCTGGTTCTGTTAAACACACAGGAGATGAGCCCTTCAGGTAATCTAATTGTTCCTTAGAATCACTTCCTTTTGCTTGCTAAGCATTTGCTTTCGATTTGTCAGATGTTAATAATGTTTTCTTATTGTTTTATGTTTTGCAGTGAGTTTCTGAAGACAGCAAGGAGGCTAACAATTCTCATGGATTCAGGCAGTGACAACTTAGGAAGATAGAGATCAAGCATTTTTCACTAATTGTACAGTTTCCAAGTCGTTGGTTTTGCTTTTCATTTCATTTCTTCTTGGGTAGTTGTGACAAAGATCCACTTTACCCATTTTTGTGATAGTGTAAACCACATTTTGTTGCTTAGCTTAAAATTTTCTTAGGAGAGAAAATGATCCATTTCCTTTTATCTTAATTTCTAATTCGAGTCCTAGAAACTGTAAGCTTATAACAGAAAAAGCATTGCCCTTTTTGCTCTGTGTGGAGTGTAGGGCTGCGGCGTGCTGAATAAATGTTCCTACTTGGGGCTTTGTATGCATATCTACCTAAGAAATGGAGAATACTTTTCGCTTTATCAAGATGACTTCAAGACCAGTAATGGTTGCTAACCTGCCAAGTTATTTGTCAAGTTTCTTTGTTTCATGGTAGAATTCTTGCCAGCTTCTTCCTGTGCATTTTAGCATGGGGTTTCTGACATTTGATTCAGTAGAGTCATGTTGTACGTAGAATTCCTAATTGGTTGCTTCAATGTATGTGGAGCGTGGTTAAAAAGTCGTACAACTGTTTGTTTGTTTCTTGTTTCTTTTCCATTGCTCAGCAAAAGAAACCCATTTTTCAATATGATGAGGTAACCTTTGTCAGTCTGAACAGTGGATGGTCATAGTCTGATAACGTGTTCGTTTTTGAACATTGGCAGCAATCAGACAAAGCACCGTTAACCACCTGTTGTTAGGGTAAAGAATCTTAGATTTTTAACTTTCTAGCAAAGCCACAAAGTCAATGTTTTAATAACTTAATTCAAGAGAACCCTAGACCTAGACTGAAAGTGGATTTATATTTGTTTATACAACAGGAAGAGACATTTCTTTTGCCTAGGTTGGAATGTCTTTATCAGCTTTCTCCAGCCGTTTCTTTGATTTTGAATCACTTCTCTCATAATCATACTCTCTCTGGACCCTCTTGTCCATGTCTTATTATGTAATACTTGCACACAATTTCTAGAGATCCTAACCGAACCCCCCCGCTTGTTTGTTAGTCATGTCTGTCTGAAACTTCTCGGATGGGGATAAGAACCAAACCCCAGAACCTTGCTTAGAAACTGGTCATCTGTTTCACACTTAGTGAGAACCATGCCGCTTGGGGAAGCACAGACAAAATACTTAGTGTATGGACTAAATTGAATGGGCAATTTTCAAATCCCTTAAAATCATTTATATTTTAAGTTGCCATCCTCGATCTGGTGGGAGATTCAATAGGAAAAGGGGTTTGTCTTGGGTTGAAAGCTATGAGGTTCTTAGGGTTAAGACATGTCAATAGTTTAGACAGTAAAACTTGGATCCTATGTTGACCAAACTACAGGGGAAGGTGGGGGTGGCTTTGAAATTTGATACAGTTGTGTAACGAAGCATGAAGACTGCGGAATTTCTGTTGTATACACATGTCTGTAATCAATGACATAGCAAAAAAAAGAAAAACCTTACATAAGACTTTTCATAAAGTTTTTTTTTTAAAATTAAGATTCGAAGATTGCATATCTGAAATTTTTTTAAATACAATTAAAACCGACATTTTATAAAAAAAAATCCGATACAAAAATATATATACAAGACAAAAAATCACTAATTCTAAGATCACACTTTAATAAATTGATAATAGATAGTAGTCAATTAGCTTATTAGAAAGTTTGGGCATTTTATTTTTATGCTACTTTATGAATATCAATTACTATTAGACTTTATGAATATAAAAAGTATTAAAACATGTATATAAAAAGTATTATTATTAATATATATATATATATATATATATATATATGTACCTAACATACAACAATTTATATTGTCATGATGACAGAACAGGAAGGGATGGATGGACGAGGCAAGCCGGGTCTCAAGGCATCGGATGTGCAAAGATAAGCACATACATCTCTTGTAATTAAAAACACAGTTTAACCAAAAGGTCAACTACCCCACAAGCCATGCACTTGATGAGATTACTTTGCATTTGAAAAAGTATAAAATAAATGTTAAATTAACAGTGATGGATTTAAAATTTTACAAAACAATTAAATGTAATCAAACAAGATTATAAATTTATATATTTAAAATTATATCTATAATAATTAAAAAATAAAAATTAAAAAATGACGATTACACTTAGTGTCGAACGTTAGTATATGGTCTCTTCAATTTAATTGTGGTTTTAGCTACCATTTGTTGGAACTAGGTTTGGGTCAAGGTACAAAACTATGTAATAATTAATAATTTTTACATTGATATAACTTGATCTTCCATCTTAATTTAGAATATCGAGATAGTGCTGATATGTTGTGTCATTTTTATAAAAAAAATTATTAAAAAAAATCATAAACAATGTGGTGAAATCCATGCACAAGTGCACAACCAACCAAATTAGTGTTGGGGGATATTTTTAATTGAAGAAAAGGTTTCAACAAAATTTCCAACCATGAAAGTTTGACTCTTGTGGTAGACAAAACCATGAATAACACGTCCCTGGTTTAATAAAAAGCCAAATTGGGGTTAACCAGCTGGGGTTATGAGTGCAGGGTCAAACAGGCAAGGCATTGAACTGGCTTCACTTGGAATTGCACAAGGCAGACAAAGATACGTGAGTCAAGCAATGCTGGCCCCACTCTTTTTATGTTCAAAGTGACACACTCCTCACATCACAAAAATAATTTTAATTTGACCAACATTCAATCTCTCTTGTCAAAAAAATTTGAACTTCTCCTGATATTATCGTGCTTTTTTCTCTTTAATTTCCCATTCACTAGCTTCTATTTATAATTGACGAATTGAGAATTTTGTATAAGAAGTGATTAAAGAGTAAATCATATAAGATTATAAATTTATATATATTATAATAAAAAAATTAAAAATTAAAAAATTGAATGAACTTTTTAATTATTGTAAATACTCATTTTTGACTTGGATAATATTAAGGATAGTTTAGTGGAACATTTGTTGATTATATGAGGTTGTATATTGAATAATGAAGTTTTGATTTTTAGGGCTAAAAACCATGGGTGTCTTTGTATATATGGTGGTTGAGATGTTGCCTAATGATATCTACAATTTTTCTCTTTGCATCAATAAAAATTATAATTACAATCTAACAATAAAATATATCAATAAATCAACATAAAATTAAATCAATTCCCATATAATGAGTTTGTATAGCCGGGTAAGAATTCTTGTTACATTGATCATTTTTCTTATATAATATAACATAGAATAATCATTTTGTGAAACAAAATATTGGTTTTGAAGATATTTTATGTCTTGATTTCGGTCCGTTTAATTAGCATTTTTTAGTTAAATTAAAGGTAACAAATTTTATCATTATTGTTTTACCTAAATCAGTGGAATATACCTAATTTACTATTTATATACACACACACTTAAGACATGTCACATGTGCTCTATAGGACACCAAAACATTTCTAGAAGATTACACTAAGTAAATTCCTTGGCATGCTTTGACATTGAAAGTTTGCAACTCTTGGATCAAGATGGGCACACAGAAAACTAAATTCGGTTTCTTTTTCATCTTTTCAAACAAAATATAGGTAACAATTTGATAGAGAACCATCCATGTCTCCACCAAAAGTTAAATTCAAAACTAAATTTTTAATTTTTACTCCGAATCAAATCATTGTTTCGACTTATAATCTTATATAATTACTCTCTAATCATTTTTCATACAAAATTTTAAATTTATCATTGATACCACATTCATATTTCATTATTATTTAATTTTTATAAATTATTATAAAGAGATTAAATCAAGCACTTTGCAATGATTCATCAACTAATTTGATATTTTAATTATAAACTTGCATTTTCTAGAAGAAAAAGATAGGGTTAGCTTTTTTGAAGAAAGGCAAAAAGAAGGGAAAAATTGTCAACACTTTATAAATGGTAATTATTAGGTTAGAGAAAGCGTTGAATGTGATTACTCATTGTGGATTTCTATAGCATGAAATAGGCAACATGCTGTTTAATGTTTGGTGTCAGTGAGCAGGATCCAAGAATTGCCTTTGATTTTTATATGTGTAATGCCCAGGAGTCAACCGCCAGGAAAAGTAAACTACTTCCGACATGGGATTTGAAAACTCTCCTACTTGCTTTTGAGTTTCCTATGCATACGCAATTAAAGAATGTGACATGGGAAAACACAATCACACCATCAAGATTTGGACCAATTAATTGTCTTAATTTCTGTTCAATGCGTTTTGGGTTTTGTCAAGGACAAAACAATAGTTAAAAGGAAAATGGTAAATGATTAGTAATAATTATTTTTAGATATAATAACTAAAAAAGTCTTTTCATTATTTTTAAAAAATTAAAATAAATCTTTATATTTTTATTATGTTTAATTAAGTTTTTATACTTTTATTTTGAACTAAATAAATTTTTGTATTTGTATTTTGAATCAAATAGATCTTTATGACTAATAATTGACTTAATTAAAATGACAAATAATTTTATACTGAATGGAACTGACATCATATGTTAACATATTATAATTTATAATGATATGATATGTGATATATTATAATTGATAATGATATAACATGTTAATTTAACATGATAACATGATCATGTTACATTTTTTACCCTTCACATCAATGTCATGTCAGTGTTATATGGATATAGAATGAAAAGTAACATTTTAATTAATGAAAATTAATCAATCATTAGTCATAAATGTTTATTTGCTCAAAAATAAAAATATAAGAACTTGATTGAATATAATAAACTAACAAAAATTTATTTAAATTTTTTTGAATAATTTAGGAACTTATTTGATCATTATACTTTATTTTTAAAATCAACTTTATTTACCTTTGTATATCATTATTTCTATCATCGCAATTTCGAACCATTTAGTATTCTCCTAAGATTTATCAGTGAATCTCTTTTTTTTTTTTAAAAAAAAAACTTTAGTAAAAGCCATATTGTCCACTAACCAGCTGATCATTTAGGCAAAAGTGAATGATATTCAGCTTAAGAATCTAACTTCAATTTTTTAAGCAATTAGAAGCTGTATGTATTAAGGAACTTAAACTCACACCTCCTTTCTCAAGTGCCAAAACGTTGGGTACAGCCCTACTAGTTTATTGCATCAAGCCCAAAATCACTCTTTGGAGTTGGAAAACCCCTCTAGACTTGGGTCACTGATTAAGATTACAACCCTAATAACCATAATCATGGGTTTAACCAAACTTGCACTGAACCCATTTGCTGCTCTCAGTTAAGTGGGCTCAACAATGGAAGTAGAAAAGATAATAATACAAATGGTTTGAGAAT
>NW_018397268.1:3118298-3140001 GCF_002168275.2 Theobroma umbraticum | reverse complement strand
TTGCTTAAACATGCAACAGCAAGTGCCTCAAATCAACCAATCCACAATATCTAAAAAATTATTAACCAAAACAAAAAGCTTTCTTATATACTAATTTGAACCACAAATTTAACAATTCTTCCCTTAAAATTTCTTAAAAAGTACTAGTAAATAGTAAATACCATCATCCACAATTATATAACATCCAGACATAAAGTTAAAGCTTCTTCACACAACAACCATGCAAAATTACATAAATAAAAATAAGAATAACTTTAAACCTTTTTTAGCTAATTATAGTAAAGCTCGAGGCCCATGCCGTCGTGGATCTCGTAATCTTTAAGGGTAATATGATCCTTATAAACCGTATACCACTTCTGAATCCGGATCTTGTCGGCTCGGGTACCCGTCTGGGCCGCCACCAGCTTCTTCAGGTCTCCGATCGTGTCGTCGTCGTTGCACTTCACGCGCACCTTCTTCCCCAGCCGGTCGTTCAACACCACCTCGATCATCTTTGAATTTTTCTGGTCCTTTGAAATTTTCAGAGAAGAGAAAACCCTAATTCCCAAAATTCGCTAGCCCTGGAAAATAAGATATTTGAAGCGTGGGATGAGTTTTTATTGTGATTTCGTTCAGACCGACTGTCACCGGTTGGCCCATATTTGCTTTTGAACGTTACCCTTTTGTTTTGGTCTTTTGTCTTTGATTTTACTCATTTGTCCATAGTTCTAATTAATTTTTTTTCTTATTAAAGTAAATTTTGCTTTTTTTTTTGGGAGGAATTTATTTATATTGAAATCAACATGGGGAGACAAACCCCTAACATGCCATACAAGATAATCTCTCTAGCACTTGAAGGAGCTTGATTATAAAACAAATAAGATTCTTCTGAAGAGAATCTCATATTTTTCGTAAAATCAACTGAATCATTCCTTTCCCTATATCTATATTTATGTCTTATATGAACATCTCATTATCTTTGAAGAAGGATCTTAATGCAGGTTATTAGGTTCGAGTGGACACATGGATTCATCTATTGTGAAGAAATGGCATTAGCCATTAACAAGTTATCAATTTGTAGATCAATCTTACATAAGCCCAATTCCCATGCCAACCTCAATCCTCTATAGAGGCCCCATAATTTTGTGTTGGACGCGATATGTCTATCTAGTTTCATTGCAAAACCTTCTAGCCATTTCTTTCTTGAACTTTTTATGCTTCCTTTTGTTGCTACTTGATCCATATTTTTTCTATGTGCCCTATATATCAAGAACACACCACCCTACTTGTGGTGCCAACCATCCTACTACTATTTTCTCACGTTTGGGGTTGGAAGAATTAATACAATCTGTTGCCACCAGACAAGAATTATGAGCTACCGATGAAAAACTCTTAATCAAAGTCAAACGACTTTCTATTGGTATTCTTTTGCCTTCGAATAAGAACATATTTCTCCATTTCCATAAGAACCAACATGTGGTTCCAAAGTATGATATTCCTTCTATAGGCCAATTACACCTGTTCAAATTATGTAAAAACCATACAACTATGGAAAAAATATTAAATTGTCCAATATTACCATTTAAAAGTAACTTGGTCCAGATAATCTTCGCTACAGGGCAATCTCTTAAAACTTGTAAGGTAGATTCCTCTCCTATGCCGCATTATGGAAAAGTTGAGTCATTTGACAAATGACGCCTAACCCATTCCTTATTTGTAAGCAATCTTTGTTGTAGACACATCAACAAAAATAAACCAACTTTATGCAGCCCTTTCCATTTCCAAGCCAGTTGCCATAACTCGTTACTATCATTCACTTGTAGCACCAATGAACCTTTCAACATGTCCTAAATGGATTTGATAGTAAAATGTCTTAATGATGATATCCACCAGTAAGGTTGGTTTGATATGTCCATCAAAATAATAGAAGGAAAGTTTGACAGTAAACTCAACTCACTTGCAAGTAGCAAATTTGATAACTTTGAAATATCCCATTCCCTACTCAGTAGTACGAAGTGATAGACATGGATATCTTCATCAAAATTCAAGTCCGTATCAATTGCAACTTCTCCCAATTGAGATATCATTCTAGAACGTTGCAATTTGTCCGTTGCTAATAGCCCACATTACATGTTGCTTAAATGTATTCTAAAGATGACTTATAGCTAGTCAAAAAGATGAAGTGCCTGTTTTATGAATACAATTTGGTATAAGCTTCTTCATATTGTACTTTGCACGTAAAATCTTAACCCATAAGGTATTCGGTTTTGTCACCAAATACCAGCACTACTTCATTAAAAACGCCTTATTCATGGTTCTAAGACATTTCTTCACCCCCAAACCACCCTCTTTCTTGGGTTTGCAAACATTTTGCCCACTTATGAGATGGACTTTACGATTATTCAAATCTCAAGCTCACAAAAAATTAAGGCATAGTCGATCAATTCTTTTGCAAACGTCCACCAGGATAGCCAAAATCTGCATTGCATAGTATGGAATGGTAGTAATTATTGGCTTGATTAAGGTAAGCTTGCCCGTAAAGGAAAGTGCTCTAACTTTTCATGAATTGAGCTTGTTGCAAACTGTTTCCTCTAAGTACCGAAATAGATGAGTCCCATTACGGCCATGTATCGAAGAAACACCCAAATACTTCCCCATATCTTTTGAGTACCAAAAACTAGAACTTGAGATCAAATTATCAATAAGATTCTCAGGAAAATTTCTGGAACAATAGAAAAGGGATTTTTCCACCAGAACAAACACAGAAGTCCTCAAGGATTTCCTTTATAATCTCTAACTGCAAAACTAATGCTTTTGCAAATTGAATTAGATCGTGCAAAAATTAGGTGAGTAAGTGAGAGGCTTTGTCGACTTAGCCGCAAAAGTCTCTATAACTCTTGAGAAACTGTCACCTTAATTCCATGGGATAAACGTTCCATGCATAATACAAAATGATATGGTGATAAAAGATCTCTTTGCCTTACACTTCTAGAAGGAATGAAGTTATCTGAAAGTTCACCATTCCAAATTATTTGCAAACTGCAACAATTCTAGCTTTAAATTATAATTTCAATCAAAGAGTTACAATTCTAGCTTCCACTAAAGTATCATAGATGAATTCCCAACGAAGTCTATCATAAGCCATTTCTAGATCAATTTTAATCATCATTCACCCTGAATGACCTTGTTTCTTTCGAAAAAAGTGAATTACTTCTTGTACAACAAGAATGTTATCTGTAATATGCCTCCTTGGAATTAAGCTAGATTGTGTCTCTACAATAAGATCACTCATATAAGTTTCAAGCGATTAACAATAACTTTCGTTAGCATCTTAAACACCACAAGCAATAAACTGATTACTCTAAATTATGAGATATTCTCGGGAACATTATTCTTAAGAACCAAGTTACTATTGATTGGCGATATTCTTTCGCCACATCTGTTCCCTTAAAAACAATCTTCACATACTTAAACGATTTTAGGACATATTGTACTCCATTGGGATACATAAGAATCCACCAATCCCTGGTGCCTTCAAAGGTTTCATCTCAAACAAAGGTTATACACTTCCTTATCCTTAACCACTTTAGTCATTTCATTAAAAGCTAATTGATTAAGCCTTGAAAAAGCATATCGAATAGGATACATAGGAATCACCTCTCCTTTTTTAAAATACAAATTTCTAAAGTATTCCATGGCATGCAATTTAAGTGTGTACCCACCACCACACCATTCACCTTTTCCTAATTGTACCTTGAGGATCTTGAGCCTATTTCTCTTACAAGATGATTTTAGGTGGAAATATTTGGTATTTTGATCACCAAATTTCAACTAATTTGTTCTCAATATTTGCATCCAAAATAATTCTTCTTGCCATAGCACTACCTTATACTCAAACGAAGATTTAATTTGAGATCTCTATGCCACTGAAAGGATATTCTCAAGAGCTTTTTTAATACCTCCCAATCATGCCAATAATTTTTTTCGTAAAAAAGATATTGCCAAACATTGATCTATTCCACTACTTGAGTTTCATTGCAAACCTTTCCAAGGCCTCATGAATGTTTCTCCAACCATCTCAAGAGTTTTGAACCATATTATCAAATTTGCTATGAATTACCCATGTAGCTTGGAATCTAAAACTCATACTTCGTTGCATTGTCCCAATGTTGTTCAGTTGAATTAGCAAGAGGAGGTGATTTGAGTAAATATGAGGCAGATATTAGATAATAGCATCTTGGAACCTCACTTTCCAATCCGAATTACACAACGCCCTATCCAATCTCTTAGACATTAAACCTTGCCTCCAAGTATAGTTTGGTATTTAAAACCCCATATCCAAGAGACTATAGTTGTTAACAAATCTCTCAAAATGAGTGCAAGGATTATTACCATTTGCAAAACCCTCAACTTTCTCATGAGACAAAAAAAAAACAAATTGAAATCACTAGCCATAATCCACAGTCTGTTTATAGTCTTTGTAAAATAAGATAACTCTGCCCACAGGCCTTATCTAATAGTAGCATTCAGATGGCCGTATATCGTTGGAAAAAAACCATTTGAAACCCGTAGAGTGATCCACTAGGAGATGAACACATTGTGCATGGTTTCCCACAATGGATACATAAGATGTCTCCTTCCATAATATCCGTATACCACCTGAGAAACCCAAAGCTTCAACTCGATGTAATATTCCAAAACCAATTTTTTGTATAACTCTGTAAGCTTGAACATCACTAATTCAAGGTTCTACCAAAACAACTACATATACCTCATACTGCCTTATAAAATCTTTCAAAACACTAGCAAAATTGCCACCACCAATGCCTTGACATTTCCATTTTAAAATACGAACATCCATTATTAAAAAAATATTAGAAGAAAAACTGCGACTTACAAGGTGTCTTGTGTGTTCTCCACCATCATAGTGATCTCTTAGTCGTTGTTACCAACTGTTACCTCCATTTTGTCTTCTAGTCTTTTTGTCACGACTTTGGTATTTAACTCCTCATTTATGAGATAGTGAGAAATTGACTTATTATCACTCAAGATTGGATCTTTTTGCTTAGTTTTTTTTCCTTAAAAATAGCTGCATTTTCACATCTAAATTTTCCCCTTTTCAAAAAAAAATATCAATTTTTTTATAGGCTTCAAAATCCATTTTCAATTTTTCATTTTCTTTTTCCAAATCAATCTTTGCCTTCATCAAGAAATCATTTTCAACATTAAATTTTAAAATTATTTTCTTGTGTTTCAAATTCATATAAATATTTTCAAATCTTTTGCTTGTAAATCAATGTCAATCATATGACATACATGAGAATTAAAGAAAACTCTAAATCCTTTATCATAAAGTTAACTATTGCTTGATAAGTTATGCTACAGACTTTAGACAAATAAAACATGCTTGATTTGAGTTTAAGAAGTGTTACTAACGGTTTCAATTCTTTGGATGATACCTTTGGAGGTGTCACCAAAAGAGACATTATCGTCTTTTTTTTATCTAGTTTGACAAATAAATTTTCATTTTTAGTCATGTGCCTTGAGCAACCATTATCCAAGTACCAAGGTTGCCTCTCATTTGGTTGAACTTTCAAAATTGTTCATTTTGCTCTTACTCAACTTACAAAATAATTTTTCATTTACTTTTAAAAGGCACCTATACTTTAATGCATCCTTGAGGGTTAGTAAGCACATAAGAACCTTTAGGCACCCAAACCATCTTGGTTTTGGGGAGGTTATTATCTTTATGATAACAATCATAAAAGAAATGACCTTTCTTCTCACAAGCATAAAATGGAATGAAGATGCATAATTTTTCTTTTTAAAAACAACATTTCTCTTTGGTTTCTCTGCTTTGTTCAATTTCAGTTTTGAATTCTCTTCCATTGAAGCTTTGAGAAAAACATTCTTATCCAATGCCTTTTGCAAGACCTCATTTTCATTCTCTACTTTTAACTTCAAAAGATTCAAAATTTGTTTTGGAATGATCCAACTTAATTTAAAAAATATTTCTTTGATTAAAAACAAATTTGAAATCACATTTAATCTTTTCTAATTCATCATCAAAAGCTAAAACTTTTTCTTTTCAAAACCTTATACTTTAAAGCTAGTTTCTCGAATACAGCATATAAATAATCATACTCACCTGGAAATTCATCATATGAAATTTTAGATAAATTAGAAATTACCTCAAGTTCTTCACCTTTGGTCATTAAGCAAAGGTTGACTCTTAGTTTTATTTTTTTCTTAGTTTACTTTCTTTCTTCGTTTTCCTTCATCTCTTACTCATATGTGAAAAGTGAGCCTCATATCTCATTTAGGGTGATGACATTTAGATCTTTGGCTTGTTGAATTGTTATCACCTTTAGCTTATAACCCTTTGGTAAGCTTATAAGCAGCTTTTTTACTAATTCGTTTTTTGGGATGACTTTCCCAAGTTGCTTAAGCTTGTTATCTATAATTGTGAATCGATCGTACATGGTGGTGATATCTTCTTCAAGTTCCATCTTGAATATTTCATAATTATGAGTCAAAAATTTGATCTTGGACTTTTTGACTTGTGAAGTCCCTTCATGGATAACCATTAGCTTCTCTCATATTTCTTTGGTGATGGTGCATGTAGAAATTTTGTTGAATTCTATAAGACTCAATGCACAATGGAGAGTATTGATGGCTTTGAAGTTTATTTGAACTTTCCTCATTTTAGCTTCTGTCCACTCATCTCTATTTTTTAGAGTTCTTTCACCCATAATCAAATTTGTATTCACAAGAATGAAAGAGTCTTTGGTAATGACATCTCACATCTCATACTCAACAGCTCTAATACAAATAAACGTCATAGTGCTCCAATATTAGTAATTTGTTCTATCAAATAGAAGAAGTCTATTCTTGTATTGACCTTCAGCCACATTAAGATTTTGGATAACTATTGGATCTTTCCTTTAAGATGTTAAGCCTTTAAAATTAAGGTTAGGCTTTGATACCACTTGTTGATTTCAAAAAGAGTGTTAAAGGTGGGGTAAATAGCATTTAGAAATATATTTAAGGGTAGCTTTTGAAATTTAAAATTTATTTAAAAGATTAAGATGGAAGATTTAAAACTTGTTAAATTTGGAAGGCACCAAGTAAAGAGAAAGTTAAAAGAAATAGACAAAACATAATATTTATAATAATTCAGTCCACCTACCCTACAACCTGGATCTTCCCAATCAAGGATTTTCAACCCAACTTAACTAAAACCAATAGAATTAATAATTTTTACCAAGCTTTTATAAAATGAACTTTTAACCTAAGCTCTAAACTCTTACAATGATCCTTAAGCTTAGTCTACCTCTTAGAGTGTCTGGCACACTCCAAGTAAACAAAAAATAAAGACAAGATGACCTAACTGATTTAAGATGTACAAAATTAAGCTCAAAACATATTTATAAAGATAGGAGTGAAGCACATTTGAAAAGAGAACTTTCTAACATTTCTAGGCTTTAATTTTGCTCTTGGATGGCTCTCCCATCATTTATAGCCTTTTGAAACCCTTTAAATACTTAGAGGACAATTTCTAGCTATTACAGATAGTTTCTAACCGTTACTAGCCGTTATGTTGTCTTCTAGCAATTAAATTCAAATGTGCTAGTAGTGAACCTTTAACCAATTAAAGATGGCTTTAATGAATTAAGCCCTTTCTGACTTGTAGTTTGTTTTCCTGCGTTAACTAGTTAAAGGTGACATTAATTGATTAAGAACTTTATGTTTTCAGACTTATTCAAGTAGTTATTTCTATATACCAGTCTTTTTCCAATTGATTAACCTTTCCTTTAATTGATCGAAGCTTCTCTTTCTTCAATCCTCAATTGATTAAAATGGGCTTCATCTAATTAAGAAATCTTCAACTTTGAATCTTTTCTTTTGGCGCCCTTTAATATCAACACTTTGAATTTGAATTATAACACTTCTTAGTATTTCAAGTTTGAGCTTTGACCAATTATTCTTTTTGGTTAACTAGTTAATAAGCTTTTATTTTGCACTCATTACCCTCTTAATCAATTAAGCTTTAAACCAATTGATTAAGGCTTTTCTTTCTCACTTTGGCGTAGCACCTAGTACTACATCAATTGATTAAGGCTCTATGTTAACGAGTTAACAATATTTTGTTTTCACTCTTTTTTTGGGAGAGGGTTCTTTAACTGATTAACTCATCTTGTAATTGAGTAAACATCTTGCCTTACTTTCAAATAACAAATATATTATTGAATTTAAGTTTTCTCCTCTACACTTAAATAATATGATTAAACACTAATGAATGACTTAGAAATTCGCCAAGAGATCCATCATATTCAGTAACATTGTTTGTTTGCAGAGCATGAATTTGCTTCTGGTGCTAAGTGCCCACCATAATTAATTGGAGATTTTCTTTTACTAAAATATTTAATTGGAGTTTGATAGGAATACTCGATAAACTTATTTATGTTTTTTTTTAATTTTTAATATTATTTTTAAGGTATAATGTTTTAAAAAAATTTTAAATTATTTTTAAAAAATTAAATAGATTTTTATTTTTTTCATTTCATTTAATCAAATTCTTATACTTTTATTTTAAATCAAATAAGTTCTTATAATTAACTAATTATCATTAATTAAAATATTATTATAATTTGATATCTATATTGACATAATGTTGATGTCTTGATCATGTCACTATGCCACATTCTAGGGCATACCGATGTTGATACAAGTGGTGTCAAATGACACCACTGAAGTGTGAAAAATCCCTACTAATTATATTACTTATATTAAAGTTTTATATAGTTAATGATACTAATAAACTAACTAATTATCATTATTTTAATTATGATACCACTCAAAAAAAATTTTAGGTCCACCTTTAACCACATTACTATACATTATAATATGATAATATGAACACGTCAATATTACGTGACATAAATGACAAATGGTATTTTGATTAAAAAATTAAATCAATCGTTAATCATAAAAACTTATTTGGTTCAAAATAAAAATATAAAGACGTAATTGAAAACAATAAATAAATAAATATTTAAAATTCTTTAAATAATTTAAAATTTTTTTAGATATTATACCAATTTTGTAATTTGTAATTTCTTACATTTTTCATCAAGTAATTCAATTATCTAAAAGAATGGGAAATAGCAGGCGCAATTTTTTAAAGGCTGCGTGAGAAGACAAAAGAAGAAAAAAAGACAAAATTTGTGGATGTTAGAATTGATTTGGATATTCGGTGGAATAAAAGATATTTATAGATATTTCGATCGAAGGTGTGAATAGAATAATAGGGAAAGTAGCATTACCTTATTCACTTTACTTAAGGAAAATATTAATATTATTTTTATTATATAATTTTTTTTACAACAATGAAAGCATTTTTAAAAATTATTATATATTATTCTCTTACATTTTCTTTATATTTGACATTTACGTTTTAATAGCAAAATTTTCTCAACTTCTAAAAAGAATTTTAAAAAAATTAAAAATTGTTAACATTTTAGGTCGAAGTCATATGATTGTTATTTATATAAAGTTTTATATTACTCATTACTAATAGTTTATTTTTAAATTTTAAGAAATCAGATTATTTAGATTCCACAAATTTTAAGTAGTGCTTGAACCTTGTAAAGTCGAAACAGGCAGTAAAAATTACATTAAAAAAACAAAAGAAAAATTTTATTACTTAAATGTTATAAAACAATCATTATCTAAAATAAGTCATATTTTCATTTTGAACTATTTAGAATATATTTTTAAATTTAGCTATCTCGAACATTTTCAAGAATCAATTGATTTTCAATTTTTTTTTTCAATTTGTATTAAATAATAATAATAATAATAAAACATGTCATGAGAAAAGAGATAAGATAAAATAGAAATTGGTTAAATTTGACTAAATGTATAAAAATTAATTACTTAATTTAAGTAATTTGAAATGAATCAAATTTAAATTGGGGCAAATTCAGTTGATTTGAACTGAAAACTTAAATTTTGATATAAAAAAAAATTATTATAATAAAAATTAATGAATTATTTATTTAAACTTAAGTTGATTTAAATAATTTTTAAAAAAATTAATTTAAAATAATACCAATCCGAAATAATAACAGTTAAAGCCCAACAAATGCATTCGTCAAGCTTATTTGGCTATGGCCAAAATATCCACCGTGGCTAAATTGTCCACACCTGAACAAATCTAAAATCGAGCAGCAGTTGAGCCTGAGCATGTGGATTTCTTCACTCACCTAACTCTTTCTTCCGCAGCTTTCCATTCTTAGTGTCTTTCATTCTCTCCAAATCACCTCCTCTTTTTCTCAGCCCTATTTGTTTCTTCTATCTCTGATCAAATCTCCCACCTCTTCAAATGGCAGGTAAAAAAGATTCAACTTTCATTCATTTTCTTCTTATTTGTACACACCCAAAGGAAAAAAAAGATTCATTTTTGCTTTTGTCAATTCCATTTCCTATGATTATGGGAATTTGAGGCCATCTTGTTATATGAGTGAATAGTGATCTACCCTTTTGAGTTTATTAATGATTTCTTACATTTGTTTAGTCATTCAATTGATGTTTACTTTGTTTCTGAAGTTGGGTTGGATTAAAATATTGAACTTTGTTTAACTTGGATTTGTTGTTTATAAGTTTTATGAATTTAGATTGAACTCCTGCTTCTCCTTTATTTAAGAGTTACATAAGTTTAATTGTGATGACTGGTTATGGTTCTTAGTGGGTCTCGCCTTGGTTTTCTTAAAGTTGCTGCCTTTGGATGAAGTTTTTGCTCATGGTTGTCATACTTGCTTGGAGGTTGGCACATCTCTTGTTGATTTTTTTTTTCATTTATTGGGATGGAATGTGAAAATTGAAGTATTTAATGAATTAAAAAAAAAGAATAGGGAAGAAAGGATGACTGAAATGACAAATTTGATGGTATAGAATAACGGTGGTAGCACATAATGAGGTCCAGTAAATGCTAAAACCAGTTGCAGGAAATTATGGTTTCTGATGGGAATTAAAGAACTAGTAATGATGTAGATGACTCTGACCTATCAGTTAAGAGTTTACCCACATGAAATCTGATAAAATTGCAAATTTTATGCAGCAATGTCAGGGAAGATTGTTCAAAATGTTTTTATAGCACAGTGCTACCAACAGAATAGGCAGTTCGGGACCCAATATCAAAGGGACAGTCGTGCCCCTTATTTGCGCACCTTGCCTCCTTTCCGTGGAGGGAAGTTAGCATGGACTGGCATCTCTTCCATGCAAATGCGCAACTTATCGAAATATCAGAGTGGTTTTGTTAACAGAGGAACTGTTTACTGCAATGGTCTGTTCTAGTCTCTCACTATCCAGGTTGATATCAAATACAACAATTGCATTTTATATGAACCAAAAGTGCTAATATTCTTTTTGTTGCCATCATCCATTGGATTGTCTGTCTTTTTTACATTTTCTCTATCTCTTTTGATTGGCAGGGCAGATTCCATTTGTAGGATGTTATTACAACTTTTAATTTTTATTACATATTCTGAATCCTTATATTTCATTTTGGAATTTATACTGCAGCGGCTTCATCTGCTACTGCTGTACCATCTCTGGACAAAGCTGACTTTCTGAAGCTTCAAAATGGCAGGTGAGGAGTCCATCCCATTGCATCATGCATTAAGTTTATAGTTGATTTCAGCATAGCTGTTCCTCAATTATTAGTTTCCATATGTTATTAGTTATTACTCTCTTCTCCTTGTTTCATCCTATCTTAACTGTATTACAAGTCTATTTGTTAAATGTTTAGGATTGATTTTTAAGTCAGTTTTCTGTGGCTTTGGATCTTAGTAAATGAGTGGTTATGTACTCTGTCTATTGACAGTTCACTAGAGCAGTTATTGCATTTCAACGTTGTAGTAGGAAGTATGATAACTTAAAAAGTGTAGTAGGTCTGCCTTACAAATCACACTGCTCTATAGTTTAGAATTCCTCATAGCTGGGTTCACCATGTTCAGAACGTTGTGAAGGACTTATGAATAAGAATAAAATGCGAGAGAAGAAACGGTTTTTCATCACTTTATCAATTTATGGAGTCATGTATTATTTATTAAATCCAGCTGCATGTTATGGTTAGATTATTCGTCAGCTTCTTTTGCTGCTAGCGTTTCTGTGTGGGAAGATTGTTTTGTTGAAACTTAAAAGAAATATCCATCATTACAATCAAATGTAAATATTCAGTTCACCATACGTTGCTTTTCTGGAAGCGTAGTTCACAAATAACACGCCATGACCATATCTAAAAACTAAAAGAATGCAGGTAATCCAATATGGCTCAAATTTAGTACAACCATCTATACAATCTCCATTAGTTTGCTTCTGTAGTCACCTTTTAGGCAGTGCTTCTACGTGGGTTGACAGGTTTATAGTATTTAAATGGAACCAAAAAGCTTTTCAATGGTTTTGTTTGATTTGGTCACTTTTTCCTATGGTCATTGAACATTGCTTATTCATTCATTTCCCTGATGACCATACAGTGATATTCGAGGTGTGGCTGTTGCTGGTGTTGAGGGAGAACCAGTAAGCCTCACTGAGCCAGTTACAGAAGCAATTGCTGCTGCTTTTGCTGCATGGTTGTTGGATAAGAAAAAGGTTGATGCATCTCGACGATTGAAAGTTTCAATTGGTTATGATTCTCGTATATCTGCACAAATGTTACAGGTATCTCCCATACCTGAGTTATTCTGAGTCGAAGTCCGTATGAATTTCATCCACCTGCTATTAGTAGATTTGGTAATGTTCTGGTTTGTAAAGTATTATTTAAGTCCTTGGGATCTTCTTACTCTAAATTTTATGATCATCTGTAAGACATGCAGTTAACCAATGCTTATTTAGGTAAGACACTACTAACAGTTGCACTCTTTGGCACAACTTTACAAATGGCTTTTGTAGTTTGCAAATTTTTTGTATAACTTGTCAGCAAAAGAATCTTGGTTTTGTTAGGGATGGCATTTACCTTTCTCAATGCTAGTTTCCTTTCTTTTCTTCTATGGCAAAACTGTGTGGTTTGATTTTATAAATATTCAGAAACAGGAAGTGAAATAAATGCTCTCTTTTTGACTTATCTTACTGGCATCATTAGTGCTAGAGCAATTTTCTTGAAAATTACTGTGAATAAATTTCTATGACTACTGAGAATAGTGCTAGAGCAAATTTGCTTGAAAAATACTGTGCATAAATTTTTTTTATTACTGAGAATTGGACAATTGGCTTTCCAGGATGCTGTTTCTCGAGGGATTGCTGGTGCAGGACTTGATGTTGTTCAATATGGGTGAGTGATGATGCTCTATTTTTTATGTTGATCTACATAATTGGATACTGAATGGTTTGTCATATGATGGTAATGGGTCCAAACATGTCTAGCTGGTTACAGGTCTCAACAAAATCATTGAATTGAACATTTGAAATTCATGGTTTTTGTTTGAGACCAGCAGACTTTATGCCACAGTTAAAATTGTTAACAGTAACTTTTAAGCTGGGAACAGTCATTCTAGTCAACTTTTACACTAGCTGTGTGAGTTGAGTTTAGTTTGATGTACATAATAATCTGTCTTACCTTTGGTTGACTTGGCAAACTAGCTCAAGGTCCTACAAGTCAAATTGTAGCTATGATTCAGGTGGCATATACATGAACTACTTAAGATAGCAGTAGCTTGAGTAGTGTCTCTACTAATGTCACTATGATAGTTATGTGCCAATTTTCCCTATAGTGTATTTAGAGCACACCACATGCAAAATACTTGTTTCCCTTCTGAATATATACAAAGCAGTTTTGTTGATTGATGTAACTTTTACTGTTGGTTTATTGTCTTTCTGTTCACTAGATTAGAATTGGTGTTACTGCATTTATATTACCATTGAGAACTTATTTTTTTCTTGTTGATGTACATAACTAGTTATGCTAATTGATGCCATTTTCCATTTGTAGTTTAGCATCTACACCAGCAATGTTTAACAGTACTCTTACTGAGTACAAGGCAATTTTATGTCCAGTTGATGGGGCTATTATGATAACAGGTAGTTTACGGCTCTATTCTTCTGAGGATAGCATCCTTGAATATGTAAGACTACACATGCTTGAAAATTCTGCTGCACGGTGGTCATTATCATTTCCTTGGATGAACTATTCTGTGAAATCAGGATTTCCTTTTGTTTATTTTGTAATTTTTTTCTAAGATCCTTTTTACCTGATAAAACTTTTTCTTGTGAACAGCTAGTCATCTTCCTTATAACAGGAATGGGTTCAAGTTCTTCACAAATGCTGGAGGCCTTGGGAAAGCTGACATAAAAGACATCTTGGAGCGTGCTGCAGATATATACAGCAATTTCCTAACTGAAGGGTATTCAGGAAAAAAGGCTTCAGCATCAGTTCAAAAGGTTGACTATATGGCTGTTTATACATCTGATCTTGTGAAGGCAGTTCGTAAAGCTGCTGGAAATATAGGTAATAGCTTCCTAAAACGTTTAAATGAGGAGGAACTTTTTTATGGATCAATCTTTCTTCATCATGTGTGGTGCAACATATGCAAAATTGCTTGTCATTCGTTTATCACTTGTAAAGATCTATCTCTCTTTCTTTATCAAAAAAAAAATAAAATTCTTTCTTTCAGTTCTGCTGCTAAAAGTGTGTTGGTGTTGCTCACTAATTGTTGTTTGGTATTGCCAACTTTTAGAAAAGCCATTGGAGGGATTCCACATTATTGTTGATGCAGGAAATGGTGCAGGAGGATTTTTTGCAGTAAGTTTGATTTATAAATTTATTCTATGTCTCAGATTGAAATATTCCATTTTTGGTATAAGATTTTATTACTTTATAGATAAGTAAAAGCCGAAGGTGGCCTCATGGTGCCAACTGCCTAGCGCTGTTTTCTGAAGCTTTAGGTTCCAAAAAGGAACTTGCCTGAGTAAATGTCTGCGTATATGATATTATTGCAACGGCAATTTGTTCCCAGTTTGATCATAAGGTATCTATTCCAATTGCTTTTCCCAGGCAAAGGTGCTTGAACCTCTTGGTGCTATTACTTCTGGTAGTCAATTCTTGGAGCCAGATGGTACTGTTTATCCTGAAAACTTTCATTTGTGTTTTAATTTTGGGTTTTCATATTGACAATTTTAATGATACGTAATTATGGGATCAGGTATGTTTCCAAATCATATTCCCAACCCTGAGGATAAAGTTGCAATGAAAGCTATTACCCAGGCAGTTCTTGACAACAAGGCAGACTTGGGGATTATCTTTGATACAGATGTTGATAGGTAATAGGTTCACTATCAAACTTATATGCTCAAATGTTTACTTCTTCTTCTTCTTCTTCATGTCATAAGCATTTCCTTACAGGTCTGCTGCTGTGGATTCCACTGGTCGCGAGTTCAATCGAAATCGTCTAATTGCTTTAGTATCTGCCATTGTGCTTGAGGAAGTAAGATATTTCCTAAATCCACATTTTCAGTGCCCAATTTTCAAATAAGCCAAAGTTTCAGCTTTTTTTAGTTTTCTGCTTCATTTAATCACTCCATCTTCCCTTCAGCATCCAGGTACAACCATTGTTACAGACAGTGTGACTTCAGATGGGCTAACTTCATTCATTGAAAAGAAACTTGGTATGATAAAAACTGAACTGACATTATGTATTTACTTTGATCTTCTAGAAAAAACTTATAACTTGCAATTTCTTTTAGGGGGAAAGCACCATAGATTTAAAAGAGGCTATAAGAATGTCATCGATGAGGCGATGCGCTTGGTAAGTTTCATTTTCTTTTATCCTAGTTTTACTATTTAAGCCAGTTATGGTTCCACCAGGTAGAGTGCTAGAAGGTGAACAAAAAGAGTTCAGATCTGAATTAACTAAATGGGATATTAAAAACCAAATACGAATCACAAAAACTTTTTTTTTTGCCCAATAATTAGGGCTAAGCATTATTTGTATGATCCCTTGACATTTAAAGAATAGATGAAGGAAGACTTACAATCAACAGCTTGATATGGTTTATACAGGGATGAACAAAATGTGGCACCTGTGTGCTTCATGTAATATAGTTTGCCCATTTTCAGCATTAGTCATTGGAAAAATTCTTGATCTACTTTTCGTCATTTCTAAGTCCCTTCTCTGGGATGCTATCTTTTCTACTCAACAATAGAATGCCTGGACATTATGTGCCACACCTTGCCATGTCATTGTTCAGTATTGGAGGTCCTTGTCACCTATTCATAACAACATGGCCAATCATCTTGTTTAACTTTCAGTTCTTCGTCACCCATTGAAATATTTCAAACTAAAGCAAAAATATCTGCTCACAGAACTCTGTTGGAGAAGAATCATATCTGGCAATAGAGACCAGTGGCCATGGAGCTCTCAAGGAGAATCACTGGCTTGATGATGGGGCATACTTGATGGTAAGCTTTTAATTTAAGGTGTGGACAAGCCTCTTCTTTTGGTTGGCTTGTATTTATCAACCAAAGCATTTACTTCAATGCACATAGACTTGTTAATCTCATCCGGTTTTATTGGACCTTCTGCTGAGTGCAGGTCAAACTCCTAAATAAACTTGCTTCAGCCAGGGCTTCTGGTAGGGATGATGGAAGCAAAGTTTTAACAGATCTGGTTGAGGGTCTGGAGGAACCAGCTATTGCTGTGGAACTGAGACTAAAGATTAATAACAGTCATCCTGATCTTAAAGGAGGGTATGGGGCTTTACATAGCTCTGATCATTTTATGTCTCCATGATATGTTTAAAGTTGCTGAGAGTTAGAAGCTTGCAGATCTTTCCGAGATTATGGAGAAGCAGTACTGAAGCACTTGGAGGACTCTATTGCTTCAGATCCGAAGCTTCAGAAAGCACCTGTTAACTATGAAGGGGTCAGTTCGATATACTGTTAGAAATGGATATATGTAGGCTTCTGTTGAAGTAATTATGAGACAGTTTACTTAAACTGAGTAGCAAATGTGGCCCCAACAGTTGTATATTTGACACCATCCCACAGAACAGATTTCCCTAACTTCCTTCTGAACACAGGTCCGAGTTTCTGGCCTTGGAGGGTGGTTCCTTCTTAGGCTTTCTCTTCATGATCCCGTCCTTCCTCTTAACATTGAGGTATGAAAGCAGTATCAACTTTAGCTTAAATTTGTCATAAGCATCATAATTTCTTAACTGAAACAAAAAATAAACTCATTGTAGGCACCAAGCCGTGAAGATGCTGTGAAACTTGGACTTGAAGTAGCTGCTGCTGTGAAGAAGTTTCCAGCTTTGGACACATCTGCATTAGACAAATTTGTCCAACCCCAATAAACCAAGTGGCGATCTCCTTCAGCTTTTGGTTTGTGTTCCAGTGGCTGCCTCCTCTTTCGTGATGAACTGACCTGCCTAATGTAATAATGCTAGTTGTGAGGTTGAGGAAGTCTTTGTTATACTTCTTTTTGGAAAGTGACTATAAAAACCAGCCAGGGACTTCTGCTAGTATACACAATTTTCCAGGTTCCAAATAATAGAGATGAGTCTGAAGATATATATCTCCAATCTTAACAGCAACATCTATTATGTTGCCTTTACACTCCATAACACTTTGTGCTCACCTGGATTCTTTGAAGAAAGCTGGCAAAGCTGACTTGCACCCAAATGATGTGTCTGAAACCTAACTTGACTCTCTATATAAATTGGCCTTTTGATTGCCGAATCTGATCTGAACTTAAAATTTTTTACTGTAAATCCATAAAAAAATAAAAAAAATTAAAATTAAAATCGATAGATCAATGACATTTAATAAGTATATCAACAATATGTGAAAAAAAAACTAATTAATTGCAATGATAATTTTGCAAAAAAAAAAAATTTGTTCAATGATTGTTAAATGGGAAATTTTATTTTATTTTTTTATGAAAAGCATCAGGAATGGATTCGTTACTGAAATTTGGTTACAAAAACTACCCTTTTATCATAGTGATGGGTTTAACACATGCAGGACATAGGACCCCTGTCATGGCCTTCCCTGCATATAAAGATAAACAAAACAATATGATATGACTGGTTGCCAATAGGATCAAACAAATATCCTCAACCCAGAGAGCTTGCACCCAAGCATATAGCGTTAAAAATTTTGTGTATATGATTAATAAGCTCTAATTAATTTATCCGTTTTTTATTTTATCATTTTTAATGAAAAAACCCAAAAAAATGATTGAACTAGATGAATTTTATCTAAATCTTTGTCAGATTAATTACACTTTTTCAGGTCCTGTTTGTGTTTGTAAATCAAACTATGCTAGATGGTTAGGGAAGAAAGCATTGTGGTCTTGATGTATGGTTCAGCTTTCGTTTTGTTGTTCTCGAATGAGCTCTTTAAAGAGTTGGAATTGGGTTGTAACAAGTAGGAATAGTTAGGGTTGAGCATTCGGTTTAATCGAATTGATTCGATTTAACAATTTTAAATTAATTGATTTTAATCAATTAAATCAATTTTAACCGATTGGATCAATTTTTTTTAATTTTTAATTTATTTAATATTGTATTAATAATTTACTTTATGTTACTGCAACGTAAATTATTACTTATAATTTTATTAATATACTAATATAGTATATTGTTAATATTAAAGTTTTGACTAGTTAGTATATTAATAAGTATATTATGTATAGTGTATTAAGATATATAATATCTAATGTATAACCGTAAATAATGTATACTATATTAATATTTACTGTATATAATTAACATATTATTATATACTATATATGTATATTGTATTAATTTATATTATATATAGTGTATAATTTTATACTAATACAATCTATAGTGTGCATTAATATATTACTATATATAGTTAATATATATTTATATCATATATAAGCATACTAAAAAGTCATATAATTATATACTATATAGTAATATATTGTTAATAAGTGTACTATATAATATATGTAGTAGATTGTTATTCATTATAATATAATAACATTAACTATTTAATTCATTAATATATCAAAATATAGTATATTAATAAGATATTATATTTAATTACTAATATAAGTTACATTATATTATTATAGTTTATTAATAACTTATAAAAAGTAAATTACTATACTTTATAGTCTACCGTGTATAGACTATATATTGTTCATTTATAAATATGCTATATAGAGTATAATATATTAATAACATAATATAAAAATAAATTAATACAATAAGGTACTTTTTGTATGATTATATTTATATAAAAATATTAATGTCTGAATAAAGTGTATTTTAATTTTTATTCTTTGATGCTTGATGATTAAATTTAAATCATTTACTCATACATAAGTAGACCTGTCAATATGGGCCGGCCCGACTCAACCCAACCCCAACCCTTGTGGGTTGAAAAAATATAGGTTGAGCTGGGCTAACCCATTTTTTATATGAGCTGTTAAATCTTCAACCTAACTCACCCCTTGCTAGCCTATGAGCTGGGTTGGGCTAGTTCATTTTTTTTTTTAAAAAAAAAAATTTTACTCCCTATCGATAAAACTATACCACATGATTTAGTTCATAAATTAAATAATAAAAACATGTTACAAACATATAAATTATATCATATATAAATAAGCAAATACATTACACCAAACATAAATAAAATTTCAATCTTTAACACAATTACACAAACTACAATCCCATCAACATAACTACATAAATGCATAATCAAATATTTATAAACTTCAAGACTAATTTATGTTCTTCTCAATCTTCATCTTCAATCAAAACATTTGAGTCTTTTTTGGATAACAATGATGTCTCCAAGACCTTACCATTATCATCTAATATTCATTGTCATAAAAGAAAAAGATATAGTGAGTTTGAATTTTAACTAAAATTATTAATTTAATAAGTAAAGATTAAAGATATTGAAATATATAAAATGAACAATACCATTAGTAGCTAAAGAAAAGCCATGCAATCAATTTTTGTGCAGACAAGCATTTAAACATTTTCATGGCGAAGGGAACTTCTAAACTTGGTGAGAACAGGACCACCGATACTAAAAGCAAACTCTGATGCTACCGTAGTAATCGGAATGCTCAATACATCTCATACCATAACAGAAAGATCAGGAAAGCACTTAGCATTGTCCTTCCAATAATTAAACATATCAAAGTCTTCAAACACTTCATAATCAAGTTTTGCCTCATTTAAATAAACATCAAACTCAGACTTTCCAGCAATAGAAATTGTTTCATTTTGAAACATTTTGAACTCTTACAATTTTTAAATACATAGGTAAAAAAAAATAATTATCAAAACATAAATAAACTAACATAAATTCTCATATAATAAGATTAAGGAAAGATACAAAACTTATACTAAAAATCTTTGATCCCTTAGGTTTAGTTCCCCCTCCGACTTGCTTAGGCAAATTACTCATTGAGTGAGAAGATGTACTTGATGCAGAAGTGTTGCTTACATATTGTTCAAAGACCTCGTACAACTTTGTCTTCATATTTTCTAACTTTTCATGACAAGTAGAAGCATCAATCTTAGAATAGCAAAATTTTAAGAAATCAAGCTTCATCCTTCGGTCAAGAATAGCTCCAAATGCAAGCACTACATTGTAATCTTTTCAATACTTGTCAAATTTCATTTTCATCCTTTGAGACATATCCTTGATAACCTCATCTTCATTATGCAAATTCTCAGTTAAATCGATTCAATTTTCCAAACTTGCATGAAATACAAGTTGGAAGTTGGTTAAGATGAATCAGATATCAAGTTTGTAGTCTCATAAAAGGGTTCCAAGAATTGACAAATTATCATTGCTCTTTCTCATTCCTTATCAGATAAATTATATTTATAAGTTCTATTAACAAATTGGAGGTTAGCAAAAGCTTTTTGATATTTGGTTGCACTTTCAAGCATCAAATATGTTGAATTCTATCTAATTGGCACATCTAAATGCAACCCAACACGTACATCAATACCAACATGTTGAACACATTCTTAAAGCTTTTTCATCTCCCATCTGATGCCTCTACATATTTCACACTCTCCCTAATTTTAAACAATGCTTCATTCACTACTTTCAAGCCCTCTTGAACAATAAGATTGAATATATGAGCACAACAACGCATATGAAAAAATTCACCATCACAAATCAAGCTATTTTGCAAATGAAGATGGCCTTTCAAAATAGCTTGCATGTTATCATTAGCAGAAACATTATCTAGAGTAAGAGAGAAAACTTTTTTATCTATTCCCCATTCTTTCAAACAATCAAATACAATGGAAGCTAATTCAACTCTACTGTGTGGAGGAAGCATGCGACCAAAGTTGAGTAACTTGCTACATAACTTTTAATTTTCATTGACAAAGTGAGCAGTCAAACAAATATAGCTCTTAGAAGTAGATGTTGTCCATACATTAGAAGTTAAACAAATTTTATTAGGTACCTTGGCCATGGTTTGTTTAAGTTTTTCTTTCTCTCTCAAATGAATTCTTTGAACATCAGATACAACAGTGTTTCTAGAATGCATGACTACATCTGGATTTACATACTTAGCCCAAGCTTTAATCTTATCATATTTAACAAAAGTATAAGGCAAGTCATGCTTAATTATGGCTTCAACAAGCATGTCACGTAAAATTCTAGGATCAAATTTTCTAGCCTTTAATCTCCTTTCATAATCCAAAAGCATTTGATGTG
>NW_018397268.1:3082316-3118288 GCF_002168275.2 Theobroma umbraticum | reverse complement strand
TGAAATGAATTTACAAGCTTCAATGAATTTGATGTGAAATGCCATAATTAGAGCCATCAGGTTTAGGGCCAACCTTATACTCTATTTTACAATCATTACAAGTTGCTCTTTCTACTCTATCTTGCTTTTTGCCTATTTTAGTGAAATAATTTGAAATATTTAAAGTTTCTTTTTTTACCCTCTTACTTAATTATTCAAATTCGGATACATGGGATTGGGAGGGATTTCATTCTCATTCAAAATGTTTGCATCATCATCCAAATTTATATAATTTTTAATTGATTGATCCATCACCATCACCTTCAAATAACATAAACATAATTAAAAAATATTAAAAATTTATACCAACAAACAACAATTCACAAATAATTGATCCAACAATTCACAAACAACAATTCACAACTAATTGATCCAAGAATTCACAAACACATTTACACACAATGAAACAAAGATTAAATAACAATAAAATGAAACAATGGATAAATAAAAGGAAAGAAAAGCAAATTGAGCTTACCTGGGCTGCTAGAGAAGATTAGATGCCGATGGCCAATGGAGATGGTTGGATGGGGATTGTCGGATTAGGGAGTGAGAAGTTGAGAACCGTGAGATGGTCAATGGGGAGTGGTGACCAGCTAAAGGTGCGATGCGGCGATGCTGAGGGCCGATAAGGATGGCCGGATGGGGATTGCCGGATTGAAGAGTAAGAACCGTAGGCAAGTAGCCAGTTGGATAGGGAGTTTGAAGGTGTAACGCAGCGATGGGAGTGCTGGAGTGGAGACTAGCTGAAGGTGGCAAGGTGCGATGCCGATGGGCGATGGGCCGATCGTCAATGGGGTTGGGGTTCTTGGGGATGACCGGATTGAGGCACTAACTAAACGGCAGATCAAAAACTAAACGGATGGGCGATGGTCGACAAGCGATGGGATGGCCAATGGGGATGGCGGATGGGGATTTGAAAAAGTAGATTTCGACTAGAGAGAGTAAAGGCTAAAGACTAAAGAGATGCGTTGCGCCGTACGCTGGTGCCAGCCAAAAATATTCAATAAACTTAAGTTTTTTTTTTCTTTTGATCCGTTGGGCTAGCCCACACCAACCCGGGTCAACCCCTAACCCAAGCGAGCTAGCCCAATTAGGCCCAATTTTAATATGAACTAAAATTTTATAACCCAACCTACTCCATTTTTAATTAAAAATGAGCCAACTCGATGGGCTCGGCCCATATTGACAAGTACATACATAAGTAAAATATGAAAGTGAATATATGTAAGAAAAGCCCGCTTAAAGATAATAAATAGTGCTCCATATATATATATATATAGAAATTATGTGAATGTATACATATAATAAAATCTCTAAAAGTATACTAAATTTGAAATTGCTTATTTCAGTTAACTAATTTCAAAATCTTTAATCGAATTGAATCAACTTAATTAAACTTTTTAACTGATTTAACCAAATCGAAGTCAGTTAATTTGATTTTGACTGAATTTTGCTCACTCTTAATTAGAAACAATGGAGATGTTAAAAGAAGGAGAGTGTTATGTTGCTCTACTCCACTGTGACTATGCTGGGTTACGAGACCTGATGTCTGATGTATTCGTAGGATGTGTAATCGTACTACCTCTATATCCATAGGGATCCAAAATTTATTCATTGAGCTTGTATATTGAACAAGGCAATGGTATGATTCAACTCAAAAACTCAAGAAAATAAATACTAGAAAAAAATATACGTAATAAATAATTTCATTTATCATTGGTAAAACTAAACGATATTTTTCAAATATTTCGTAGAATACTTTATTAATATAATTCATATTTCACCAAGTACACAATTAAAAATTGAAATCAAGCCTCATAAAAAGAGTTTCATAGCAGGAAATATTCAAATTAATAACAGATTTATTCATAATTGAAGCTTTTTCATCAGTGATTAATTAGCTGGATAAAGATGAGCAGGTAAGCGTGGTTGACCAAGTGCATGCAAAGGTTTGGCCATGAAGAGATCATCTTTTGCCTCAGAAAGATCGATTTTTGCCTCATTCGGTGGAACCCTCCAAGTGAACCCTTGAACCAGCCTTGCCAAGAGCATCACAGTCATTGCAGTACCGAGAGCCACGCCCATGCACCCGCGCCTCCCTGTGCCAAAAGAAATGAACCTCAGGTCTGTCTCTGTCAGATCAACGCACACGAAACCATCCTTCAAATGGCGTTCAGGGTTGAACTTCAATGGGTCATCCCAGACCTTAGGGTTCCGGCCTAGGCCGTAACGACTGAGCAGGACGTGACTACCTTTGGGGATGAAGTAGCCAGCAACAGTGGCGTCGGCGGTTGAGACATGGGTTAGGTTAAGGGGTGCAATGGGGTGAAGACGAAAGCCTTCCCTTGCATAAGCTTTGATATAGTTGAGTTTGGGAATGTCAGCGTCTTGAACCAGCCTCTCTTTTCCGACCACAGCATCTGTCTCCTCGACTGCTTTCAAGAGAGTTTCAGGTTGGTTGATCATTTCCGTCATTGCCCATTCCACAGCATTTGAAGGATTGTCTACGGTTGCAAGCATTAACTCCTGCATAAACAAAATATTCATAGACTTATACCAAACACAAATTTGATGATAAATATTGTTGCTATTACTATAACTAATCAAAATAATTTTTGTTATGACTAGACCAAAAACGCATGGCGGAAAAGGTATCTATGGTTTGATTATCAGACCGCGCATTGGGCTTTAAGCTCTTCGATTGAAAGAGCTGGCTTACCATTCGAATCCTTGGCTAAAATGAAGGCATCAAGAAGGTCTTCAGGCTCCTCTCTACTCTTGGACTCTCTCGTCAATCAAGGGATCCTGGTACTCATTCACAATTTTCATAGCCTTCTTGACAGTCTTCTCATGGCCCTCCAAATCAAATGATCTCAACCAGGGTATATAGTCTGAGAGGATGAAAGAGTAAAGATGCTTGACCACTGTGAAGAGTGATTCGACATGCTCTTCTTCTTCGTATCCAGGCCCTCCATCTTTTCTACCTTTCCCAAAGTATCTTCGGTTGAATATCATCTTCCTGATGACATTTCCGCTGTCTTGTCTCATTGCAAGTCTCAGATTAACGACTGCTGAAGCCGTAGAATTATCATCGCCATTGCTCTGATGAGCTTTATCTTGTGAACAGCTAGTCATCTTCCTTATAACAGGAATGGGTTCAAGTTCTTCACAAATGCTGGAGGCCTTGGGAAAACTGACATAAAAGACATCTCGGAGCGTGCTGCAGATCTATACAGTAATTTCCTTACAACATCAGTTCAAAAGGTTGACTACATGGCTGTTTATACATCTGATCTTGTGAAGGCAGTCCGTAAAGCTGCTGGAAATATAGGTTCTAGCTTCCTGCAATGTTTAAATAAGGGGGAACTTATTTATAGATCAATCATGCACAGTGCAATATATGCAAAACTCCATGTCATTCTTTAGTGCTTATCAAATTTTAAAAAGGTCACTTATTTTACTTATCACCGGTAAAGATCTTTCCTTCAGTTCTGTTGTTAAAAGTGTGTTGGTGTTGCTTACGAATTGTTGTTTGGTATTGTCAACGTTTAGAAAAGCCATTGGAGGGATTCCACATTATTGTTGATGCAGGAAATGGTGCAGGAGAATTTTTTGCAGTACGTTTGATTTATAAATTTAAGTTACGTCTCAGATTGAAATATTCCATTTTTGGTATAAGATTTTATTTCTTTATAGATAAGTAAAAGGCGAAGGTGCCCTCATGGTGTCAACTGCCTATCACTGTTTTCTGAAGCATTTGGTTCCAAAAAGACACTTGCAGCCTGAGTAAATGTCTGCATATATGATATTATTGCAACAGCAATTTTTTCCCAGTTTGATCATAAGGTATGTAGTCCAATTGCTTTTTCCAGGAAAAGGTGCTTGAACTTCTTGGTGCTATTACTTCTGGTAGTCAGTTCTTGGAGCCAGATGGTAGTGCTTTATCCTGAAAACTTTCGTTTGTGTTTTAATATTGGGTTCACATGTTGAAAATTTTAATGATACGTGATTATGAGATCAGGTATGTTTCCAAATCATATTCCCAACCCTGAGGATAAAGTTGCAATGAAAGCTATATTACCCAGGCAGTTCTTGACAACAAGGCCAACTTGGGGATCATCTTTGATACAGAGGTTGATAGGTAATAGGTTCACTATCTAAATTATATGTTCATTTTATATATTCAAATGTTTCTTCTTCTTCTTCTTCTTCTTTTCATGTTATAAGCATTTCCTTTCAGGTCTGCTGCAGTCGATTCCACTGGTCGCGGGTTCAATCCAAATGTCTAATTACTTTAATGTCAGCGATTGTGCTTGAGGAAGTAAGATATTTCCTTCCACATTTTCAGCAACCACTTTGTAAATAAACCAAACTTTCAGCCTTTCCTTTTTTAGTTTTCTGCTCCATTTAATCACTCCATCTTCCCTTCAGCATCCAGGTACAACCATTAATTGTTACAGACAGTGTGACTTTAGATGGGCTTACTTCATTCATTGAAAAGGAACTTGGTATGATAAAAACTGAGCTGACATGTATGTATTTACTTTGTGCTTCTAGAGCAAACCTTATAACTTGCAATTTCTTTTAGGGGGAAAGCACCATAGATTTACAAGAGGCTATAAGAATGTCATCGATGAGGCGATTAGCTTGGTAAGTTTCATTTTCTTTTATCTTAGTTTTGCTATTTAAACTAGTTATGGTTCCACCAGGTAGAGTGCTAGAAGGTGAACAAGAAAGAGCTGGGATCTGAATTAACTATATGGGATATTAACAACTTAATATGAATCCAAAAAACTTTTTTTTCTTTGCCCAATAATTGGTGCTAAGCATTATTTGTATGATCCCTTGACATTTAAAGAGTTACAATCAAAAGCTTGATATGGTTTATACAGGGATGAACAAAGTGTGGCACCTTCACTCTTCATGTAGCATAGTTTGCCCTTTTTCAGCATTAGTCATTGGCAAAATTCTTGATCTACTTTTCATCTTTTCGAAGTCCCTTCTCTAGTATGCTATCTTTTCTACTCAATAATAGAATGCCTGGACATTATGTGACATATCTTGCCATGTCATTGTTCAGTATTGAAGGTCCTTGTCACCTATTTATAACAGCATGGCCAATCATCTTTTTTAACTTTCAGTTCTTCGTTACCCATTGAAATATTTTAAACTAAAGCAAAAATATCTGCTGACAGAACTCTGTTGGACAAGAATCACATCTGGCTATAGTGACCAGTGGCCATGGAGCTCTCAAGGAGGATCACTGGCTTGATGATGGGTTATTCTTGATGGTAAGCTTTTAATTTAAGTTGTGGATAAGCCTCTTCTTTTGGTTGGCTTGTATGCATCAACCAAAGCATTTACTTAAACGCGCATAGACTTGTTTCTCTAATTTGATTTTTTTTGACCTTCTGCTGAGTGCAGGTCAAAATCCTAAATAAACTTGCTTCGGCCAGGGCTTCTGGTAGAGATGATGGAAGCAAAGTTTTAACAGATCTGGTTGAGGGTCTGGAGGAACCAGCTATTGCTGTGGAACTGAGACTAAAGATTAATCAGAGTCATCCTGATCTTAAAGGAGGGTATGGTGCTTTACATAGCTCTGATCATTTTACGTCTCCATGATTTGTTTAAAGTTGCTGAGAGTTAGAAGCTTGCAGATCTTTCCGAGATTATGGGGAAGCAGTGCTGAAGCACTTGGAGAACTCTATTGCTTCATATCCCAAGCTTCAGAAAGCACCTGTTAACTATGAAGGGGTCGGTTCGATATACTGTTAGAAATGCATATATGCAGGCTTCTGTTTTAAGTAATTATGAGATAGTAAACTTAGTAGCAAATGTGGCCCCAACAGTTGTATATTTCACACCATCCTAATTCCTACAGAACAGGTTTCCCTAACTCCCTTCTGGACACAGTTCCGAGTTTCTGGCTTTGGAGGGTGGTTCCCTCTTAGGCTTTCTCTTCCTGATCCCGTCCTTCCTGTTAACATTGAGGTATTAAAGCAGTATCAACTGTAGCTTAAATTTGTCATAACCACCGTAATTTCTTAACTGAACAAAAAATAAACACATCGTAGGCACCAAGCCGTGAAGATGCTGTGAAACTTGGACGTGAAGTACCTGCTGCTTTGAAGGAGTTTCCAGCTTTGGACACATCGGCTTTAGACAAATTTGTCCAACCCCATTGTGCTGAGTGGCGATCTCTTTCAGCTTTTGATTTGTGATCCAGTGGCTGCCTTCTCTTTTGTGATGAGCCGACCTGCCTAATGTAATAATGCTAGTTTTGAGGTTTGAGGAGTCTTTGACACACTTCTTTTAAAAGGTGCCCAGAAAACCAGCCCGGGACTTCTGCAAATATGCACAATTTTCCAGGTTCCAAACAATAGAGATGAGTCTGAAGATATATCCAATCTTAGCAGCAACATCGAGTATCTTCCCTTTACACTCAATAACACTTAGTGAAGTAAAAAGGTGTGGAACAAGCTAGGAAAATAATCTCTTATAACTTGCAAGAGCTTTGCAAGAGAATCGCCCACACAGACAACCGATTGTAACATTAACATTACAGATACAATAAATACAGTAAGCGCAAATATCTGAAGTTAATCTCATCAGTTTAAATTATATACAATTAAGGCATCCTACATATTTGCAACTTTGATGAGTTTTCTAATTACCTTTTTGATGTTTATTAAAGAATTTATGCCATGGTAGGGGTGTTTAGAAGCTTCATCATGAAGTTGAACTTCACATCTGGTGAGGTCTTGGGCTGTGGCCAGTTTGCCCCCTCTGGCACCTTAATGCATCTGAAACCCTGGCCTTTGTACAGTTTTGTTGCCCCAGGGTTGTTCAAATCACAGTGCAAAGCAATGGCACGACACCCCCAGCTCCTCGCTTGAGCTTCTGCCTTGGATATGAGCCTTTTAGCTATTCCCTTCCTACGAAATCTCTCCCGAACTGCAACATTAGATATGTATGCAATTCCAGTCCTGTGATAAAGATGCCCAAGTGTCATTTGTATAATAGGAGTATTTAATCACACGATGAACACTATGCAACTTAAAAGTATCCAAAAAAAAGTACGAGAAAGGAATGATAAACCAATTGCCACATCAAGAGAACTGCTGCAGTCAAAATATTTCCCGTTACTAGAAGGTTAACTTCAAATTAAGAACAAAGTTCTATGAACACTGATACATAATGCTTAGGACATCCAGCAGATCTAATCTACCACAAGTGATTCCAACAGCAAATATCATCTTACAGCATTCTTCTCTATTTATAATCATTATTTCTCTCATCATAAAGTTCCACCCCTTTCCAGCTTTCCCTCACAACCTTACGTTTCCTCTTTCTGCCTTCCCACAATCATTTGCCTGGTATATTTCTGTCCTAGCGAGAAACACTACTTATCATTTACTAAATAAAATTAAATGAGAAAGAGGTTTAACTGAGCTTCTCTATTTACATGCATCAATATGTAATGGTAGCATATATGTGCTCTGCCTGCCACTAATTGATTTCAGCATTGTTGTTTGAATTATTGCATCGTATGGCCTTATTCCAGAAATATTTCTAATATTTTTAAGACAGTTAATTTTCTAGGATATGCAAGAGACAGTGACTATATTTTCCAAATGAGAGATAATCTAGAATAGAAAGACAGCATAACTTATGTAGAAACTTCACTACATATTCAGCATCCTGTAGGATCTTGGTTCACTTAAAACTCTCATTGTTTATGAAATCTTGAATGAGTTGAGATATACAAGGTAAGATGCAAGACTTGAAGTACTTTGCTAATAGATCGGTGCTTATGAATTGAAAAAAGAAAGATCAGAACAACAAGAAGGGATAGAGAAAGAGAAAACCTTTTTCATCTTTTTCCTTTCCTGTTGTTTTGTTATGGAGGGGCAGGAACAGGGTTTAGTTTATCAAACAAAGGGGGATGAAAACAGTCTCTTACTTTTCGCGAAAGCCAATTATACAGTCTCAGAATAGTGATTACCAAATCAACTAGCACACAGGGATCACAAGTACTCAACTCTAATCAGCTAAAAGTCTAAACCACTCTAAGCCTAAACAAACTGTTCTCCAATTTCATAAAAGAATGGCTTTGTGCCAATGGGGCCTTGTCTCAATGACAAGGAGGCGGCCCTGAAACATTTTGGGTCCCGGGTTCAAGTCCCACCTTAGTCCGAGTTTACGTTGGTTTGTTTATTAATCTCTTCCATGGATGTAATATGTGATATGTATGAAAGTTAGTTGATCATAATTGGAATTTTTAAAGGAATAAAAAAAGATGAAGAAAGAATGGCTTTGTAAGGGCGGTGACACAAAATATCCACATGATATACAAAAGACATTACCCATTTTCACTTGGAGATGAACCAGCAAAAGATGGATGCATGTGATTATTACGTTTAACTCTTCTATTTGGTTTATCACATTAAGCCTAGACCATGAGAAATTATTTAGTATTCTCATCTTCTATTTTAAATTACAATGTACTAAAGCTCTATAATATCTCAAGCCCCATAAACATGCATTGATGAGGTATAAACATCTCAATTTTGAAGAGCAGAAAGCTGCCTTGAAGCAAACAGCTGCAAACTCGCAAACTCAAGTTAAAAAGCTTGAGGAGGTTGACCAATCAAGCTCTGACCTTACTTAACCACCATATTTTCAAATTTGGAAAGACAAAACCAGCTAAGGTAACATAACATGCAGTAAGACATCACATAAATTGGAATTACCATGAGGCAAGGAAGGCTTCCTTGCACATGCAAAAACCATTAGAAAATTATGAGTTTAAGTAAACTTATTAACAAACGAATCCTGACAACCACAACTACATAGTGGATTATCAACAGATTCCTAAGACGTAGAGCATGTAAGTTAATTACTGATAACATGAAGGGGTAACATATCAAATTTAAATTAAAGAATCAAGAGAAAAGCTTCAGTAAATTTGATGTGCAGCAATTTTTGCAACAATAAAATTCAAAAATTTCTGACACATTCAACTTGCAGCACAGGTAGTTAATGGTTAGTAAAACAAGATTCTTCTAGAGTGATTTTTAAATAGCACGTTGCATCTTTAAATGACATAAAGCTAGTATAAAAAGCCTAGATATTTTGAACTCACCTTCTTTGTCGGAGTGATCCTTTTCTAGGAAGAAAATCAGCAACAGTATCCACAGTTAATATACCAGTCACATAACCTCTATTAAGACTAAATTTCCCATCAAAACCTCCAATTTTGAAATCTTCACTTCCAAATAACAATGTATCATCAGCTGAACCACCAATGACAGCAACCAAACAAGTTCTCCTGCAACCAGATGGAATGGAGAATCCTGACAGCATTGCCACCAGTCTGTCAACTCGCAATACAAAATCCAAAGGGAAGGAATATTCAGGGAAGAATGAGCTACAGTGAGTTTCAGCCACTTCCCAACAGTCCTCTAACCGTGCCTCCCGAACAACAATCTCAGGAGACAGAGTTGGAAAGAGATCAACAACTTGAGTAGCTCTGCATACCCCTACACCGAAATACCAACATGTCCAAAGAAACTATTAACACACAAATTTCCTACAATCATGCAGTTGAAATAGAAATGTTCTATGCCTGCATACATACTCAAGTCTAATTCAATTAAATTCTAGTTTTCACTTCCATCTAAAGCCTGTTTAGTTAAAGTCCCTGAAGGGATACCTCAAAGCTTAGAACTTAGAACTTAAGACTTCAACGTGGTGACAAGTTTGAATCTGGGGAGGGATTTATGGAATTGGAGACAGATACCTCTCTCTCTCTCTTTTTAGCTCAAACAAATTAACCAAAACTTTTTTTTGTTTAATTTCTTTTATAAAAAATGCATTTTGGTTGATATATATGGCTTATAATTATTGCAACTTCATTTTCAAGGTCCTTCAAAGCAAGTAATGGACAAACAGCCATGCCATGAATTCAATGAAACTAGCATCTCCAGCCTGAACTACCCATTGAAAATGTCATACCAAAACTCTGGAAAGGAACCCACATTCCATCACTTCCACCAAGTGTCGGAAAAAGAAAGGTGCTTTATGGTCCATACAAAAAATGAAAATCATTCATAAATTCAATCAAAAGCACACTGAACCAACTCAAATTCACATCTAAACAAACAAGAATTACACCCCCCCAAAGTCTCAAGAACCAAACAGAACCAAGATATTTAAGCAATCGGCAAAGTCAATGCAAACAAGATGACATACCCAAATCCAACAAATCCATGCACAACTAAATTCACACGTCGACATATACCAAAACCCAATTTTACTCTTAAAGAAAGAAATCTTCAGGACATGAGTCAAATCAAGTAACTTATGTTCATCAAAGAATAAACTAATCAAACCCACTAAAGAAAAGATTTTAACTTTGTTACCTGATTTGGACAGAGATGGTTCATGAGAAACCCTGGAAGAAGAAGAAGAAGACAAAAAGGGTGGTGCTTGCTTTTTTGAAACAGAGAGGAGGGGAAGACCGGATTTCGAGGAGGCAGTTGTAGTTGTAGTAGCGGGAGAAACTGTAATTGAAGCACCCAAAGGCAAGCTCCGCATTTCTAGGAGACTGTGTGTCCTTGTGCCACCTCACTTCTCTCTCTGTCTCGCTATAGTCTCCGGAGATCCTTTGATTGTTGGGTTTGGAGAGAGACTGATGGAAGGAATTCTTATAACAAAGAGACAAAAGTAAGCAAAAAACGATGTGATGAACCTCTGGACACAAATACTGTGTGTAGTTGTGGTTGCCCACTTGCCTAGTTCTGCTCTTCTTTTCTTCACAGTTTTAGGACAAAAGCATGTCACATGCGACCTTTTAAGAAGATATAAATCTGGCGAACCGACTCCACACACACCTGCTGTACTTTGCCAACTCGTTTGCTTACTTCCCATATAGTACACATGTTAGAAGAAGCAAACTTCAAACTCAGTAAATTTTGTTTTTGTTTAAAGGATGTTATACCTTAGTTACACTATATCAAGCAAAAAAAAATAACATAATTATTAAAAAAAGGTTTAAAAATTATACGTACAAATATTATTTATCCATGATACTTATGCATATATGTTCAAATATGTATATATAATAAAGCGTAAGTTGTAACTTTCTTTTTAATTTCATTGGTTGAGTATTTGAATAAGATATCATGCGGCAACTCTTCTTTTTATTTTATTTTAAGAAAACCCTCATTTATTTGATCAATTCTCCTCAATTATAAAAATATATATATGCTTCTTAAAAAGTACTATTTTAAAATATTTTTGAAATTTCATAATTTAATCTTTAATATTATGATATTTTGAATTTATTTTTCTTGATACGTGTAAAAATAATATGGCAACTGCATCTTTTGAAATACATTACTTACTGGGCCCAGTTTGCAATCCTAGGTTTGGATGGCTGAGTTAGGGCAAATTTTACGGTAAGGCAAGCTTACTGTAAGGCTATGAATAAGAGCTATTAGATTTAGAGGTTTTTATTATGGCCATTGAATAATAAAAAAAATTACAAGTTGTTTACCTATCAAACAGGTTAAGGAAAAAACTTAAATTAACCCTTGTTAAAAAAAATAAATATTAATTGAAGAGAAAGAACTAACCAAGAAAATAACATAATTTTTATGAAAATTAATTATTTACATTTATATTCCTGAATAAAAAATTAATCACTGAGAAATTTTTAAATAGATATTTTAATAAAACTTTATTATAATAAATAATTATTTTATCTTTATTATTATTTATTTATAAATTAAAATTTATAAACTATTAAATAATTTAAATTCGAGAATAAAAATTTAAGTGTTTAATTTTCACAAAAACTATATTTATTTTGACTTAATTAACTTATTACGTTAAATCTCAAACATTTACATCAATATTTTTACAAGTTTACATCAATATTTACGTTAAATTTTATTATGTTAAAAAAGTGTTGTTAATTTCACATGCTATTTGTGAAACTTAATTGATCAATATAAAAATTTATTTAAATACAAATAATAAGATAGTGATTTTTATGAATACAATAAAAAATAAAATTTTATTTAAAAAATGGAAAGAATTTAGAAACGTGCTCAGTACTTTAGCCGAAATGAAAATATACAAAACCAAGAGGGACACCGGTCCAATTTTTTTTTTTTAGGTCATATTTAAGGTCCGATTTCATATTTGAAGTATCCGATGCCAAACTCGAACTTGAATATCAGATATCCGACATGTGGTGTTGCATGTAGCTTTTAACCTTTTAGGTACAAATACAAATCCCCTGCCCCTCCCGTACCCCACTTTCCCACACATTTCATAATCACTGCTATAAGGTGGACCTAATGTCCTATTATGGCTCCGTGGAGGTTGAGAAATCATGTGCTGCATATTGTTGCCTTGACTAATAAACGTCAACAACGGCAAATTCGACATACTGTTAGATCTGGAAACAACATGGCGGATATGCTTGCCAGGGCCGGGGTGGGGAGGGAACATAATCTTTTGTTATTTCACTCTGTTTAGATTCCATTTTGAGTTGGAAGAATGGTTTTTGGAATTTTTTTTTTTCTCTATTCACATCCCTGGCTTCTTTTTGGGCTCTACTATGGCTCCCAGGTGGTCCAAGTTCTTTCGTCGATCTGAGTTTCCTGCTCTGTGCTTGGGTCTTCTTGGTTTTGAAGACTCTTGTGTCTGTTTGATTTTAGATTTTTGGTGAGTCCTGCTAATTGATTTGATCACTCCTTTAACTGTTTGATGTTGTGAATGTCTGCTTCATCAGGCTTTTTGTGGAGTGAGTGTTGATTGCCTCTACTGGTTTTTGCTTGAATCGTTGAATTTAAATAAAAAAGTAACAAGAAAACCTTACAAGAGGCTAATAGATGGAAAAGATGGAAAATATATATATATATATATATATATTTGAAGAAAGAGGATACACGTCCTGTTCGGTACAAAGAGTTTCAGATCGATGGAAAGGCATCCTACCACACCGCCTCTGGTGTACCGAAGTTGTTTGACCTGGTAGGACGAAGTCAATGCATCTTTGTTTTCCTATTTCGCAACTCTCCACAGGTGCTTTTCTTTTTTAATTAATAATTATCTTGTTGGAGTAGAAGCATTCACTTTCCTTTTTCTTCTCAAAAAACACAATATATATATATTTATATTTATTCAGAAACAAGTCATAAATTGTTCTGGATGATGAACTCACTAAGAGGGTGCCTGGTTCAGGCTTTTTAATCTAAAAGTTATTATCAAATTTTTATAAAAAATAATATTTTTTAAAATTAAATTAAAATTGATTGATAAAATAAATTATATAAATTTTAATTTTAATTAAAATTATTGTAAAAAAGATTTATATAATTTTCAATCATCAAAATAAAAACGAAACAAACTTATTTTGAGTTTTTATATGATTTTATATGTTAAAATCAAAGAAATTTATAAAAAAACATAATCACTCTTAATAGAAATTTTTTTGAAAAAATTGATCTATTTAAAAAAAAAGAATTTTTTTAAATTTTTTTTATTTTATTTAAAAAATTATTTTTAAAACTTATTAAAAATCTTGTTGGATTTATTTTTTTGTTTTTATAAAATAAATAAGTTGAATTAAAATCTCTTATTTCACTTTTTATAAAATTATAAAAAATTAACAAATTCATTAACATGATTAATTATATAAAATTCTAACACAAATACTATAATTAATAAAGATTTTTAACACTTACTTAACCCTATGTCCATCCACCCCTATGTTTATTTCACCTAAGGTTTTGGATTCACTCTCTCATAACACGTATGACACATGATAAAAGTTATAATTTTTTCAAACGTCAAATGCTTATTATGATCAGTAATAGGAATAGAGGTATGCGATGCCACGAGTTAATTTCTTTAAAATTATGAATTTTAATACATATTGATCATATTATTTTTGTTTTAAAATAAAGACTTAGCATGCTCTCATATACAGTGTTTTTATCAAAATATTTTCTGTTCCAACAATGTTTTCTGTTTATTTGTCTCCAAGTATCATTATTTTCTTCTGTTTTATTTTCGGCACAAAAATACCCAAAGCTGAAACTTGATTGACGGACAGAGAAGGAGCGACACACACGCATTGAGAGAAGACGGGCAAGCCCGATAAATTTTCCCCAATTTCTTCTATTTTCCTCGTTTCTTTCCCGAGGAAAGTGATTTTTTTACTAATTTTCCTTTAATTTTCCTATGCCTGCCAATCACAGGAAATGAAATCCAAGAATCCCACTTTCTTTTTTTCCTCTCTTTTTCCCATGAACCAAACAGAATGGATTATCTCCATAGAATTGAGAAAATTTCAGTGATTAAAATGTCTAGTCAACCAGAGCAAAACTAACCATAGAGATTCTAAATTGAACTTGAAGAACATCAAATTCAGCATTAGCTCTACGATAAGCATAAGGGATACGAGATTCCAAATGTTTAAACAAGTAGGAAAAAGAGAGATTACCTGGGGGGTGGGGGGAGAGAGAGTATTAGGAGCTGTGATGACAGATTTTACTCATCTGGCGGAGCTGGAAAGGTGGACGGTGAAAGAAAGGCAAGGCAACTGGAAAGGTGGACGTGAGAGAGGAGGTCGAAGAGAAAGGGGCAGGAGAAAGAGAGAGAAAAAAAATGATTTTATATGAGTAGAGTTGTAATTTTCTAAATTTATGTAATACTGATAGCAAGGGATTAGATTTAGTTAAAAGATAGTTTTTTCTAGTTTTAATAAAAGATGATTTTTTATTGATTTTAAAAGATAGGTAAAGTTTAAGAATTGTTATTTTTTTTTGTTAAATTGTCAACCATATAATATAGGGGGAAATAGTTTAATTTTAACACTACAAGTCCCATTAGGTGAGTCAATTTCGTCCTAAGTCTGTGTTCAGTTCCACTGAAGTTGCTTTGTAAAATTCTTGTAGAGAGCTTACGACCAATGCTGATTGAGCTAGTTGGTGACACACAAAGCAGCTTTATATCGGAGCAACAAGCATCTGATAATGTAATTGTAATGCAAGAAGCCATCTACACAATGCAGATTATAAAGAGAAGGAAAGGAGTTTTGGCCATCAAAATCGACCTAGAGAATGCTTATGGTAGACTTAAGTAGTCTGTTTTTCAAGAAGTCCTTGTGGAGGTAGGTCTTCCCTCGCAATGAATAAGTTAATTATGCATAGTGTCCAGGCCCTTACTTTTTCTGTTATATGGAATGGTAAGCAATCACAAAAATTTGTACCATCCAGGGCATTAGGTTAGGAGATCCTCTTTCTCTTTATCTTTTTGTGCTATTTTTGTAGAAATTGTCACAGCTAATTAATGAAGAAGTTAAAGTAGGGTATTGGCAAACAAAAAATGGACCCTCTCTGATGTATGTTTTGCAGATGACATCAAGTTATTTGGAACAGCTGCACAGACCCAACTACAAGCTATGATGCGGGTTATCCATAAGTTTTGCTCAGCGTCAGATCAAAAAGTAAGCCTTCAGAAATCCAAAATGCTCGTCTCCTTAAATATTTACCCAACTAGAGCTAAAGAGTTAAGTTGTGCTGCCTACATGAGCCTCACAAATGATTTTGGTAAATATTTGGGCACCCCGATGCTTCATGGTAGGGTTGAAAGAACCACTTATTCTGATTTATGTAACAAATTGGTGAGGAAGCTTGAACAATGGAGCAATAAATTCCATTCAATGGCAGGGAGAGTCTCCTTAGTACAAGCAGTTACTAATACAATGGCTTTGTATGTTATGCAAACCCCATGAATCCCGGATAACGTGGCCAAGGAAATTGACAAGTTGAATTTTATTTGGGGTCAGTTGGGTGGAGAGAGGAAAATTCATGCTATAACTGGAGCACCCTTTGCCTTCCCAAAAACCTTGGAGATTTACAGGTTTGGGAGACCAGGAAATTTAATTTGCTTTACTTGCCAAGCTTGGTTGGCAATTGTGGCGAGGAAAGGATTTTTATTGGTTGAAATCTTGTGCAAGAAATATCTAAAGAATAATGATCTTTTCTCAGTAAAAGCTAAATCATCTGGCTCCCGCATTTGGCTAAGCATACTGAAAAGTAGGGAGGTTCTTGCAAAGGGATTAGGAATGGTAGTGAACAACGGCCTTCATACAAAATTCTGGTTGGACTCCTGGCTGCCCTGTGGCCCATTAATTGGCTTTGCTACCAGAGATTTACCAGTGGCATGCTTCTGTGATGACTAGGGAAACTGGGACTTAGATGCTCGTATTGATTCCTTACCAATGCAGGTTATTCAGAAAATTGCACCATATTCTATTGATCCCAGCAGTGCTGAAAATGACAAATGCTTTTGGACTTTGACGAGCAGTGGAGAATTCACTGAAAGTCTAATTGCAATAAATCTACCTGAGATGAATAAATGGCGACAGTTATGGAGTTTAATGAGTTGTAGGAAGGTCAAAATGTTAAGAACTTTAGGCTCTTCGAGATTTTGCATGAATCCCTTCCAACAGCAGCATGGTTGATGTTAAGAACTTTAGGCTCTTCGAGTTTTTGCAGTAGATGTAATAATGCTACAGAAAATCTTATGCATACTCTGAGAGATTGCTCCTCATCTAAAGACACATGATTGGAAATTAACTAAGATTTGACTTCCGGGGACTTTTTTTATTTAGACTTTCTGCAGTGGGTCCAAGCAAATACTACTAGCGATGCATTGTATGATTCTTTGCTCTGGGGTGTTATTTTCATTCACACACTTTGGATGCTCTAGTACTGGAGAAACTTGAGTATATTTGAAATAGATTCTAAATGGCCGGATAATGCACCACAAAAGATAAGCTTGGGATATTCTGCACTATCGTCAGTCGAAAATGAGATATGAAATTCCTGTAGCCTGGGTTAAACCAAATCATCCTTATGTGAAGCTGACCGTGGATGGTAGTGTAAAAGGCCAACCAGGAGATGCCGTTGCTGGAGGATTAGTCAGAGACGATAAGGGAAATTGGTTATTTGAGTTTGCCTTCAAGATTGGTCTTTCCTCCTCCCTTGGTGCAGAGCTTTGGACAATTTTAAAGGGTCTTGAACTATGCTGGGAAAGAGGCTTTAGAAAGGGTCCTGGTAGAAAATTTAGAGGGTAACTCAGACGGGATCTTATTTAGAGACGTGTACGAGCATTGTAAAGTATATACAAAATATTGTCCGGCGAGACTGGCCTTGCTCACTCTGTTGCGTGAAGCCAATAGCTGCATGGACTGGATGGCACCCAATCATAAGAATATTCTTTTAGACCTACGTGCTTTTTAGGCCCCCCAACCAAGTATGTCCTTTCTATTGTTAGCGGATAAATGATGGTTTTTGTAATTTAAGTGATGTTGGTTATTTTATAATATAATGTGATTATAGATAATATAATTATAAAAAAATAATATTAAAATAATAATTAATATATAAAAAAATATTACAATGATTTATAAATATAATGTAATGTTAATTTTTAAAATTATTTTTATTTATTAAAATATAAATTTAATATATTTATTTTTTATTTTTAATTTTTTATAATATTATTTATTAAATATATTTTAATGTTATATATTTTATTTTTATTATAATTTGATATATTATATTTTAATTTTTTAATTATATATTTTATTTTAATTTTTTAATTATATTATATAATTTTAATTTTTTAATATTTTTTATTTTAATTATAATATTATAAAATATTTTTAATAAAATAATAAAATTAAAAAATATAAATGTTTATAAAAATATTACATAGTATAATATAATGTAATTATATTGATTTTGAATTAAAATTACGTTATATTTCGTAATTGTAATATAATTATATTATAATTTTATAATTTTATATTATAATAATTTATTATAAAATAAATATTACAATACAATTTAATTAAATACATTGTGTACTTTCACTCTTCTCGTACTAATTGCTACCTTAGTTACGTGTGCTTTTTACATTTGACTTCTGTCTTTTGGTATTTTAGCGCGTTTGAAAGGAATATTCGATTTGTCACTGCTTATTCTCTTTTCTTGCTCACCTGGCTCTTATCGTCTGATGCTAGAGAAGGTCGGTGCCCAAATGCAAGAAGGAAAATTTTCTGCCATCTGACACTTTCTCGTTTCCCTCTCTCTTTCTCCCTTATCGCAAAAAACTATATTAAAAAATGGCCGCCGCCCCCCAGCTCTCAATAAAAGGGAATGCGGCAATCTATTTTCTCTGTGGCAGCGTCGCTGCAAATTCCAAGGTAATCCGTCTCTTTTTTCTTGCTAATGTATTCTCTAATCTCATTTATGTCGTATAAATAATTTTGGATTTTTCTTTTCGTTGCGATGATTTTATTTTCTTATAAATTGAAATATTGGATTATGAAATTCCGATTCCATTGATTATACCTATTCGCCCAAATACCTCGACGATTCCCGCACGTTAATACATAGAACCCAATAAGTATATCTTGAGTCGGTACGGAAATGGGATCCCCAATAGCTAACCCAGGGCGTTTTTTTTTTCTTATTTCTCTTCCGTAATTTTATATTTTTGGCTAAACTCCAGATTCCCATTACATAAAAATCTTATTTCTTGCATTTGAACTTCACTAAGTTGGGAAAAATTGACAGGAATATTCCATCAAGCATTTTGTTGAGAAAACCAAGCATGACGGGACTAGGAATGGTACCATTCTTAATCCTTGTTCTTCTGCCTTCGTTGCGGGTCTCATTGGAGGCAAGTGTCCAAGTGCAAAATGCCATTGTTATTCCACCGTATCAGAGTCCTCCATGCAATGCAGATCATCCGAACAACTGTCCGAAGCCTATCAATCCTCCCCCTTCTAAACCTTGCAATGGGGCCAACAGATGCCGTATTCATTCGATGTTTTATGAAGATGGCAGGTATTAGGAGTCGCACCCTTGTTTTAATGTAGGTGGTTTTAAAAGTTTTTCTCATTTCCTCTCAGCCATGTTTGTTCCTCCCCTCCATTTTACTTCCTTTCTTCCAAACATTTTCTAGCACTGTGTTTTTCCTTTCTCATTTTTGTATGGATAATGAAAGCAAAAGAAAAGAAGGAATTAGACTAAAATTGTAGATAAAATTATTAATTTTAGTTGCATGAGTTCTAGCACTTGCGAAAGGATTGGAGTTTGAGGGAATAGTGGAAAAGGTGGAATATTTTACCCATTTTCCTTCCGTATTCTGGTTTTCCTCCTACCAAACAAGGTGCAAGTGTTTTGGATTGATTTTAGCTCAGTTTTCTATCAGTTTAAAGTTTAGAGAATGGGTGGTTGCATGGTCAGCCTAATTTGCAGTTTACTAGAGCTTTTATGGTCTTTCAACGATGTAGTTTAATGCATCATAGCTCCAAATAGTGTCAATAACTGGTGGACTTATTTTGACTTGCATATTTTATCCACTGGTCTTAATGTTGAAAAAAAAAAAACCTCATTAGATGTTGGGGATGATGAATGTTTTGCTTTACTAATAAAACTACTAGATCTTAGTAGTTAGGCAGTGCTGGCACTGCTTGGGTTGACAGGTCACACTGCCATAGGCCTATGGCATTTTAATGGGATGAAAACAATTTACCATTGATTTGGTCATTTTGAGCTGTTAAACTTAACCTTTTCCTTCATTCTCCTGCCATGCATACAGTGGTAACCGATTTCTGGTTGATCTTATTGTGGAGGGAGGACCTGCAGACCTCACCGATCTAGTACTTACAGAAGCAGTCACTTCCGCTATTTCTAGATGGTTGGTGAAGAAAACAAAGAATAATGCAGCTCAAGAGTTAAGAATTTCTATCGATACAATTGATGGTCATTCTCCTACATTTGCTGAGCTACGGGTATTTGCATTTTACAATTAATTTGTAGATGCTAGTTACTTTCTTTTTCTTCTATTGCAGGTTTATGTAGTTTGATTTTTTCTCAATATTAAAATGGAATGAAGTAAATGTTCTCTCTTTTAATCATCTCACTGGCATCATTGCTGCTAGATTATTTGTCTGGAAGACAATTTCTACCACTTAATTTCTTTGATTATTGATAATTTGACAATTGACTTTCCAGTATGCTGCTTCCTGGGGCACTCGTCAAGCAGCCTCAAATTTTAAGTAAGTAATGATTTTCTATTTTTATGTTGGTCTTCTATTTTCATGTTGAGCTAATGATTGGAAGACATTAATTAAGTACGTAATGATGTGTCACATAATGGTAATGGTCCAAGCAAGTGTAGGTATTGTGTGATTTCAGGTGTCAACCAAATTCTTGGGTTGGATATATGAAGTGCATGATTTCTTGTTGGAGTCTGGAAGGGTTTTTTTGCATATATAAACTGTTTTTTTTTTTTTCCAGAAAAGATATGAACTACTTAAGATGGTAGTAGTAAGTTTAGCATTTTTTCAACTGACACTATGATGGTAGCAGTAGTGGTAGTACTCGTATCTATGTTTGGTACTTAGAGCATATCATCATGCAATATACTCGTTTCCTTTCTGGAAACATAGCAGCAGTTTTGTGTATTGATGTTACCTTTCCATGTAGTTTATTGTCTTTCTATTCTCCAGTTTAAGTTTTTATTGAACTTTCAAAAAAAAAAGAAGCTTTTATTGAATTTGCACATATTTCTATTGAGAACAAATATTTTCCTTATCAATATATATTATTAGCTATGTTAATTGATGTAATTTTCCTTCTGTAGGGTAGTATTCACACCAGCATCAGATAGTGCACATACTGAGAAAGAGGCATCTTTTGATCGATTCTATGCGAACATTATGATAAAAGGTTGTTTTTCTGTTAGCAGAGTATGTAAAGATTACACATGCTCGAAAATAATCATTTTTCCTTGGAAGGATTTCCTTTTGTTTACAAATAGAATGTTTTTCTAAGATCTTTTTTAACTGGTAAACTTTTATCTTGTGAGCAGCTAGTCATCCTGGTAAGCCGGTGATGTTCGAGTTCTCCACTATTGCTAAAGGTCTTGGGGAAGCTGATCTGAATGACATGATGAAACCTGTTCCAGATGTGTTCCGCAAATTACGGTTGAAGGCTACATGGATGGAGTCAGAGGATGAGTACATGAGCCACCCAAAGCCCTGAGAAATTCTTTCTTAACTCTGCTTATGCAAAACCAATAGTAAGAACTTGACTCCTCAAACGTCAACTGAAGCTTTCTCTCATACGTATTTGATAGTATTATAGTTTGTTCCAAGAATTAAAATGAAACAGTTTTTATCGTTTGATATATATAGATCAAATGAGTCTTTACTCTAATCTCTCTGCAGCCTGAAGTCTAATGAGTCTCCATATGTACGAAATAATGAACGCTAAAAATAATACTCTTTTATTTTGTATTTGACTGAACCATGGAATTAATTTGTGCCTTATTTGTTAATCTTACAATGAGGTTTAATGAGTAGACTCATTTCACTTAGGCAGCAATAATCAACAATCAAACAAAAGGAAAAACAATTGTTGGCCTTACTTCTACGGATTGTGTCACTGTTCAACATCAAATTTGATTTGATAGCTCTCAATAGAGTAATTAGCTAGTTATCAATCTTACTTAGGATTCAATTATATGTGTTTTGTGATAATTATATTAAAAGTAAATTATAAATCCATTTCTTTCCTAGTTAGGCTGGAGTGTTGTTAGTAAATACGTTTTAAATGCCATTCACTGACCTAAGAAATTCTCAAAGCATCTTTGCAAAAGTTAAATAACTCACTGTTTAAACTGATTCAATAAAATGCTGCCACTGCTGCTTCTTGGTGCTATACCCAAAGACTCACTTGTCTTTTTCTGCTTGCAGGGCCCTTCCTTGCCAATTTTGAAGAACAGAAGCTGATTCACACATACATTGAAGCAAAAGAAAAGAACATTTTTGTTATATACAACTATGTTGTTGTTTTTCATTATTATTTTTGTATAATTGAGGAAGGAGATTTGAATTTTACTTTTTAGGCGGAAGATAATGTACTAATCAATGAATTAAATGTTTGGGTGTTTGTTTTTCACCGTTTTGTTAATTATGTTTTTTAGTTTTTAAGATACAAAATGCAAATAATCAAATTCTTAATTGTCAAAAGTGTCGACTTTATTGCAAAATAATGCAAATTTGTCCTACACAATGTAACAATCGATCGTCTGTAAACTCTAATAGATCGTACAAATTTAATAATATATAAAATTAAGAAATTACATTAAAAGTTAATTCATAAAATAAAAACGGCTTTTTTTTTTCTTTCCATCTATCCCATTTTTAAGTTCCAGAACTATGTATAATACTTTTTTAACGTTTTTATAATGAAACTACTTTTGATAAATTTCTTTTTCACTTTTTGGCATTTTTAGGCATTAAAAAAATGATGAAACATTAATTTATAAAAGAAATTTTAATTTTAAATATTATATCACATAAAAACCAAATGTTAAATTTCAAGAAAATGAAAAAAAAAAAAGAGAATCAATTAAGAACAGAGGGAATATGTAGATTCATTTTTTTTTTAATGAACTTCATAGGATTCAAGAGTTTAGTAAAACCATATACTGCATGCCTTCAAAATCTCTTCTTTGTAACTATAATCACAGCCTAAGTTAGTGCTCAATGGCAGTCCTCTGAACAGACTCCAGTACAATCTCCATTGTTGTTTTCAGCATAGCCCAGACTAATGAACAGCATGAGAAAACCAATTCTTGTGCCAAAGCACCAATGGTACTAACAACTTTTTATTATAAGAAATTGGTAAGTGATGAAGGACAATCTAATTCTGTATTTACAGAAGCAAGAAAAATAGAAGATTGCACCCTGTCCCCAGTAAACCATCCTATGCAATTACACAAGAATACCAGTACCACTGTTCTCATTACGAGTCAAGGGGTCCATAATTTTTCAGTAGGGTCCCGAGGGGTGTTTCAGGGGTCTGGAAATTAACAGGAAGACTGCTCAGAAAAGATAAAGTGTGTGGAGAAGTGGACTTCCCAAACAAGGAACACCATGCCGGAAGCTTCTTAAGGACTCTTTCAGCTTTTGGGGTTAATTCATTAAGATCGGTTCTGAGCTTTAAGAGTGGACGCTGTTCCGCTTCCTGTCCCGGCATGTTGTGTGCCTTCTGTTCGGTCTTTTTCACCCAGAAGAGAGTCAGACCAAACCTTGTTGGTGCATTTATGCCTCCTGAAACTTGAATAATATGCCATCCATCTTTGCTGCTCTTACCATCCGCTGGGATTACCTCCATTGAATCCGCTGCATTCCAGGTTAAAAGTAAGATTAATAGACAGACTAGAGATTCATGTAAAGTGGGGCAAGCATTGATATCAAACTAGTGTAGTCTATATCCAGAACCCTACACCATTTCTCAAACACACTAGGAACTCCTCTTCACCTATCTCCGAAGCTTTTGAGATATCACAAAGAAAACCTAGACGTCTTGCTGTTGTTAGGTTAATCCAACCAGTACTTAAGTCACTCCCATAATAAATACTTCAGCAAAAGTAGACCTACATTTACATATTGCTTACTGTGCACAACGACCAAACACTTGCCTCAATGATCACCATTTCCAAAACTTGACATAATCTATCTTCAGTCATTTCCTCCTAGACAGATGCTAAAAAATATTGAATATTGCAAGTGAATCAACCTTCCACATCAAGCCCCTCACCACCACACGCCCAGCTGAACAGAGTTCAAATCAGCCAGTATAACATGGCACTGTCTTAAACTGAGTACATATGCAAGCATATAACATTATTGTTACAGATATCTAATTGAAGATTAAACCCTGATCAAGAAACAACTGCAATTATATATAAGAACAACACTCTAAGCAAAGAATACTCAAGAAAAGATTACACACAGCAAGTTTTAAATTTGTATGTTAACAACAATATCAAGCATGTTCCCAATAAATTTTTGAGCAACAGCTACATAGCATGAAACTATATCCAACGCCATCATTAGCTAGGGCAATCAGAAGAGAGAACTGGGGTTTCCATTTATTTGCCCAATAGAAATCCAAACCAGAGAAACCAAATTAAAAAGAAAGGGCTAACCACCATAAATGCTGGGGCATATTAAATAGTGCGATCCTAGGTGTTAACAAAGTTTCAGATTGTGCCCTGCTTTCTCACAAGATCAAGTGTCCATAATGGGAAATTGATCCCAGATACTATAACCCTTTCTCACACGGTACTCACAAATTATAAAATAGAATTTCTGAAAACTTTCCGCTAGTAAACACCATATCTGTCCTACCCTTCAGAGTGTGACAACTGCTGTAATTACCCCCTTCTCCATTTTCATTTCTGCCTTATTTCTCTCTGGTTTTTCCCCCTAAATAGGGAAACAGAAAGGAACAAATGCAAGTACGCCAATGAGAATAAAGAAGAATGACACACATGAGCTAACTTCATTATACCTTTAAACATGAAGTCATCAATTTCCTCAGTATTGATTGCAAGAAACCAGCGTATGGACCTCTTAGTATCAATTGCAACTCTTGTGATTCTCCTAACTCCATTATTTGTATCATAGACAACATCTAGCGTGGGAATATCTGACTCATTCCAGCCCCCTTCAGTTTCATCAAATGTCAAACAGCCATATTTGACTGAAAAAGTGACAAAATCAATAACCTTGTGTCTGCCACATACAAAGCCCTCTCTAACTTGATCAATTTCCTTAGTCAACTTTCCAGGAGTTATGGAAGATAGAGAAACAAATGAGATAGGCTTTTCACCAAATCTTCCTGTTGTATCCACAACATGCACCACCTGGAACCATAAAATCTTTTGTTATCTAAAGAAGATAAAAGAACATGTTTTATTAGATGCTAGTATTATGCTAACATTAATTCAACAATCCCAAGAATACATTTAATAACAGAGTGGAATCTGTTATTCTAAAACAAACACAATTGAATCTAAACATGAATGTAAAGCATAATTCAGAGCAACCCAAAGGCATCAGTTAAAACTAATTCAAACTAAAAAGGTAACCTGGAAATTACTGGTAAAGAAAGAAATGAAAGTTCCATGTAGATATTAAGTACTAAAAGCACAGCGTTCTGCTAGTAACTTTAAATGAAATCAGAATATCAGGCAGATAAACCATATTAATTAAGGTTAAATTAAAAAGAAAAGAACCTCAACTTTTTCTGATTTAGCTTACTTAAAAATGATAAGAATAATACATGTTCACTACTTATGAAAAAAAGCAATATTAGGACAAGGGATACTCCTTCCATATCACCACAAGGTGTAAATATCAAGAATAGGAACCTCATCTAAGATTATAATTTAGCTTCATTCCTACCTTTCTCTTTATGGAAAACAAGCTAGAAGATAATCTTAGCCGTTAGAATTAAAAACAATCTAAATTTCAAAAAATAAAAAATAAAAAACAATCTTTTAGCCCTTTCTTATTAGCTTAAACTTAGAGGATTGGTGGTTCTCTAATCAACTAAAACCCCCACTCTTGCTCTTTGAAGCGAAGCTGCAAACAATTGAAAAGGGGGTTCCAAGCAGCTGCAAGAATCTTTCATAACAAATCAAATGAGTTTAACATTATGCACCAAAATATTTGAGTTAAACATTTCATTCATTAAAATTCTTGGATTCAAGAAAACTGAACCACAAACAGGACATTTTTACAGTTTCTAATGTCAAGGACAACAACTATCATTAATATGATGAAAGGTAACACCTCGATGTAGTAGTTTAAGTGTGAAAATTGTTGAACTATAGGTATGGAACTTACATTCACAGCTCTGGCAAAGTCCTCAGTGAATGGTGGAATGATACCAGAAAACACCACAGCAAGTGAGAGAACAAACAGAATACAAGTTGAAAGGACAACAGATGTTTTTGCACCTACAATGCGGTCACACAATATGAAGAGAACAAACAGGCATGTCAAATAATAATTTTTTATAATTTTTTTATTGTACATAAAGGAGCACCTAAATGACAACATAGGAAAATTGCAGGCAGAAAGTAATTGACTCCGGGAATAGAAGAGATGGTTAACATCCCAAAATAATTTCATAGAAATAAATAATACTCAATAACTGAAGAAGCCCTTAAATCTTGTACATGGGTGACGGGCTTCAATAGCTTGCTTATATAAATATTATGGGCCCTTCATCCACAAAGAACTTCTTTTGCTTAAATTTTCATCACTTCAATAGCTTGCTTATATAAATTCATCCACTTTAAAAGCCAAAAACTAACCATTATGGGCTCTTCATCAGCAAAGAAGTTCTTTTGGTCCAATGGAACATGTTGATAGTTAGTAGGTAACTACTACAGTAGTTTATCATTTCAATCAAGTTTCTATGTCCAGAGGACACAGGTATTTCAGTAATCTTTTGTTTTGAGATTAGGCATTAGCTCTGGTCCATTGAGTTTTGGATCTAACAAACTTATTAGGCTTCTGTATATTTTTAGTTTATAGCATTGGCCCTTATTTTTAAGTCTCATGATTTAGGAGTCCTGGCCCAGGAATGATGAGTTAGTATTTGGCTAATTATGTCTTTTGAACTACAAGGCTTGGCGGAGTTGGATTTTCTAATAAAAGCCTGAGTTATAAAGTAGTACTACTCTTCTTCTTATTCTCTCTCTACACTACTACGCTGCCTTGGAGTGCTACTCATATTAAGCAAATGGTACATAACCTGCATTATTCTAGTTTTCTGCTCAGAATTTACAGCATCTTTTCCTATTAATGCCAGCCCTCTTTCATCATCAAATATCAATTGAATCAAACCCCAACTGACTCCAAAACCTTAACCCTTATTCCTATCAAAGCCATAAACCTCAAAATCCCTAAGTTTCTATCACTAGCTCACCAACACCCAAGTAGGCAGACTTCCCAAATCTGTTCTACACCAGTGGCACATCCTAACATTTGGCAGAAACTCTGGAAAACTTCAAAGCAGGCTGAAGATCAATTAACCATACACATCAGGACTATCAACTCATTACTCACCAGTGCACGTGCCATAATGCCCAAAGTTGAATTAGGAACCTTCTAAATTAAAAAAAAAAAATGACACAACAGTGGCATAATTAAATTATTTTGCTCAGCCATAAGTTCTTTGTTTTGCATGCTTATCATGCCTTTAGCTGGTGGCCAAAAAAGTTCATTATACATCAATCTTTTATCAATTAAGAGCTCTAGCTGTAAGGATTGTTTACAAACAATTATATTATGCAATAGCCACTGAAATTGAAACTGTTCAGAGGCTGCAAAGTTCCATGTTCCAGAAGGGTATTTGAGCATATCTGGCTCACGCTACCACCATATAATCAACTCTAGAAAACATATCCTAGATCAAATTCACATCTGTTCAAATTCACGCCCTTTTATGCCTAAAAGACAAAGACTCTAACCTTAAATTAAATGATATGACTGTCCTTAATGGTTAATATATATTCTGGACCTAAATATGCAATTTCATTGTCTGTATATTCATTGAACATTCAACCTAATGGCAACACCTCATCATCACCAACAAAAATGTCAATGCCAAGGGCAACCATGGAAAGCATTTGTAATAAATAAATACCTGAAAGATGAATATATGAAAGGAGATACACCAGAGTTAGGCATATAACAACAGCAATAAAAATGGAAAGTATCACACTCGCCAGCCACTCAGGAGTATCGCCTGGATTTCTACACACAAGCATATAAAGCAAAATCAGCAGTGGTTTTTTAAAATCTCTAAAGCAAGTATAAAATCCAAATTCCAAAACCAAACTAACAAGTTTGTCATGAGAACAACAACATCAAAAGATTTTCCATTAACACAGAGCATGCTATGCCCAAAGGATGTCGACTGGCAAGCTGTCTAAGCGCTAGAAAGATAGCCAAAAATATATTCACTATAAAACTTCTAAACAATCAGGTATTAAGGATTTTGGATCTTTTTTTGTACGTATTAAGTTTTTCTGCTTAACATTTGACCCAGTTGTAAGCTTTCTGATCATAAGGCTGCAAAACAGTAAGGTAAAAGATCAGACCCCAAATCCCCAAAAATTTCAATAGTTATGTAAAGCTAGTATAGTTTATATCTTCTTGTTGACATCTTTACTATGAAAATATTAGAAAAAAGCAAAGAGTGCATCTCAGAATCTTTTGTGACCACAAATATAAGTTAAGCTAAGGGAAATTTTATAGGATAGAAATAATACTTACAATGCTTTACACAATTGTATGTAGAATACCTAAGTACCAATATGCGTAGAAATAAGCATAGCTAAGACAATGATGCTACAATGGATGAACCCCTCAGCCAACCCCACCCCCCACACACACACACACTTGCAGAAGATAAAAAGTGCAAATGAGCTCCCTGAGAGAAGGCAAGTCCGGTGACAATCAAAAGAAAAAAATGAGGGGAGACACATTTAAAGTGATATGAAAAAGTAAAGTGAAGCCCTACAAATGCTTGGAAGAAAATTCAAATTCATTGGGTACCCATGACAAATACCAGAATGGAAGATCGAGGACATGAGTGGAAACTATCAAGAGGATTAGAATTTATTGATCCTACATGCAGATATGGGTCCTAAATGGCATAACAAAATCAATGTATCTGATCATATATAGGGCAAAGCTTAGATTTTTTGTATTTATCACCCATATTCTTTAAGGCAGTAATATAGTTGTACGAACTCTATACTTCTGTGACTTTTCAGGGAAAAGAAAGCTCTATACTTCTGCAAAATCCTCACTAAGATGTCAAGAAAAATATTACAAGCAAATTCTCAAGATAATTTTCCTCAAAAGCTCAATTCAAGTATGTTAATCACCCAAGTTGATGTAAATATCTAGCATACTGAAACAAAAGTAACAAACTAATATTGGGAGAACATTCCTGCCGTCCAACTAATATCACATGAATCTATATGACAGAACTCAAGATTGAATGATCTGTAAAACTGAATATCACTTGAGATCAGATGCCTGTCCTCTGAATACGCTGAAGGTTTGGAAGTAACCCTGACGTTTAAGAATGATTTATTTGCTGCTATTTGTTGATAAAGTATAAAGCCTTATCACTACTCTATTATCAGCACGTTCAATACAGAAACTTACCAATGCTGACAATCAATAACATGAGAAAGAGTAAGAATAGAATCTCAACCAAGGGAGAAACATTCAAACTAAGAACCATCTTATAAATTTTACCTGTCAAATCGTACAATAAGTCCAACGATTACATTAGCAAATCTAATGAATAAGCCAGCTGAAACTAAAATCGGAATGGCCAAGCCGATCAATAGAGTTGCAAGTTTGAGAGGCCTTGGTAACCGAACTGGGGTTAACGTTGCTTCCAACAAGCCATCTGAGGATTTTAGTAAAGAAAATTAGTCTAAAGAAAAGATCACATCAAGATAATGAATTCCAAATATTATACCAGACAAAAAAGGAGAGAAAAGAGTATAAGTAATTTGAAATGTGTTATCTACATTATTTATGACAGCACGCATCCACAGGTGCCCAACTCAGAACAATGTATCATTATTTTTCTTAACATCAACAACCTCATATTTATCAAAGTCACAGAAAGTGATGAAGTTATTCTTGTGCAAAAGACAAACTAATTATTGTCAGCTTACATGCAAATGCTGGCGGAACTAGCCAAACAAGGGCAACGTATGATGATCCAATTTTATAGTAAGTTCCTATAATCAAAAGAACAAGCCACTGCACAAAACCAGCTTTAAAGAGCCATCTTTCAGTCTCTAACTTGATCAGATCAGCTTGAATAACAGGTGACAGCTGTTTTCTCTTGGCATATATATTTGATATATATCTTTGCAAAACAAGATACCCCAAATGTTGACCAGTTAGAGCCCCAAGAAAAGCAGGTGCAGCAAACAACCCAACCATCAACCATGGGCTTGCAATATATGGCACTGGTGATGAAGATATAAGGGGTAGAATCAACGCGACAAGAGCAGAGAAACTTATTGAAAATATCCACATGAGGATAATACTCAAACATGAAAAGAAAAATGAAACCACAGCTGTGTAACCACCCATAAGCAAAGATGTAGTCCATATCAGAAGAGATTGCACTATCACCGAAAATTGAAGCATGTTTGCAAAACGCTGGTGGTAGACAACCATATATTGCCCCTGAGATGAACAATGTTTTAGCAACAGCATCCTGCAAATGTTTTCATGATAGCAGAATGCCCCACAAAACATTATAGCATGGCTAAAGAGGAAATAATAATGTGGAGCACAAGAGGAATGAGGAAAAGTGCATTTCCAAAACAAGAACCATGTGTCAAAGATAATGAAGGTACCAAAATATCAAAAAATACGGCAGTGTTGTGGTTAGATTTTCTGCCACCATCCATAGTTTTGACTTTTAGAAGATGAGAGGATGATGCAATCTGAAGCAGGAAAGAAAGCATATTTTCTCCAAGATGCTGAAGTGATCCTGATTTCAATAGCTCCAACTTGTCATTCTGCAGAAAATAGTCAATTTTAACTATTCCGAAATAAATTAAGAAAGAAAAGAATTAGAGTTGTCCTTCTATTTTTTTTACCTGTTCTGTTTTGTCTTCTTAATTAGCACTGAAAGAAAAGGACTAAAAATAATTCACTGTTCCTCTTTTACTTTAATTAATTAAATTATTTATACTAGGACTTCATAATTGTCTCATAGACTATGAATTGCTTTGAACACTGAGAATGCAGCGAAGTAATATTGAGATTCAATGAAACTCCAAAAGTGAACATATAATAAAAACACTCTGTTAATTGAACCAGTCGATACTTCTGAGAAACTAAAATGCTTTGTGCATCAGGTGTAACATTAACACTCTTATCTTTTTCTTTTCTTGATAAATATAAGGATGTTAATTAGAATGGCTTGTGATTTTCAAAAAAGATTGGCTTGTGAAAGTGGAATTTGTAATACTAAATATTAAAAAGGAATTCTAGTTAGAGGATCACTAGCCAATTAAATGTGCATCACATCATGTCAACCATTAACCCAAAAGCAGCTTAACATATTATTTTGCTTGCTCAATGGCGTAAATTACTGAAACTATGAATCTTATTGAGTGAAATTATTTGAATGTTAAAATATTTCAGTAGTATTCTTTTCAAACAAATAGCTAGGCATATTAATTTATGTCCCAGTTTGTCTCAATTAGTTTTCAAACATGATTATATGTCTGAATCATTAAAAGGTGCCTTATCCAACTACAATGTCATAATTCTTACATTGTTGGCAAGATTCAAAGGATAATCATGATTATTGGATTTGGTAAACTTTAATTGGGGAGGGATCCATTAAGGAGAGCACCATCTCTCCTTGACCTTTCTTGGAAGCTTGAGCTTCAGTACATGCTAGTTTTGCAATATAGCACCTTTCATTGGTTATTCCTTTCTCTTGTAATTACCACGAGGATATCATTTTTCTATTAGTTCAACCAAGCATATCATCTCTTTTGACCAGCTGATCATAATGGCTTCCCATTGATAAAAACCCATCCTTAAATGCTTTAAATCTCCTTATGCAACTTATTCAAAACTCAACTTCCATTTGCTCTTCTCCCTCCACAAATTAATAACTCGCTTTTCCTATTTTCCACTATTTGACAGCTCCACCATAATAATGCACTCTACTTCTTTCCACAAGACATTGTACATTTAAAATTCAGATACTAATATTGTGTGCTTCTTCTTGATACTACATATTACCAACTCTTACGTTATAAACTTATTCATTCCATCCTGTGGCCACAACAATTTAGCTCCTGCTCTCTAAGTTCACAACAAATGAACTTAATGGCTCTCTTGCAACTTGCAGTAGAAACCCCCCAAAATAAAAAAAAATGAGAAATGACAAGTATGCATCAATAAACCAGGCTTTTTCAAGCTATTAACTATTGCCCCACCTGCAGGTACATCAAAGCAAGCCTCCCCATGTTCTACACAATCTCTGACAACAACTGAATACATTAGGATTCTATCCTTGTATATCAGTCAGGCTATATACAAATACATACAGACAAACAGACATACATATATGTATGTATGTATGTACGTATGTGTATGGATCACAAATAGCATATAAATAAAGGAGCTAATCTTTTCTAGACCAAAGAAAAGGACCTAGTGAATCCCATTTCTTCGACCAGAGTAATAAAAGATTCCAAATGAGTTATAATTTGATTTCAAAATGAACCTTTCCAAGTGAATGGTGAGAAAAAGGCAAAGAAACAGATAGAAGACCTTAGTGTGATATACTGCACCATTGTCTGTGTAAACAAAGTCAAGCCCTGAAAGACCAGCAACCTCTTTGTACACTTGGAAATCTGTTGCAGATTTTATGGCTCCAGAAGAAAAAAGATCCTACAGCATTATACCATTCAGAGTTTAAGGTTTTCTTCTAACTTTAACAAAAAATCTATCAAAGCATATAAAAAGATGCACATGCATCTGAATGCATGTGTACACACACCCAAAAGAGAAGCTGAAGAAAATCACACCTGAGCTATGATTACACCAGATGGGTATTTCGCCACTGCAGCAAAGTTCTCAACAGCCAATGGATGAGGACCAGCCTATCAAGTAAAGGACAGAATATAAGTTGAAGGGATATATGGCAAAAACAAAGCAAACTAGGTAAGCCTAAGAAAGTACCTACTAATCTTGATTTGATTATTTTGAGGTTCAGAATACATATGACAGGACAATGAAAATTTCACATGGTGAATCGCAAGAACATCACTGAAATCAAATTAGTCCACGACCAGGATCTAACAACATCTCATACAAGCAGATGATTGATTCGGTCATATGCTTGATTTCACAAGGTCAAAACAGTGGCATATGAGCACTTCAAACAATAAAAAGTATCCTCTTCAAGAAAGGAATAAATAAGCATGGATGGCATAGCTGCCCAACAATCACTGTTTGCACCCATCCATGCATGAGAGGAAGAAGTTCCTGGTTAGTTCCTTCAGGATTACCACTGGTGTTAGACTGGAGAAAATTAGTTGGACCAATGCACCAAAGATATTAATCTCTGTTAACAGCTAACACAGTAAACAGGAGAAGGCTGTACAACTCAAATTGGGTAAATCTGACAAGCAGATATACACCCAAATACAGTACAATTGCTTAACTTTGTGATGAAAAATTTTGAACAATTACCATTGTCTCGTTGAGTGTATTTCACGAAGTTCATGTGGGGGAAATCAAAGTATTCCCAGAAATATACCTGGAAAATGCTGGACTTCCCTCCAATACCCATGGCCTCCAAATCAATAGCCATACGAATGGATGAACTCCAAGGATGCTGCAATAGCAAACTAAATGTTAATCCTTAACTCAAAAGATTTGGTTATTTTGTTAGTTTCTGTACTTGACACGTATTCAGCTGGGACCAATGCTGCAAAAGATTAATCACTTGTTCATGTGTCTAAAACCTACAAAACCACAAATTAGAAGAATACAAGTATGAAAAAGTATCCAAGCACTTTGCGAGAAACATGATCTAAAACGAAACATAATTCACCATCTCATGTAAAAATGAAATTTTATCTATGTACAAATAATTGTTTATTCATTATATTGAATTCCTAACCCCTGTTTTTCTAAACTCTCAGTGTCTCACTTCCTAGACTTAACCATTCTTATTAACAGACAAGGCATCCTTATTTATTAACATATCTCAAAATCTTAACAAGCACATTTTAACCTCATCCTCAAATTACCCCCTGCCCCCTCAATATCTCTGTCCTTTCTCTTAATTGCTATGTGATGAGATCAAATCATATCAATTGCCTACTCAAGCTTCATCATCTAACAAACAGAAACCAATACTTAACAAAATTTGAACAAGGATTGATGCTAGTGTTGCCAGCTAAAACAATATGGACATTTTATATCCTACGTAGACTTGCTGATGTAAGCACATCTAGAATTCTATTTTATTTAATATTTTAGTTAGGTTAAGATTTTATTTTCTTTATTTTATTTAGTTTAAGATTCTTTTTCTATCTTTGTTAGGATTTTAGTGCTTTAAGTCTTTATTGAGGAATAGGAATATTATTAAATTAGGATTTATCTTAACTAGTATAAATAGGTGAATAAGGGATTATTATCATTATTATTATTATTATTATCTTTGTTGTTCTGAATTTTATTTAAGAGGTTTCTTTAAAACTCTATTATTTTTCTATTCTTCCAAACACAATCAACCCTATTCAAGCTTAATAGTTGAGTTCCAATTGCCTTAAACCTTCCCACTACATCAAAGTGGTATCAGAGCAAACGATCCACTAGTTTACAAAGATTTTTTAACCAGAAGACTATGGTCGGCCAAGTAGAGATCGAGTTAGAGGCAACCAACCCCAACAAACTGAGTTGGCTAAGATGTAGAGAATGATTGATGATTTGACCCAAGCTGTGCAAGCCTTGCAGTGTTAAGAACCAATGAGAGCTGGAATGGAGAATCCAAAAGGTGACCACGACCCCTTGAAAGTCAAGATCATGAGGATGATGATGAATTTGAGAACAAGAACCCCTTTCATGAAGATGGACCCTCAAATCAAGCGGCAAGAGCTGGATTGGAGGGTTGATTACTACACGCTGTAGATTTAAATGGAGGAACCAAGCTTAAAGTAGCTAATTTTCATGGAAAGTTTCATGAGGAGGATTATTTGGATTAGGAAGCTAGTTTGGAAAATTACTTTGAATGTTATTTGTAAAGTTGAAATTGAAGGGTACCGCATTTAAATGGTGGAAGAGAGTTGAAGAGCAACGTGCACGATAAGGGATGCTTAAAGTCAGCACTTGGAAGCAAATTAAAAGTAAGTTACAAAAGCTGTTTTTACCTGCTGATTATATTAAGGAATTATATGAAAAGTTTCATTGTTTGAAGAAAAATAACATGACTGTTGAGGAGTATACATCGAAGTCCAATAACTTATCAATTCAAGTTGGGTTAACTAAAAGTAATGAACATTGTTAATTCTCGTTATGTTGTTGGTTTGAATCATTCTATTAGAGACAAGATGGGAGTAATTTGTTCGTACGACCTTAATGATGCTTGTCAATATGCTTTAGCAGCGGAAAAATCAAGTTTTACTCTATAGTGCTAGAAAGCCCTTATATGGCACCAATTGGCAAAGCAATTTTGAAGCACGATGAGGCTATCAAACATCCCAACAAAATTAGTGGGGAGCTGCCACAACCAATAAAACTAATAGAGGCGCAACCAATGTTGAAAAGAACGATAAAGGCAAGAGTATGATGCCTTATGGTGGACAAACAATTTTGGTTCTTCTACAAATAAAGGAGGCAGCAATTCTCAGATTTGATGTTTTACTTGTAGGGAAAAGGGACACATTTCTTTTGCTTCCCCATAACAAAGGGTGAACTTAACAGAATTAGAGGAAAAGTTAGAACCAGTTTATGATGAATATGATGAGAAGATAGAGAAAATCAATATTTATCCTACAAAAGGTGAGTCCTTGGTGGTATGAAGAGTGATGACAACAAAATACGGAAGCAAAAGATTGGAGGAGGCTAAGTATTTTTTGCACACGTGTTGTTTGTTAAGGTAAAGTGTGTGATCTTGTCATTGGTGGAGGAAGCATGGAAAATATTATTTCAAAAGAGGCACTAGACAAATTGAAGTTTCCTATAAGCAAACATCCTTATTCATACAAGATTGGGTGGCTAAAGAAAAGACCAAAGGTATCGATAACTACTCAATGTTTGGTGAAATTCACTATGGGAGGTAACTTGGATGCTGAGGCTTTATGTGATGTTGTGCCAACGGATGTTGATCATATTCTTGTTGGTGGACCTTGATTGTATGATCATGATATGGATCATAAGA